>NC_137003.1:20213500-20531000 GCF_032717465.1 Coenobita brevimanus | reverse complement strand
GGATGGTGGAGAAGGTGAAGGGGACGTCTACTGCACCGCAGTAATTTATAAGTGAAGCACATTCACCAATAAATCGCCAACAGCGCAGGATGATATGACTGATAGATAACACCGCATTACAGATGTCACAGTGCGGTGGGAAGCATCTTTCCATATATGGTTTCATGTGGGTTAAAATGGTGGCATTGAGCCGTAACCGTGGCAACACTTTTTCTTCTAGGTGACTGGGATGGTTGGCAGTGTTCCAGTCGCCCAGGTATGGCTTACAAGTTGGAATATTTAGTCTGGTCCACTGACCTTGCCACAGAAGATTTATTGATTTCTTTCCGAGAGATAGACTCGACCGTAGATCACGAGGAACGTCCCAAGTCTCCCCGAGCTCTACAGCCGACTTTGCAAGTAAGTCAGCCTGCTCATTGCCGTAGATACGACAATGACCAGGCACCCAGATCAGCGTGAATGACTTGTTGCATGAATGCAACTTATTAACGATGCAGCCCTGGATCTCGTGAGAGTCCGTAGTGCAAGATGCAATTGCCTGAAGGGCTAATTTTGAATCTGAAAATATGACAAATGAGTCATGCCTAGAATTGAGAGCATAGTCTATGGCTTTGTCAATAGCAAAAAGTTCTGAAGTAAACACAGATGTATGAGTCGGCAACCGAAATCTGAGGGCACATTCAGTCGACCACACACTTGCACCCACACATTCACTCTATTTGGAGCCGTCGGTGTACAATTGATAGGCCCCCAAGTGACAAACAATGATGTTACGAAACAAGTGGTTGACCTCCGCCTCCGGCGCCTTGGCCTTTGGTGCTGGGAGCCATGTAACATCCACTGTAAAGCCGGGTGGCTCCCAAGGAGCTATATTTTTAAGCACCAACTTGTCACAGACACTGGGGTCCACACCAAGCTCCTGAGTCAGTAAGTGGAGGCAAGCGGCAAGTGGCCAATGCACCCCCCAGAGAAGGTGGTGGTATTGACGCAGGGGGTTACAGGCCACATTACCGATATTACTTTTCTTAAATGTCCTTACGCCGTAGGACAAGACCAGGTGGTCACGGCGAATACGGAGGGGAGGCACATTCGCCTCCATTTCCATATGAGCCACACGGGTACACCGGACGGCTCCAAGACACATTCGCAAACATTTGTTCTGTAGCACATCCAATCCTTTCAGCGTGGCATTGGATGCCAAGCCATAGCCTAGCTTCGATCAAATAAGGGACTTATACACCATTAATACAGATTTTCTGTCGGCACCCCAGGTAGTACCCACTAGGTAGTTAAGGACATTTAATGGTTTATCACAACGAGCAAGCAAAGTATTAACGTGAAGTTTAAAATTCATTCTGCGATCAAAGTGGAGGCCCAAAAACGTTACAGAATTTTGAAAAGGTACCGCTTGATTACCCAAAAATAAACGCAAATCGGGGACGTTACGAGTTGTAAAAACTACAGCAGCACACTTACGGATGGAAAACTTAAATCCCCACTGCAAGGCCCATTGGTGGACGGAGTCAAGGGCTGCTTGAATCCGCCCAGCCGAAAATTGTACATTACAGGAGGAGTGCCATATTGCACAATCGTCAGCATAGAGAGAGTATTTAAGATTCCTGGGGATGGGAGCTGATGACAGAATATCATTGATCATAATACTAAATAAAGTAGGACTAAGCACACTTCCCTGTGGCACCCCGTTTTCCTGGATAAATATATCCGATGTTACATTACGGGGTAATCTGACAGAGAAAGTCCTGTCCCGTAAGAAATTTGAAATAAAAATAGGCAAATTTCCTCTTAAACCATAAGCATAGTGCCTCATTGGTATACTGTGTCACCACGTCATGTCATAGGCTTTATGGATGTCCAAGAATACCCCTATCATAAATTCTTTATTGCCAAATGCCTCTGCAATACAATGCTCAAAATTCATTAAATGATCTAGTGAACTTCTGTATTTACGGAAGCCACATTGTTGATCATTTAACAAATTCTTCGACTCTAAAACAAAAACAAGCCTATTGTTTCCCATAAGTTCCATGACCTTACATAGACAAGAAGTCAACACAATAGGACGAAATGAAGTGGAATTCATAAGACGACCAGCCTCTTCGGGTATCGGTATGACGTGCGCAAAGTGCCATGAGTTTGGGAACGTTCGAGACGCCCAAATCTCATTGTACAATGCTAACATATTAATCAGGTTGTCCTGATTAAGATGCTGGATCATACCGTACGTGATGGTGTCCGGTCCAGGGCTGGTGTCTTTACAGGATTTAAGGGCAAGGAGCAGTTCATCTAGCGTAAACTCTTGGTTGTACGGGGAGTCTACGTCTTCTGTGGCAAAGCCAATAATCTGTAGCTCAGCCATGCGTTTATGATGTTGGAAACGTGGGTCATAATTGGCTGAGCTACTTACATGAGAAAAACTCCTGGCGAGGACGTTAGCAACGTCCACGGGCTCGTCATAGATGTTATTATTTAGTTGCAAGGTGGTGACCAGGAAATATGGGCCTTTATTATTTAATATTCTTATGGTGGACCAGACTTTATGTAATGGTGTTGTATGAGTCACCGTGGACACAAAGGACTGCCAGGAGTCACGTTTGGCCCTTCTTGTTATTCTCCTTGCCTCAGCCCGTGCCTGTTTGTATGCAATAAAATTTTTCTCAGTGGGCTGACTATCAAAAATCCTGTATCTCCTATTGCGTTTTCTTAATGCTTGTCGGGAATCCGGCATCCACCAATGTGCTCTATGCTTCGCATGAAGCGCAGAAGTCTTGAGATTAGCAGCCTCAGCTGCGTGTAATATGAATTGGGTTATATTTTCGACCTTAACATCTATGGTCTCCCCAGATATATCTATATTGGCAATCCCTGAGAAGGATCCCCAATCTGCTTTCTTATAGTTAAATTTTGGAGGTGGAGGGTCCGAAATGATGTCGTGTGTATAGGAAAGACAGATGGGTAAATGATCACTTCCCAAGGAGTCATCATAAGGGTCCCATGAGAAATCTTGATGTTTACCAGGGGAGGCCAAAGATAAGTCAATGGCCGAAAAGTTACCAGTACAATCATTTACACGAGTCGCTCTACCATCGTTCAAAAGACAGGATGGACTGTAGTATTAGTTCGGCTACTTGCTCCCCATGGACATCAATCCTCAAGCTACCCCATTGATAGTGATGGGCGTTAAAATCGCCCAACACTAACTTATTCCCAGGAAGATGTTCAAATAGTGAATATAAAGCATCACTATCAATGGGGCCATGTGGAGGATAGTACAGAGAGCAAATAGACAGATACGTGTTATTAAATTTTACTCTGCACGCGACCGCTTCCAGAGTAGAATTTAGAATCACTTCCGTTTTTGGGTGTGATTTGTGTGTGTAAATGACCTTCATATCTTCTATACGAGTGGTAGTGTTTTAACTGTGGAGGATCAGGGTGATCCTCCAGGCTCGTCTCCTGTAAACAAACAACGTCTGGCCTGTGTATTGACAGCAAGATTGCTATATCTTGTAACTTATTCCCAATACCTCTACAATTCCACTGTAATACAGTGAAAGCGACGGTTTAATATATACGTTGGGGGCCAGTGTGTTTAGGCTTTTTTTGCCGCCCGCCAAAAGGCGAGCAACTACCGTTGGACCTATCCCAGTGCTTGCTTACGGAAACCTCCATATTTTCATCAATTACGAGGTTCCCAGATTCCACCGAGGAAGAGCTACCCTTCCTCTCCCTCGCTGGGCCAGGAGCAGGAAGAACATGAGGTCATGACTTAGAAAGAGTGGTCATATTACTCTTAGAAGAATTGTCAGGCTTCGTTTTAGGCTTGACTGACTGAGAAGCAGCAGCAGCATGAGAGTAGGAAGTTGTAACAGGGGTATCAGGTTGAGAGGTGGATTGGACAGGAGGCTGAGATGGAGAGGTAGAATATGTGGCAAGAGGAACCGGTTCAGGGTCAGTCTGTGTAGCTGCAGAGCACATCACGGGACGGGACATCACAGCCGAAGCATAGGACCTATTCGGCGTAGGAGTTGCATACAACAGAAACTGGTATTGGCGAGAGGGTTCAAATACCTGAGTACAGTGATAGAAAAGAGAGGAAAATGTTCAATATAAGTGGAAAGTAGAGTTACCCAAGGAAGGAAAGTAGATGGTGCAATGAAAGCCTTGATAAGAAACAGAGGCTTGAGTGTTGCAGCTCCACGAAGCTTACATGATGAAGTTTTAATGCTAACTTTAACATACGAATGTGAGACTATGGTGTGGCATGAAAATGGAAAGTCAAGAGTGAGAGCAGTGGAGATGAGACTGCTGAGGAATGAATGTGGAGTACAGAGAATCGATAGGATTCGAAATAATGTGATTCGGGAAAGATGTGGATTGCGGAAGTCTGTGGACACCAGAATCGATGAGAGAGTACAGAGGTGGTATGGTCATGTGGAGAGAATGATTAAGAATAGAGTAGCGAAAAGGGTATAATTGAGCGAATTTGAAGAATGGAGGTGGCGAGGTAGGCCAAGGCAAAGGTGGAAGGATATGGTGGAGAAGTGTGTGAGGAAGAGACGTTTGGAAGTCGGTGAATCTAGGGGACCGACAAGAGATCGAGCTGGTTGGATGAATATTGTGAAAAGCCCACGATCAGCGATTTGGCACCCCTTTATAACGTGACAGCATCCGGATTGAATCTATCGGGTACATTTATGTGAAGCTACAAAATGTGGTGAATGTTTTTGGCGTATGAGATAAAGCAAGAATTCCGTAGGCTAGAATGACGAGTGAATGAAGAGTGGCCCATTGGAGTCGGCAAATTTAGGCTGTCTGGACATTGCTAATCCTCACTCTCCCCTAAGGTGGGAAAGGAGGTCCGGGTGTTGATGATGATGATGATATAAATATTTTTTTATAGATGTATGTATGTATGTATAGATGAATAAATGTGTATATATATAAGTATGTATGTATGCATATATGTAAGTAACAATGTACTTATGTATGTATTAGTATGTATGTCTCTCTCTCTCTCTCTCTCTCTCTCTCTCCACACACACACACACACACACACACACACACACACACACACACACACATATCTATCTATCTATCTATATATATATATAATATAGATAGATAGACAGATATAGATGTATAGAGATTCATAGATTTAATATATATTTATATATATATATATATATATATATATATATATATATATATATATATATATATATATATATATATATATATATATATATATATATATATATATATATATATATATATATATATATATATATATGTGTGTGTGTGTGTGTGTGTGTGTATGTATGTAAATATTTACAGTATATCTAACTATCTATCCGCCTATCTTGATCTATCCATTTATTAGATAGATAGATAGATAGATCGATCAATAGATAGGCAGACAGGTAGTTAAATATACATACATACATATATCTGTATATATATATATATATATATATATATATATATATATATATATATATATATATATATATATATATATATATATATATATATATATATATATATATGTGTGTGTGTGTGTGTGTGTGTGTGTGTGTGGAATTCCCTTCCTGGGAGTTGTTTCCCACAAACATTTGATCCACTTCAGTTCAAGTCCAGTTGTTATGGGGATTTTATGAATGGAGGATGCCTTTAGGCACATGGACTTTTTTTTTCCCCTTTGTTTTTCCTTCCTCCATTTATTATCTATTAAAATATATATATATATATATATATATATATATATATATATATATATATATATATATATATATATATATATATGTATATATATATTGCATATGGAGCCTCTGTGGTACAGTGGTAGGGTGTGCATTTCGCACGCTAGTGAGCGCGGGTTCTCCTCCACACAGAGTTGTAAAAACTTTGGGAAGCGTTCACCAAGCCACTTGCTACTTTGGCGGACACCAGGGGTTCTGTTGTTGAACCAGTGTTGCATACTGGTATGCTTACACCCAGTCGGCTTAAGGCATGCTGATAACACTTGGTTCTCAGACTACACATACATCCAAAGCCACTACAACACTACAGTTACACTTACAAGCACTTCTCACCCTACATGCAGTCTCTACTAGACCGCCTAAGGCACTTGGTAGAGATATATTGGCTGAATCGTCCCTTCTTCGGTATGGATAGGCCGATCTTGTAGTGGACTTCAACGGGTGAGGATGATGAATATATATATATATATATATATATATATTCTTACTTTCTCTGTAAAAATTCTTCCATATTCCTTCCCTACTACACTGAATAAACTTATGACACGATCATTCTTGCACTCACTTCGCTCTCCTTTGTTTTTGTGCAGGTGTACAGTCACAGCCTTTTTCCACTCTGCTGGCACAGTTTCACTTATCAATGCCTTCTTATATTTCTCTAGTAAATGCTTCATTTCACTCTCTCCAGCGATGAACCGGGTGGATTTAGGAGTACACAAGACCTGTAGATCAAATATCTACAGTGCAGATAGCGGACAAGGCTTGTGATATTTACCATAAGGTGTTTATGGCATTCATGGATCTGGAAAAGCATACGACCAAGCATAGACAGAGAAGGGTTGTGTACAGTGTTGCGCATGTACAGTACGGTGTGGATGGTAAGCTGCTAGGTGCAGCCAAGAGCTTTTACTATGGTTGCGATGCATATGTAAGGGTTAACCCGAGGCATCCTGTCAACGTATGGGTACGTTGCAACATTTTGTATTTGCCAGTCCCATCGACATAGTGGTATGTCGCGCAATTGCGAGGTTCATAATCTGCACAATTTTTAATTTTCGCGCGTGCTTTTTCTTATGTATACACGGGACACATTCCTCTATTCCTCTACAAGATGTCAAGTAGGGACAATGCCTTACACCTCATAACCTCCCCCAACCCGCACGCCATTGTCTCGGCAGTTCACCTGTTACCAGTGACCTGGCCAATAAAGACATTTAGGGCCAGAGTGATTCCCCAATTGATGACAATGTGGAGGACAAAGTTTACATAGCATTAGAGGAAGAAACAGTCAGAAATGATGGTCAGGTAATGTGGCAAAAGAAAGTCAGTTATGGTGATGAGTTAGTGAGTGAAACAATGCTTATTATGCCTAAATTTCTGTTTGAAAACCAATATACTTTCGTACTACATATAAATTCGTACCAAGTAAATAAATAAATACCGTTTATGAGTGGTGTGAAATAGTAGCCCTCCCATAGAACTCGTTTTCTTTGGTGCCAGCCTGTTATAAAACCCAGTCAGGTAAGGAGGTACTGTTACCTAGATCGAGTACTTGAAACCTCAGGTGAGCGATTCCTCTATGAAATTTCGATGTTTCTCACCTATAGCGAAGGTTTTAGCAAAAAAAAATTTTTTTCGAAAATACCTCGAGATTGGGGGGTGTCGGAGGTGCAAAATAGCTCAGGATGTGACGGGTTAATGGGCATCTAAGTGAATGGTTGACGATCGGTGTGGGTGTCTGACAATGTTGTGTGATATCCTCATGGTTGTTCAATATATATATATATATATATATATATATATATATATATATATATATATATATATAGATAGATATGTATATATATATATATATATATATATATAATATATATATATATATATACAGAGTTTATGGATGGGGTGATAAGAAAAGTAAAAACACGAGTAATTGAGAGGGGGATGGTGTTGGTAATGAATGGTTATGGATGGAATATATCAAGTTTGTTGTATGCTGATGATGCAGTACTACATCCAAATACTGAAAAAAGAGATTGGTAAACTAGTGCAGAGGTTTGCTGATGTCTGTGAGCGTCGTGTCTGGAGTGTAAATCTAGATGAGAGTAAAGTGATGATTATTAAGAGAGAGAGTGACTCAGAGCGATGTTACCGTGAATGTAGAGAAACTGGAATTGGTGAGAGGGTTCAAATATCTGAGGACAGTGATATAAAAGAGAGGGGAATGTACAAGATACGTGGAAAGTAGGGTGACCCAAGGATGGAAAGTAGTTGGTGCAATGAAGGCCTTGATAAGAAACAGAGGGTTGAGTGTTGCAGCTCCAAGAAGCTTACATGAAGAAGTGTTAATGCCAACTTTAATATAACGGATGTAAGACTATGGTGTGGTATGAAAATGGAAAGTCAAGAGTGAGAGCAGTGGAGATGGGACTCCTGAGGAATGTATGTGGAGTACAGAGAGTGGATAGGATACGAAATTATAAGATTCGTGAAAGGTGTGGAGTGCGGAAGTCTGTGGACACCAGAATCGATGAGAGTGTACAGAGATGGCATGGCCATGTGGAGAGAATGAATAAGAATAGAGTGATGAAAAGGGTATATTTGAGCGAATTTGAAGAATGGAGGTGGTGAGGTAGGCCAAGGAAAAGCTGGAAGGATATGGTGGATGAGTGTGTGAGGAAGAGAGGTTTGGAAGTCGGTGAATCTAGGGGACCGACAAGAGATCGAGCTGGTTGGATGAATATTGTGAGGAGAAATCAGCGATTTGGCACTCCTTTATAACTTGACAGCATCCAGATTGACTCTATCGGGTACATTTATGTGAAGCTACAGAATGTGGTGAATGTTTTTGGCGTATGAGATAGAGCAAGAATTCCGTAGGCACGAATGATGAGTGATTGGAAATGTGCCCCATTGGAGTCGGCAAATCTGGACTGTCTGGACATTGCTACTCCTTACCCTGCCCTAAGGTGGGAAAGGAGGTCCGGGTGATGATGATGATGATCAAGATGATGGTATATATGTATATTTATATATGTATGTACGTATGTATAGATGTATAAATGTATGTACGTATGTATAGATGTATAAATGTGTATGTTTGTTTATAAGTATGCATGTATGTATGTAACAGTGTACTTGTGCAGTTTTTTTTTATGCGAGGAAGAAGGAACCAAAGGCCATGAGCCCGCAGTAACAGTTCCCTCCAAGAGAAAAACAAAATACAATAGAGAGCCAAATTCAAGATCAGATCATTTTGAGATGCCTGGACACACTGCGTTTGAAAGACTGGAGATCATAGGCAGCAGGAAATACAGACAGAGGGAGACAGTTCCAGAGCTGACCTGTTGCATAAATGAAAGACTGGGAGTAACGGTTAACTCTTGCATTAGAGAGTTGGACAGAAAAGGGATGAGAGTTTGCTCCCAGATGGGTGCTACGCACCCGGCGTAGAGGTGGAGGAATGCAAGCAGACAGTTCAGAGAAGCAGTGACCATTAAAGTAACGATAGAAAAGAGATAAAGATGCAACAGTGCGGTGAAGAGACAGAGTTTGAAGGGAGTCAGTAAGAGGAGGAGAGTTAATGAGACGAACAGCCTTTGACTTCATCCTATTGAGAAGAGCTGTATGTGGGGAACCTCCCCACACATGAGAGTTGTACTCCACACAGGGGTGGATAAAACCCCTGTATAGAGTCAACAATTGTGCAGGGGTAAAGAAAGAGCGGAGTCGGCTTAGCACACCCAATCTCTTGGAAGCAGATTTTACAAGAGATATAATATGATCTTTCCAAGATAAGTCCCAAGTAAATGAAACCCCAAGCATGGTCAAGGATGATGCAGGATTAAGCTGAATATTATTAAACATTAGTGGATATACCAGTGGAAGATTTTGTCGGGTTGATAGGTGTGAGAATTGAGTCTTAGATACATTAAAAACAACCATATTATTTTTACCCCAGGCGGAGATACGAGCCAAGTCAGACATTAGGTGTGCCATAGCCTCATCCCTTGTTTGTTGAAGAAACTGTTGAGATGGGCGTTGCGGGAACTGAATGGAAAGGTGAAGGGTGGAGTCATCAGCGTATCAGTGGATAGGGTTAGATGTACAGGTTAGAAGATCATTGATGAATAAAAGGAAGAGAGTTGGTGATAGGACAGAGCCCTGAGGAACTCCACTGTTGATAGATCTAGGAGAAGAACGATGGCCGTCTACAACAGCGGCTATAGAACGACTAGAAAGGAAGCTAGTGATGAAGGCACAGATAGAAGGATAGAAACCGTAGGAGGGCAGTTTTGAAATTAAAGATTTATGCCAGACTCGATCGAAAGCCTTTGAGATGTCACGTGCAATGGCAAAGCTTTCGCCAAAGTCCCGAAAGGAGGATGACCAGGAATCTGAAAGGTAGGTGAGAAGATCGCCAGTGGAGCGTCCCTGACGGAACCCGTACTGACGGAAAGATGCCTTAAAATTTTTCTATTGAGAATTTACTCGAAAACTTTTGAAATATAGGACTTCAAAGCAATTGGATGATAGTTGGAGGGTTGGGAGTGGTCACCCTTCTTTGGGACTGGCTGAATGAGAGCAAACTTCCAGGAAGAAGGAAAGGTACAAGTTGACAGACAAAGGTGAAAGAGTTTGCCTAGGCAGGGTGTAAGCACAGAAGCACAGTTCTTGAGAACAACAGGAGGGACCCCATTAGGCCCATATGCCTTGCTAGTACTGAGGCCAGTGATGGCAGAAAATACATGAACTGAAGAAATTTTAATGTCAGCCATGAGGAAGTCAGAGGGGAGAAGTGATGGAGGAACAGCACCGGAATCATCTAAGGTGGAATTGGAGGAGAAAGTCTGTGCGAAGAGATCTGCTTTATCAGTAGAAGAAATAGCTACAGAACCATCAGAATAGAAAAGAGGAGGGAAGGATGATGAGGTAAAGTTGTTAGAAAGATTTTTGGCAAGGTGACAGATGGAGCGGGAAGAATTTGAGTTAGAGAGTTGAGAGCATTTAGTATGGATGATATTATTTTTAGTAGAGCGAAGAACAGACTTAGCACAATTCTGGGTAGAAACGTAAAGATGATGTGATTCAGGGATGGGTTGGCTCCGGTACCTTTTGTAGGCCCTCTCCTTGTTGCGGACAGCATTAGAACAAGCGCGATTAAACCAAGGCTTTCTTGCATTAGTCAGAGGATATGAGAAAGGAATGTATGCTTCCATGCCTGAGAGAATAACCTCCGTAATGCACAAGGCACACTCAGATGGCTCCCGGCCATGGAAGCAATAATCATGCCAGGGAAAATCAAAGAAGTACTGCCTGAGGGCCTCCAAGTCCGTGGCTCCAAAATTCCACAGACGACGTTTCCCTGGAGGGTCCACAGGCCGTACCGGAGTGATAGGACAGGTTAAGGTAATAAGGTTGTGATCGGAGGAGCCCAATGGAGAGAAAAGATTAACAGAGTAAGCAGAAGGATTAGTTGTGAGGAAGAGGTCAAGTATGTTGGAGCTCTCTCCAAGGCGGTCAGGTATACAGGTAGGGTGCTGTAGAAGCTGCTCTAGGTCATTAAGGATAGAAAAGATGTAGGCTTGTTCACCAGGTGGATCCGTGAAAGGTAATAGTATGTATGTATGTATGTCTCTCCCTCTCTCTCTACATACACACACACACATTATATATATATATATATATATATATATATATATATATATATATATATATATATATATATATATATTGTTACGGAACAGAGAAAGATAACGTACACTTTAAGTGAGAATACTAAGAGTCACTACTGCCCCGTAAAGTTCCACGGTTCAAAACAAAAGAGTTAGGTAAAATTACAAGTTAAAGTTTAATGCTCAAACTAACAACAAAACATTCAGGACTCATAAGGATAATGTAATAGCAAAAAACAGGTTAAATATATGGTTAACTGCAATAGCCTCTATTAACACAAAATTAGCAAGGGTAAATTTACCTAAGTCAGCCCTGATAAAACGAAGATACACTGGGTAATGCTCAGTTAATGCAAGATAAATTATTACAGATCCAAACTAGTATCAAAAATGACTGACATAAAACCCAACATTAATAAAAAAACCTCACTAGGCCTAAGAATTAACCTTATGCTACACAGTACAAGAAAAAATACAACAGTTATACTCAAATTACACACAGCTGCTAGATGTTTGGAGATTTCTTGAGCACTCACAATAATAATATCTGTACAAGGGAGGACAGAGATGTGAACAAAATGAGGAGCAGATCTAAGTGGCAATGATGCAGAGACTGAGCTCATTATATAGGGGCCAGCAGAGCTTGATACAACTTGTAAGAAGGACGCGCAAATGAAGCCATGGGGACAAAGAGTTGACAATCCCGCTCTGAATAACAGAGAGAACGACCTACTCTACTATAATGGTAGAAGGGGGGGACTGAGGCAGAACACGCTCGTGATCAAACATGCAGCACACTGCGCATCAAAATCACACAAAGGATGATGAAATCATAGGCTATGTAACAATATATAGACAGATAGATAGATATAGATATATAGATATAGATATAGATATATATAGATATATATACTGTATATATATAACTATCTTTCTGCCTACCTATTGATCTATCTATATTTAATAGATAGATAGTTAGATATAGATATAGTCAGATACATTCATATATATATATATATATATATATATATATATATATATATATATATATATATATATATATATATATATATATATATATTACATATAGATAGATCAATAGGTAGGCAGAAAGATAGTTTTATATATACAGTATATATATATATATATATATATATATATATATATATATATATATATATATATATATATATATATATATATGAAAAAAAGGTTGTAAGGAGAACAGGTGCAGGAATTAAGTGGAAAGAAAATAAGAAGCTGATGGATTTGGACTATGCTGATGATATTCTACTGATTTGCGGAAGTATTTACGAGATGCAGAGGGTGCTCGATTGTCTGGTGGAGGAAGGAGAAAAAGTGGGATTGGTAATAAATTGTGGTAAGACTGAAATTATTAATATGAACGTGGAGAACCAAATCGATTGTGTAATTGGGAATAATGTGGTGAAGAATGTAGAAAACTTTAAATATCTGGGAACGATTGTATCATCTAATGGATCATTAAACAATGAAATTGAGGAGAGGATTAGACAGGCTTGGCGAGCTGTTGGAATGTTGAAATCTGTTTGGAATAATAATATGCTTTCGGTACATACTAAAGTGAAAATTTACAAGTCCATGGTTAGACCAATTTTAATTTACGGGCATGAGTCATGGTATAGAACAATTGCAACAGATCAGAAAGTATTAGGATTTGAGAATAAAATACTGGGAAGGATTCTTGGGGTAAAGTGGCAAGACAGAGTTACAAATGAAAGAGTAAGGGATATTACGAGAATGGAACCAGTTAATGAATATGTAAGACTGTCTCGCTGGAAGTGGCTGGGGCACATATACAGAAAAGAAGGTTGTTTAATACAGGATGTGCCAGAGTGGATTGCTAGAGGAAGAAGAGGTAGAGATAGGCCGAGGCAAACCTGGTTGAGGAAAATGAAAAAAGAAGCAGGAGAGGAGTGTTGGTGGGACCTGAAGGAGATGGCAAGAGACAAATATTGGTGGAGAGAGTTCATTGAGACCCTATGCATCCCGTGGGGTGCCACAGGAAATTATATATATATATATATATATATATATATATATATATATATATATATATATATATATATATATATATATATATATATATATATATATATATATATATATATATATATATATATATATATATATATATATATATATATATATATATATATATATATATATATATATATATATATATATATATATATATATATATATATATATATATATATATATATATATATATATATATATATATATATATATATATATATATATATATATATATCCAGGGGCAAGGTCCCACTACAACTTAGGGTGCCCTCAGGTACTGGATAGGGGAATGCCTTGAAGATATATGAGGTACCGTCTTAAACAGCACAGACCGTAGGAGCCCCATGAATGTACAGGGCTCCACCGAATATATTAAATAAGGAGGCATAGAAAAAATCACAGCTCACTAGAGATTATTTGGTTGGGATACGATACTATTTGCCACGATCCCCCCAGCCAAAATATAATTGCTAGTGCTATTGATGTAAGACCCCTGCTGGTCATCGTGTACTAAAGGTCCAACCACACTGTCCTCTGTGATTACAGGGTGTGCTGCCAAAAGTGTGTAGGCCCTGTCTCAACAAATGAGAGACTGGGACATTAAACAAACTGAAAACTATTCAGATCTTGACATACAACGTAAAAAGCCTCACAGAAGATACAAACCTAATACTTTAATGATTGAATTAGAAAATATAATTTGGGATATTATAGGTTTTAATGAGATCCACAGAAAAGAAAAAAATATTCAGTTCCAAGACACCAAACACCTATTTTACTACAAAGGAAGGCAAGAATGAAATAGTTAGAGGTGCAGGATATCTAAGCTGGTCTCTTGCAAATAACATTGTTATCTCAACGCTTGCCGACTATATTTAGCCCTCTGTGTCACCTCAGTACTGGCCATTTTTTGACCTTTTTTTTGGGGGGGGGCTAAAATGATAGATTTTGATGTGGAAGCAACGAATTACGCCATTAAAATGCTCACCGAGGCTAGAGTCCTGCATACTCGTGTGCAGGTATAGCTGCTCTCTCACGCTCACCACGTACCTGAGAGAAAGCCGTTTTCTATGTAAGATATACTCAGGTATTTATGCTGGGAAGGTATAACAATGTTCAATACACTTTTCTGATCACTTATTACTTCAGCATCTATCACAATTTGCATGTCCTTCTCACTGTGAATGCATTATCTTACACTTATTTGAAGATAGGTACAACCTGACCTCATTACAAACAGTCCTGGCACTTACAAGAATGTATTTACAACTTCTATCTATCTATCTATTGCCAGACGCCTCAATCCCGCTTGGGGTGGCCACAAACTGTCACAGTAACTTTTTAGAAACTTGTAGTGAAGTTTTGTAGATTAGTTATATATATATATATATATATATATATATATATATATATATATATATATTAAAGTTGTGGACGAGTGGTTGTTATAGGTGAGTAGCTTTGTAAGTAGATAATCTTGGTTCCCTTTTGTCATGCGATGACAGGAGAGGTAAAGAATAGTATGGGACTATTTTTATTTGTCTTGGAAATATTAACAAAGTCTCACACACACGAGTGAAGTATAAGTAGAGTCCCTCAAGCTACCTCCTTGTCTCTCTCTCTCTCTCTCTCTCTCTTCCCTCTCGCCCATGTTGCTAGGCTCGTTCTCCCTACTACCTGCCGGTTCTATGGCCTGTCTCCTTCTGCGCTGTGCTTCCTAAATTCTGATGAAGCAGGGGTCGTGTCACGTGTGTTACACTGTGGTTGGAAAGTTCTAGAAACCTGTGTGTGAGTATGTGTGTATATGTGTGTATGGTCACTAGGCTTTGTTCGTATGCTATCTCACTGACACACTACCTATATCATCCCCTGACTTGCTACTTCCTGTGTATTGTCAACATTTCTTCAGTTAACTTGCAAGATCATTTCCCGTTCCCAGGCTTGCCTGGAGCTCTGTCTATCTATCTATTTATTATGATTTGTAATTATAATATGGAGTCCTGACATTGCTCGGCCGCGCTGCTGAAGGTCCTCCGACAGCAATTATCATTGACATATGCTAATCTATTAGTATATAATATTGATAATAATATTGTATACATATAATATTCATGTTAATATTGTACAGATCCAGTAATATTACATTTAAACAAGTTGTATATATACTTGAATAAATGCAATGGTTGTTGTATGACATTTTGTAAGAAGTGTATGTATAACAGACATACGCATATAATTGTGCAATGGTAATACTGCTAGGTTATTACATTACATGTTGAGTTATCCCTTTAGTAATGTCTAATATTTCACCTAACTTGTATGATGATACTGGTAATACAGAATTGTGGTAAAATTGTATGACTTATAATATTGTAGTAACATTGTGGTAATACATAATTGTAATATTGTGAAATATTACATAATATTGTGGTAAAGCATAATTGTGTTGGCCTTATAATTGTAGTTACATTTTGTTAATGCAACTGTTACATAAATGTGTTGCCCTTATAATTGTAGTTAAAGTTGCATAAAAGTTACATCTTGTTACTGCAACTGTTACATAATTGTTACATATTGTTTGTAGTTACATAATTGTAGCAAGTGTAACATAATGCAATCGTTTGTCGTTACATGATTGTTACATATTGTTTGTAGTTACATAATTGAAGCAAGTGTAACATAATGCAATCGTTTGTCGTTACATAATTGTTACATATTTTTTGTAGTTACATAATTGTAATAATTCCAGTCCTGACATTGAATCCGATCATGCTGCGGTCGATGATATGATGTGCCATGCTACTAGCTTGTGGAGACAACAATTTGCTTTTTTGTTTGTAGTTTATGTGGTATTTTGGCATTTGTAGTAACACTTACACTTATTTTCATTTGTTTGTTATGTGATCTTACTGTATTTCTTTTTCTTTCTTTTTTTTTTTTTTTGTATGTATTGATTTTCTATAGTTTGTTTTTCATCGTTTCTCTACGTTTTTTCGGTGTTGCTCGAGGTTGCATAATTGCTGGTTAATTCCCTTGGGACCCTTTTTTAAGGTTTAGTTTATCCTGCACAGATATTACTGAAAATTATATCATATAGTCCCATATTTTGTTATTTTATATAAAAAATATATATACACTCTATACAGTATTAACTATATACACTGACTTGATCTTCACTTGTACCTATCGTGGGCAATATATGTGTCAGCACTGTGCGGAAATCTTTGTCTTCATGACTGTGTGGAAGATGTTCATTCTTGCTAACGTCATTTGTGTTGCCCATTTTTTTTTTCTTTTCTGGTTTTCCTTGTAACTTAATTTATCTGTCTCCACAAGGTAGCTTTAATTAATAAATGTTTAACACAGTTCTCTTAATAGCTCACTGGGTAACTGTGATTGTATATTTTCTTTATCACTTTGTAGATGTAATAATGTATAGCTGTATGTATGAAACACGTATTTTATGTAGGTATAAATGTTAACACTCGTTGGTAGTAAGTAAATGCTATAATAAATGAATGAATATATACAGTGTAGAATATTTATTGTTGGTGCAAGTATTTAATGATTGAATTATGGAGATAATTGAAGTAGGTATATGTATTTAAGTTGTGATTATACAGCAGGTTTTATATGTTTGTGCAAAATGTGTTGTCTATCACTGTGTATCGTATAGATGAAGTAACTATGTAACTCTCTAATTTTTACCGTGGTGGAAATGGTGTGAGTGGTGTTGCACGTGGTGATAGCGTTGTTCTTCACTGGTTAATTAACGTGTTGTGGGGTGTCAGACACACGGCTTGGCGTCGTCTCAGCACACGTATGGTGACGCCGACTTCCCACACTGGTAGCTGTGGTGAGTGAATGAGTAACGATCAGTAACCTGAGTGAAGAGGAATGAGTAAGATGAGTTGTGAATATGGACTTGGTATTTGCTTCGTTGTCTTGACCTCTTCACTCCTGCGTCAGTGGTGGAGGTTGGGTGGAGGTCGCAGAGAGAGGAGTGTGATGTCTGGTGGTTGTGAGTTGTGAGTCCTGTCTCACTCTTCGTTTGTTTGTGTTGTTTTTCTTTCTCAGTGTTTTCTCGGTCTTTTTCTCTTTTGCTTTACTCGTTGTGGGATGAAGACTGTCGCTACTTGTAGGTGCGTGTAGATTATACAGACGACTCGTAGATAGATGGTTGTAGTTCGTTGGTTCGTTGTAGAAATTGCAAGACTGTTTGTGTCAGTACATTGTTAAACTATTGGCAAGACGTCGTGTGACACTTCTACATCAGCGTGATGATCGTGGAGACGGAGGGGGGGTTGGAGAGAACTGTCAGGAGCTGGTTGTGAGTTGTTGGTTGTGACAGGTATTTTTTTGTTTTCACTCTTGATAATGCAGAATCAACTGTACACTCGTGGGCTTGTATATTGTAGGAAATCATTGTAAACTGAAGCTAATATTGTAGAGTGTCACCTGCTTTTGTAGAAATTCACTGTTGATTCGAAGACAAGGTCCGTACTTTCGCTGACCACCGAATGTCACAATAACTTTGTAGAAACTTGTAGTGAAGTTTTGTAGATTAGTTAAATATATATTAAAGTTGTGGACGAGCGGTTGTTATACGTGAGTAGCTTTGTAAGTAGATAATATTGGTTCCCTTTTGTCATGCAATGACAGGAGAGGTAAAGAATAGTATGGGACTATTTTTATTTGTCTTGGAAATATTAACAAAGTCTCACACACACGAGTGAAGTATAAGTAGCGTACCTCGAGCTACCTCCTTCTCTCTCTCTCTCTCTCTCTCTCTCTCTCTCTCGCCCATGTTGCTAGGCTCGTTCTCCCTACTACCTGCCGGTTCTATGGCCTGTCTCCTTCTGAGCTCTGCTTCCTAAATTCTAGTGAAGCAGGGGTCGTGTCACATGTGTTACACTGTGGTTGGAAAGTTCTAGAAACCTGTGTGTGAGTATGTGTGTATGTGTGTGTATGGTCACTAGGCTTTGTTCATATGGTATCTCGCTGACACACTACCTATATCATCTCCTGACTTCCTACTTCCTGTGTATTGTCAACATTTCCTCAGTTAACTTGCAAGATCATTTCCCTTTCCCAGGCTTGCCTGGAGCTCTGTCTATCTATCTATTTATCTATCTATTTATTATGATTTGTAATTATAATATGGAGTCCTGACTTCATTACAAACAGTCCTGGCACTTACAAGAAGGTATTTACAACTTCTGTCTATCTATCTATTGCCAGATACCTCAATCCCGTTTGGGGTGGCCACAAACAAATCGCCTCCAAGTCGCCCTGTCCCCCACCATTTCACTGCCCTGCTCCCAACCCACACACCCCTCTCTCACCTCTCTCATATACCTCTCCACCCCATCCCTCCATCTCATCCTCGGCCTCCCCCTCCCTCTTCCCCCCTCCACCTCACTCACATACACTCTCTTCGTCAGTCTTTCAACCTCCATCCTCTCCACATGGCCAAACCACCCCAGTGTGTTCCTCATAACGCTTCCTACCACATCCACAGCCACACCACAACGCTCCTTTATATCCTCATTCGTCAGCCTGTCTCTCCATGTGACTCCACAGGCTCCTCTTAAATAACTCATTTCCACTGCTCTCACTCTTGACTTGTGTCCTTCCAACAACGTCCAAGCTTCACTTCCATACTTTAGAGTTGGTATGACAATACTGTCATGTAGTAACTTTTTCACTTCCATGCTCACTTCCCTGTTTCTTATCACTGCCTTCAATGAACCAGCAACCTTTCTTCCCTGCTGTACCCTTTCAAGCACTTCACCCTCCAAACCTCCATCCTTACTCATCACACTACCCAAGTACTTAACCCCTAAAATGCGGGTCGTCGTGTTTGTGACGCTCGCCAAAAAGGCCATAATGGCGGATCGTCGCATTTGCGATTCGAGTTAATTTTGAATAAACGCGGGCAAGGATGTTCCAGCTGGTATTGTCTATCAGTACCACCAGCCTTTAGCTACAATTAGCGTACTTTACCTTTGTACTACTGACCTCCGTTGTTGCCAAGTATCACGTTTTTCTCCCCTCCCCACCCATCACGGCCCGGCCAGCCTGGTTGTGATACATGGCAGCGCTCTGACTGCTCAGAACTGTAAATCTGCGCTCTCCTCTCACAAGCAGTTTATGCTAATAGGAAACGCTTGTTTCTCCAGTTGTCATAATAGCTTTTTTTCGCACAGTTTGTCCCTGTTTAGCGTCAGTTTACCGCAGGCTTTCAAAGTGACATTATGCCGAGTTCTAGCTCTTCCGAGTCAGTGTGAGTGGCCGACAGGAAAGAGAATAAAGTGACGGGCGTAAGGCAGAATAAAAAGCGCGCTGTGGTGATCTTTTGGGAAGTAATATGATTGAAAATAATGTAGTATACGTGTTTTTAGCAGTGAAAATGGAAATGTTTGTTGAGTGACGGGAAGACCGCTGCTGCGCTGCATGTTGGCCGTACGCTTCGTTGATTTTAGCCTTATTTTCAGTGTTTATTGAACAAATACGGATTCCACACTACCTGTACGTTGTAGTATAAAGTTTACTGTGACAGAATGAGCCTGTGGTAGAGGGGAAACCGGGTTGATGGAGGTGTGAAAGTGAAGATTTTGTTACCCAACTTTGCAAGTCTCCACAAGTCCTTGGGTAGTCCACGAAGGCTCAACACCAGTCTCTGGAGAAAGCTGAGTGTAAGTACTATCTGCCATACCAAGTATAATGTTCTAGGGTTAATCTCTGATTTTTGGCTAATATTTTCCTACAGGTACTCAGACCGCGATCAAACCTAGCCACACGGGGGGGGGGGGGTCGGCTGTCCATTGGCCGCGCATTAGGGGTTAAACGTACTCACATTTTCCAATTCCTCACCATCCAACCTCGCTGTACATTCACTGACTTCACCTCTTACAAAGACAATCACTTTACTCTTCCCTACATTCATCTTTAGATTCCGTTTCTTACACACTCTCCCAAACTCATCCACCAAGCCTTGCAGCTCCCCTTCGTCTTCACTCAACAACACAGTATCATCTGCAAACAACGGAACAGGGAGTTTCCAAACACTATCCTCTCTCACCAGGGCCACTCCAACATCCACTACCCTACCTTGTACCTCTTTTATTACCCCATCCATGTACAGATTGAACAGCCATGGAGACATGACATCATCCCTGTTTCAATCCAAGACGTCGTGTGATCACACGCACTGCAGCCTTCGCACCATCGTACATACTCTACACAGGATTCAGTAATTTCCCATCTACTCCATATATTCTTCACACTTTCCACAATCCTTGTCTATCCACCCTGTCATATGCTTTCTCCAAATCCATGAAAGCCGCATACAACTTCTTTCCCTTCTCTAGAAACTTTTCCACTAAAGATCTAGGAATGAATATCTGATCTACACAACCTCTTCCCTTTCTAAAGCCTCCCTGTTCTTCTCCAACTAATTTCTCGGTTCTTTCTCTAACTCTGTCATTAAGTATCCTACCATACATTTTTCCTATTATTCTAAGAAGACAAATGCCCCTATGATTACCACACACTTCTTTTTCCCCTTTTCCTTTGTACAAGTGAATAATTATACCTGACTTCCAATCCTCCGGGACTCTACCTTCCTCCCAGGCCAATCTGCACATCTTCCACATCCATTCTACTACTATCTCTCCCCCATGCTTCAGCATTTCACCACACACTCCATCAATTCCTGGGGCTTTCCCTGATTTAACTTTCTTCATTGCTTCCACAACTTCTATCCTACTGATTTCTTCCTGTCTTCTCACCTCCCTCCTTCTCCCAGCCATTCCCCACCACTTATACTCGCATTACTTCCATCCTCTATGTTCGACAATTCCTTAAAATGTTCTCTTCATCTGCTCACTTTTTCTCCCTTCTCCACTAGTAATCTACCATTTTTATCTTTCACTCCCCTGCTATCTTCACTTCCACCCTGTCTTACTCTTTTCACCTCTTTCCAGAACATTTTCTTACAGTCCCTCCACTTTACACTCAAATTCCTTCCAAATTCCTCATCCACTCTCTTCTTACTCTCTCTTACTAATCTTTTCACCTCTCTCTTTCTACATATAACTCTCTTTTCCGCCTCTCAACTTCTTCCACGCCCCTATTTCTCATCCATTCATTGTATGCTTTCTTTACAACTTGACTTCACTATATAGTCCTTACACTTACAAGAAAATATTTACAACTAACAGTTATATGAAAATATTTACAAAATGCCTTCACTATGTACAGCACTGGGCGAGGCACACAGGCAGAGTGAGTCAGAGCGAGTGTGAGGGGGGGAGCGAGTGAGTGTATGGCCTTGACAGCCTGAGGGATGGTAGTGGAACAGTTACTTTACATGCCAGCCAGTTTTTACCCCCGAATCTTGAAAAATGTGGTCACAATGAAGTTTTCTAATTCAGACTGTTTTAAAATGGCACTGGCACTGGCCGCAGCATTATGTCAGACCGTTTTAAAACGGCACTGGCATGCGGTGGATTAAATTCTGCAGTGAATCTGACAGTGTAGCATCGGATGTAGTTAGACTGTGCTAAAGATATATGCTGAGAGAAGAAAAGTCTATATATACTATACTCATGGGAAACTTCAGTGCAAAAGTTCACAAATCAAAAAATGGAAAAGCATGTATTGGAAAATTCAAAGTAGGAGAGATGAATGAGAGGTGAAATGGTGGTAAATTTTGCTGAAAAGAATAGCATGAGAATCCTAGATACATTGTTCCACATGAGAATTGGGAGAAAATGGACCTGGAGAAGTTCAGATGGAGAAACCAAAAATTAAATCGACTTCATTATGGCAGACATAAATAACACGATCACCAGGGTCTCGATTATCCTCAAAGTAAATGGACGAAGTGACCATAGAATTTTGGGTTGCAAAGCCAGGTTCAGTTTCATATGTGAAAGAATGAAGTTGATTACAAATAAATAATATGCCCAATATGAAAATTCGGAGTAGAAAAAGAATGACAGACAGTAAGTGGTGCAAAATTTTGCTGAAAAGTATAACATCAAAATAATGAACTCATTCTTCCACACTAGAACTGGGAGGAAATGGACCTGGAAAAGTTCAAATGGTAAAACAAAGATGAAATCTACTTCATCAAGGCAGAAATGAATAACACGATCACTAATGTCACAGTTTTCAACAAAATAAATAGAGTAAGTGAACACAGACTGGTGTGTTGCAAAGCCAGACTGAGCTTCAGAAGTGAAAGAAATAAGTTGATTAAAAATAAAAGATATGCCCAATAAAATCAAGCGGAAAGAAAGTAGCCGTTTATTTAGAAAAAAAAAAAAAAACAGATTTCAGGATCTAAATTTTCCTGAATGTGACACTGATGAGGTGAATGATATACTAAAGTGGTAAAGGAATCAGCGGAGGTTGTGGGAAAAATTAATACAACCAAAATCAACAACTACTAAAAAATGGTCCACAAGCTTATGAATAGAGGAAAGGAGATGAAAGTAAAAACACTGAAAAATGTAATAGAAAGCGGAATTAAATATGCATATTAACAAAAGGCAGAGAGAATAAAAAAAGAAAAGCACGGATGAGATCAAAGAAACCGCCAGGAGGAAAAAGTCTGAAACATGTACAAAGTAATATGGCACTAAAAAAGCAACAGAGTATAATAACTGAAAGACATAAACATTGAAGTCATTAAATGCAGAGAGAAGTTGGTGAAGAGAGTTGAAAATTTTTACAAAGAACTGTTTGCACCAAGGACAATACCAGCAATAGCTAACTGTTCAGCTGACACAAGCAAAATACCAGAGGCAACACCAGACGAACTAAAAATATCTCTTCAAACTATGAAAAGAGAGTAGGCCCCAGAAGATGGAGTAGCAGCAGGATTAGTGTCGGATGCAGGAGTGCAAATTCAAGACTGTCTCCCCCACTTACTTACTCAATGTATGAAAAAGGAAGAAAAGTCCTCAAATATGGTTAAATGCAATAGTTAATTTCATTTACAAAAAAAGGCTCATCCCTCCCTGCTGTGACAGGAAGGTGCTAATGTGATAGTCTCTGTAAGACCAAATGGCTCTCGCCTTCTCAAGGTCCAGAATGCTGCGCAGGCAGAAAGAGTAAAAGCACTAATAGACTCCTCGGGAAATCCCATCCCTGTGTCTCTGGACGTCTAATTAAATTCAACTACAGGCAGAGGTGGGCACCCGTACCGGTACCGGTACACACACACAAAAAAGAAAGAAGTACCGAGTACCGACTCGGTATTTGGTACTCGGTACATGAATTTGGATAAAGCAAACTTGCTCAGTATTAATTTTTTTTTTTTTTTTTTTTTTACCACACTGAGGACCCACAGACCAGTCTTGTCAGCAAAGCCGGACCTGAAGAGAGATGAAAGATGTCAGACAACTGTCACAGTCACATTAACTATGGGGTGACTAAAGCATAAGGTTTTGCGACCGTTCAGTTCTTTACTTTCAATACATGGATCGCTAAACTTTAACCAGCCACTATAATTCACATTCTTATACACCTAGTTTAGTGTTTATCAAAATAAACACAATTTTATGACTACATCGTGTCATTACATGCAGAATAATCTGATTAATAATTACACAGTGCCCTCCAGTTATCTTTTCCAGTGTTGCCCTTGAGGAAAATGAGCACTTCAAAATGATACTCACTGTCCCGCCCGTTTTGGTTTGTGCACGTCCTTCCGCAATGGAAACAGACGTTCCATACCAGTACTGGATGGTATTGGCGTGTTATAAGTTACAGATAAGTCTCTGAAAGCCTTGCAAGGAGAGCAGTCCTTGTTGATTTTATGTTTCTCAGGTTTCTCCAAAAATTCCTTTACTAGCTTTATCCCAGTCTCTCCTTTCTTCCTTCCTTTTACATAGTGGAGTTCGAAAAACTCTTCCTTGACACCCTGCTAATCATCATCAGTGATGTTGCACACCGCATCCTCTAGCTTGCTCTCCAGTAATGACACCATCTTCTCCATTCTCCTCCTCATTTTCTCTATGTCGTAGGAGGCAGACTCAGGTAACCACGCCAACCACAATAGCTTGAACTGGGGATGAAAGGTAGCAGCAAGCAGGCAGTCATTGTCCTTGAAACGATGGCCGAACCTGCCTTTTACACCCCCAATCACTACGTTCACTAGAGGGTAGCACACAGTCGGATCTGTGCTTTCCTTCACCTCTTTTAATTTCTTGAGGCACATGGCCATGGTCGGCAGCAGCACTCCCATATAGGCCTTCTCCTCACCTTTATTTTTATCACACAATGCGTGAATTTAGATAAATTAAATGTACCGGTACCGAGTACCGACAAAATATACTTTAAGATGTACTATCGGCAGTGGTCTAGCGTGGGTTGCCAGCGCCCGGGACAAGGAAAAAAGTATTGCGTCCCCTAACCCGTGGACCGTTAGCACTCCCTGAGTCCCTTCCACCAGTTCAGTAATTGAACCCCTTATCCCCAAGCACATGTGTTTTAAGAAAATACTTTATATATATATATATATATATATATATATATATATATATATATATATATATATATATATATATATATATATATATATATATATATTGCATAGTTGAAACAGAAGAACGATGAATAAGAAATGACTACCAGGTCAGCAAAACAATTATCACACACACACACACACGCACACAAACTAACCTTTCGACAAGCCAGAACAACAAAATTCACCAAACGATCGAACTCTTTTTGGCACACGCACACACTGGCTACAGCCAGGGTTGCCACTGCGGAAAATAGAAAAATCCAAGATGGCTCACCCAAAATCTCCAAGATCGTGTGAAAAAAAAAACAAGATTTACGTAACAATTTTTATATGTACAAATAAATACAGATATAGTTCCTTCAGCTCATCTTTTAGGCTTTTATACAGCAGAATTATTGTACATAAACCTGTGCTTTCCTTTCTGCTACCGGCAGCTTCGGTCTCGTCGGCAGGATACGTGTTGCCTGCTGTGTGCTACGACACTTATCTCCATAACGCTGGCCAATATTGTCACTTTTCATGTCAATGACGAGTTCTTTTGATGGATTCCATTCATAGCACGGCACTTCTTATTAAGTGATGGCTTGTTTTGCAAACAACCGATTGACAGTTGTGTGGGTCAACAATCTGTTCATGGTCATGGTTTTTAACATAGTCATTTTTGAAAACAATCTGTCAACTAACGCAGAAGAATGTGGTGGAACTAAAAGATCACACATAAATCTTGAAAGAAATTCAAATTTTGATTGATTATTCCCATCAGTAATTCCAAGCATTTCATGCCAGAAATTTGTTGCTGATTGATTGAGATGCTGAGGAGTTGATCTGGAATGCAACAGATCTTGCCACTGTTCCTATTTCATGCCAGAAATATGTTGCTGACTGAGATGCTGAAGAGTTGATCTGGAATGCAGCAGGTCTTGCCACTGTTCATGAAGAGAATCAAGTTTTCTCCTTTACGAGAGTAGGGAAGTGTACCACCAAATCTGCAGTTGCTTTTGTTCTGGGAGGCACAGCTACTTGTGGATCAAAAATATTGAGTAATACCAGCACATCTTCCTCATCAAAAGTAAAGCGCCTTTGCATCTGTACATACAGTTCTCAGGGTGCGTACACGTTCTTATAGACGAACATTTCATACTAATCATTAAAGTTAAAATATATTTTCCAGGTTTAATGTGTATATTTATTTGGACTTAAAAAAAAAAAAAAAAAGATCCAGGTGACTTTTCGAATTAATCTCCAAGAACCCTAGGCAGGGGTAAAAAAGAAAGAAAGAAAAAAAAAAGATCTTGTATTAAAAAAAAAAAGTCATGTTTTACTCTGTGTTGGTGTTGCAACACTAAATCGGCAAGAACATTATTTGGCGACGGTATTTCGAGATTTGACAGATCTTAATCTACTGATCGGACTGTCGCCACATGCATGAATAACGGAGACCACAGCATGTTTCATAAATACAACGTGTAACACGAGTTTCTGCAAATATTTGTAGAGGTGAAAGAATGTCATTCTGAGTGGAAAATCTTCTCTATACATATGCATTTTAAGCATTACTTTAGGCTTGAGGTGGATTTTAAAAATTACACAACGTATCAGTGTCACACATCACGGAGACCAGCGGGCTGGGGAGGAGGAGCGAGGCTTATCTAGGCGCCCTTGCAACTTGGTGGAATTATGATTTTTTTAAATATGATTTTTTGTACAAGTTATGGAACATTACAGTACCGGTATTTACAAACAGGAAATCACGCTATTAATAGGCATTATGTAATTTACCGTAAGGATTACATGAAGACAGTATGGCTGTAATTGTGAGAAAAATAATGTAAATGTTACGTGGCAACGTTTATTTGCCCCGTCATGTTGAAAAACATTGTAGAATGTTCGAACACTGGGAGATTTTCTGTATGACGGGGAGGTCGCGCTATTTTTTATTTATTTTCGCTACTTTATTAACTTTTTTTTTTATTTTGCGCCCTTAAGAATTTTGTGCCCAGCACAACCTCCCCTGTGGCCCCCCCCCCCCATGCTACGCCACTGACCGTCGGTACCAATTTCGGTACATGACGAAATAAGTAGTTTCACTACTGCTACCAGTACTCGAATTGTAACTCGGTATTGTAACTCGATACTTTTATACCTCGATACTGCCCACATATGACTACAGGTACTGCCTGCCTTCACTCATACATCACTTTTGAGAGTAGGAATTTCCCTGAATGCATGGAAGACATCCTCATGCTCTCAGAAAAAAAATCACCAATTCCTTTCAGTGCATTGTTACACGATCCCTCCCACAGAATGCCTCCAAGAACCAGCCAGCATCACCAAATTAATATTTCAATCCCGTGATCTTCCCTCCTCAGTTATTTTTGGAGGCACAGGCCTCGATGTCAAAGACTACATTCCTCCCCCTGATCGATGGACTTCCTACTGGCAGTTTGTTCACCCAGCAAAGTACTGCCGATTCCAAGCTGATTGTCCCAACTGCTCACAAGCTGGACTCCCAGCATCAGCCTGCGTATCTACCATCCTATCCTGCCCAAACTGTGGGGGACAACATAAAGCCTCCTACAGAAAATGTCCCACCTACATTTTTGAAGGAGTGTCCCACATCAGGTGGAAAACTGGGCTTGTCCTCCGTGAAGCTCGACATCAGGCATGTCGCTCCTCTGACCTTTCTTATGCCCGTGTGACTAGACCCATTCCTATATCACAAGTTTCAAACTCATTCGGTGTACCTACATCTATTTCTCTCTCAAATTCTTTTGCCACTCTTGCCTCTCTTTCTGATTCCTCTTCATCCCTTCTGTCTCTTGTTCATTCCGCTCCCTCCACCCCCCACCACCCCAAACAGCATTCTCTCTTTCTTCTACTCCCTCACCTTCTTCTCCCCGAGCTAACAAATGTAAACATGCCATTGCATCCTCTCCATGTCATATTCCTGGTCTCTCCCCCCTTTCTTCTACTTTCCAGCCTCTCCATCCTATCCAGTACTCCCATGTGGCATCTTGACCATATAATATGTGAATCTTGAGATTGATTTTAGTTATCGTGTGGTCGAAGACAGGAGAAATTATAGATGGATACAGGGTCTTCATTGTAGTTTATTACCTTCAAGGGAAAGTTTAAGTTGAAACGCTGTGTGTATTACATGGGAGCATATGTTTACTAGCCAAGTTCTTGTTGGACCCCTCTTATCTTCCTCTCTCCACAACCTTTCGATTCTATAGCTAGCCCCCTTCTGACTCCCTAACTCTTCCTTCCCTGTCTAGGAGGGCTTTGTGTCTCCTGTACAACCCATAGGTCTGGGTTCTAGAAGCTTGTGTGTGTCTGTGGTGCTTCCGGTGCCCTCTGGCATTCCTTTGGTTAACTCTTGCTGACATATTTCCTTTCCCACTGAAATCGCAAACACATTTCCTTTCCCACCTGACTTAACTACCTTTAAGACTACACATTGTGTTCCTATCTCATATGATTTGTATTATTATAATATGGAGTCCTGACATTGCTCGATCACACCAGCTGGCGATCCTACGACGGCGTATATCATTGACACTAATCTATTAATTAATAATACTGATTATAATATTGTATAGATATAATATTCATGATAATATTGTACTGACCTAATAATATTCTAGAAACATAATACACTGTAAACATAATTTTTGTTTTTTATGTGAGGAAGAAGGAACCAAAGGCAACGAGCCTACAAAACTATTCCTTCCAAGAGAAAAAAAAAATAGAAGAGAGAGCCAAATTCAAGATCCGATCATTTCCAGATGCCTGGATACACTGCGTTTGAAAAACTGGAGATAATAGGATGTAGGAAATACAGACAGAGGGAGACAGTTCCAGAGTTGACCTGTTGCATAAATGAAGGACTGGGAATAATGGTTAACTCTTGTGTTAGAGAGTTGGACAGAAAAGGGATGAGAGTTTGCTGCTAGACGGGTGCTACGCGCCCGTCGTAGGGGTGGAGGAATGCATGCAGACAGTTCAGAGGAGCAGTGACCATTGAAGTAGCAATAGAAAAGAGATAAAGATGCAACAGTGCGGCGAAGAGACAAAGGTTGAAGGGAGTCAGTAAGAGGAGGAGAGTTAATGAGGCAAAAAGCCTTTGACTCCACCCTACTGAGAAGTGCTGTATATAGGGAGCCTCCCCACACATGAGAGTTGTACTCTACACAGGGGCGGATAAAACCCCTGTATAGAGTCAACAATTGTGCAGGAGTAAAGAAGGAATGGAGTCGGCTTAACACACCCAATCTCTTGGAAGCAGATTTTACAAGAGATGCAATATGATCTTTCCAAGACAAGTCCTGAGTAAATAAAACCCCAAGCATGTTCAAGGATGATGCAGGATTAAGCTAAATATTATCAAACATTAGTGGGTATACCTGTGGAAGATTTTGTCGGGTTGATAGGTGCAAAAACTGAGTCTTTGATGCATAAAAAACAACAAGATTATTTTTACCCCAGTTAGAGATATGAGCAAAGTCAGACATTAGGTGTGGCAAAGCCTCATCCCTTGTTTGCTGAAGTAACTGCTGAGATGGACGTTGCGGGAATCAAATGGAAAGGTGAAGGGTGAAGTCATCAGCGTAAGAGTGGATACGGTTAGATTTACAGCTTGGAAGGTCATTGATGAATAAAAGGAAGAGAGTTGGTGATAGGACAGAGCCCTGAGGAACACCACTGTTAATAGATCTAGGAGAAGAACGATGGCTGTCTACAACAGTGGCTATAGAACGACCGGAAAGGAAGCTAGAGATGAGGGCACAGATAGAAGGATAGAAACCGTACGAGGGCAGTTTGGAAATTAATGATTTATGCCAGACTCGATCGAAAGCCTTAGAGATGTCAAGTGCAATGGCAAAGCTTTCACCAAAGTCCCGAAAGTAGGATGACCAGGAGTCTGAAAGGTAGGTTAGAAGATCGCTGGTGGAACGTCCCTGATGGAAGCCATACTGACGATCAGAAAGAAGGTTGTGATAGGAAAGATGCCTTAAAATTTTTCTATTAAGAACAGAATCGAAAATTTTTGAGATACAGGATGTTAAAGCAAATGGACGATAGTTAGGGGGTTGGGAATGGTCACCCTTCTTTGGGACTGGCTGAATGAGAGCAAACTTCCAGCAAGAAGGAAAGGTACAAGTTGACAGACAAAGGAAAAAGAGTTTGCCTAGGCAGGGTGTAAGCACAGAAGCATAGTTCTTGAGAACAACAGGAGGGACTCCATGAGGCCCATATACCTTATTAGTATTGAGGCCTGTGACAGCAGAAAATACATCAGCTGAAGAAATTTTAATGTCAGCCATGAAGAAGTCAGAGGGGGGAAGTGATGGAGGAACAGCACCGGAGTTGTGTAAGGTGGAATTGGAGGAGAAAGTCTTAGCGAAGAGATCTGCTTTATCAGTAGAAGAAATAGCTACAGAGCCATCAGAGTAGGGAAGGATGATGAGGTAAAGTTGTTAGAAAGGTTTTTGGCAAGGTGTCAGAAGGAGCGGGAAGAATTCGAGTTAGAGAGTTGAGAGCACTTAGTTCGGATGAAATTATTTTTAGCAGAGCGAAGAACAGACTTAGCATGATTCCGGGCAGAAACTTATAAAAGATGTGATTCAGGGGTGGGTTGGCTCCGGTACCTTTTATAGGCCCTCTCCTTGTTGCGGACAGCATTAGAACAAGCGTGATTAAACCAAGGCTTTCTTGCATTAGTCAAAGGATATGAGAAAGGAATGTATGCTTCCATGCCCGAAAGAATAACTTCTGTAATGCGCAAGGCACACCCAGGTGGCTCCATGCCGTGGAAGCAATAATCATTCCAGGGAAAATCAAAGAAGTACTGCCTGAGGGCCTCCCAGTCCGCAGCTCCAAAGTGCCACAGACGACGTTTCTTTGGAGGGTCCACAGGCCGTGCTGGAGCGATAGGACAGGTCAAGGTGATAAGGTTGTGATCAGAGGAGCCCAACGGAGAGAAAAGATTAACAGTGAAAGCAGAAGGATTAGTTGTAAGGAAGAGGTCAGGTATGTTGGAACTCTCTCCAAGGCGATCAGGGATATGGGTAGGGTGCTGTGCAAGCTGCTCCAGGTCATTAAGGATAGAAAAGGTTTAGGCTTGTTCACCAGGTGGATCAGTGAAAGGAGAGGAGAGCCAAAGGTGGTGGTGAACATTGAAATCTCCTAGAATGGAGATTTCAGAGAAAGGGGAAATGGATAGAATGTGTTCCATCGTAGAAGTAAGATAGTCAAAGAATGTGTGATAGTCAGTAGAATTAGGAGATAAGTAAACAGCACAGACATATTTAGTCAGAGAATGACAGAAAAGCCGAAGCCAGAGTGTAGAGAATTCGGAAGAATCAAGTTCAGGAACATGAGAGCAAGATAAGTTGTTGCGTATATATACACAACAGCCACCTTTGGCTTTGAAATGAGTATAGAGAAAGTAGGAGGATACAGAAAAGGGTCTGCTGTCAGTTGCCTCAGACAGCTGAGTCTCAGTTAGAAAAAGAAGGTGAGGTTTAGAGAAGGAGAGGTGGTGCTCAACAGAGAGAAAGTTAGAGGAAAGGCCGCGAATGTTGCAGAAATGAAGAAGAAGAGAGTCAGACAGTGGTTCCAGGCATCTTGAGTTATCACCGGGAGAGGGGTAGAAGGTGGGGGCATTTATGGTCCCCCCCCCTGGGGACTCCGAGGCTATGTTATTCGATGCCATTTTTTCTTTTTAAATTTTGAAAAGGAAGTGTGGTGTGTATTGTGCATGTAGTTTGGTGTTAATAGTTAGAGAAACTTGTACTGGAGAGCATGCTGGCCTACTCTCTGTGTTACTGAGACACTGAAAAAGTTCAGCAAAGGGGAATGGTCGGGACCTAGTCCCGAGGGCTGATGAAACGGGAGCTCCAGCTCTCCCTATCATCAGCTTTCCATCCACATTGGGAGTACTGCCCTGCTCGACTGGTGCTACAGTATGTATACATAATGGAGCAAATGCACTACAGTTAAACTGGGTATGGAATATTGTATAATATATTGTAAAACCTGTATGTATAACAGGCACATGTAGTTCAAAGAAATAGTTCAAAGTTAAGTTTATAGCAAGAGTTATTAATAAATTTGTATTATATATGGATGCAATGATGATATTAATTAAATTGTTGTCCTTTTTTTTTTTAATAAAATTAACCCGAGGCATCCTGACGACGTATGGATACATTCCCACGTTTTGTCACGGTGACACCCGACGATGTATCCATATGTTATGCAATTGCGAGGTCCGTCATTTGCACATTTTTCAAGTTTCGCTTGTGATTTTTGGTACGTAGCCATTTGTGGGAGACCTTCCTCTACTCCTCGTCAGGCAGGGATACTGCCATTCCCCACCTGATCCCCCCTTCCCCCCTGCACGCCATTTTCTCAGCAACTCACCTGTTAGCAATGACCTGGCTAGTAAAGACATGTCGTGCCACGGTCTCTCCAATGACGAAATTCAAGGCAAAAGTTATTCCCGAGGTGGTGGACAAAGGAAAAAACAAGCCAGAGGAAGAAACAAGCAGAGTGATGAGGCGGTAACATCGTAAAGAAGGTATGTTGATGTGTTTGGTGAGTGAAACAACGCATATAGTGCCTATATTATTGTCTGAAAACCAATATACTCTTGTACTACATATAAATCCGCACCAAATAAATAAATATCTAACCTTTTAGGAGTGGTTTGGAATGGTTACTCCTCCCATAGAAAACTTTTTCTCTTGAGCAGGGCCCACAGAAGACGGTACCAGATATTCAAAGGGACACCTGTATAACGAAATCATAAGCTCAGCTGAGTATTTTATGGGCATTTTCCAATATTTCTCATAAAAAGAGGAGGTTATAGCCAAAAAAAAAAAAAAAAAACTTCGAAAATCTGCCGGGATTGGGGGGGGGGGGGATCAGTGGTGAAAAATCGTTCGGAACGTGGCGGGTTAACAATATTTACAAAATATTTACGCTTCATTCACGGGGTCTCACTTGAATGTTCACTCTTCCTCCAGTAAATACTGACTCCAAGTTCGCAATTCTTGCATGCATTCTGTGCATTGCGAACTGCACTACTGCAAATACAATATAAAGACAGTAAGTGCTGGGCTATACACATAATATGGGTTGAACATCCACAAACTCAGTTCTTCCCAGGGCTTCATTGTTTCATTGATTAGTTGCATAGTTTCAAACTTTGGTCAAGTCAACTTAATACTTCTGCTCATGTTTAAATCCATCTTAGGTAGTGGGTGGAAATATTTGTGTGTATGATTGAGGATGGCATAGTGATTGGTGGCAGATAAAGTGGACATGGATGGTGTAAGTACCGCACAGTAGTTTGGTGCTATGTATAATTCTGATGCTGAAGTATGAGATGGTGGTATATCTGGACAGATGATGAAAACTGATGTGTTATGAGTGAAGTAAAAAAACTGTGAGTGTCCAATGCGCTGGTGGTGTATAGGTTTATCTGGAGCAAATGTGAAGTTGCATGGTGATAAATGTCATTATTTCTTATGACAGCCATTTCACAAGGGACTGTTCCAGTAGCATGAAAAATGAAGATCTACACAGGACAAAGGTGAACAGCAGATAAGGATGTACGGCACTTTCGTTCAATCGTTGATTCATTGGCGAAAGTGACAATGTTCCGTCTCTTGGAGACCATGATGTGTTTGGTGTCTGTGTCGATGTTGATGATGACCAAAGTATCATTATTCTTAGAAGGGATGGCGTATATTTGATACACGGTGAACAGGTCGTCAGTTATGAATAGTACATGAACTACTACTGATGTTGATGTTAGTGTTGCTTCTAAATATGGATAATATAACATGAAATCTCTACCCCAGAATAAAGGCTCCAAACCATGTTTATGTATGCCTTGACTAATTACCTGACAGCTCATGAACTGGAAGTAGGTCAATTGTGATCCTACCATTACCGGCATTTGCAATTCCTTGCATAAGTGCCCTGTAACGAGCTCTAGTGTTATCTAACTGGAGTATAATTGTGTCAAAATGTTCCGTGATGAGTGGAAGTGTTGGAAAAGTGTTATGTTTCCTTCCATGGCATTTATTTTGTCCACACTTTGGTGAGTTATAATTTCTGCCTCCTTTAGATTTTTCACGATTGTATTCAATGCTGAGTTTTGGCCGGCAACGAACTTGTTTTGATATGTTAGTACCTGAGCTATATTATTAAATTTGTTGTTTATTTCTTGAAGGTCTTTCTCTGCAGCCAATCCAAAGATGTTTCCCAGAATTGCACCACCCAAGTCAAACAAACCGTGTCTTTGGCGAGTATGTGTGATGTTCGTGTCACTCAATGCCTTCGTTCCATGAGATGGTAGATCTTGGACCATGATGAGCATAATTGACTTGGCCTGTTCTATCTTCCATTTTGCTAACTTCACGATTTTAGTCACCTCCTTTGTGTTATGAGCTTCTGAAACATAGCCTCCTATCATAAAGTCCAGGGTTCTCAGTGGCTTGGCAATGTTCACCAGAACAGTGGGTAATTTGTATAAATAATCCAAACTGATTTCAGTAGTCTTGACATCTTTTACGAATGACATCGAGGCCGTTGGAGCTATGAGGCATCCTTGCCGTACTATATGTTGAGGGTCTAAGTGAGCATATCCTCCCGCTATGTGCAGGAGAATTCATGGTATAAGTCCCCTCATCGTTACCTGCCGGAAAAAAAAAAAATCTATTAATTTCATAATCCAGTCATGCTGTGGTCGATGATAGTGATGATGTGCGTTACGGCTGGCTCATGGAAAACAATAACTTGCTTGTTGTTTCACTTATTGAAGGAGTTTAAATCGATATATAGATCGTGTTAATATTATACTGCAGTCTTTTTAGGAACGGTTGCACCTATGTTTGTTTGTTTGGTATGCGACCTTAATTTATTTCTGTAATTATTTTTATCTCCTTGATTTGTTTCGTTAGTAATTTTCGGTGGTGTCTGAGGTTGTATAATTGCTGGCTAATTCCCTTGGTACCCGTTTTAATTGATCAACATGAATTTGTTTTTCTTCGCCACTTGACAGTGACCTAATTACAACTTTGTTTCCTGTCTTATTGATTACTCTGTATGGGCCCTAAAGTTTCGGGGATAATTTATTGTCTCTCGTATGAATGATGCCATAGACAATGTCTCCTAAGCTGATAGGCGATTCTTTCGCCTTTTTGTTGAATGCCTCCGTCATTTCTTCCTTGGACATTGATAAATGTTTTATTCACTCTCTTGTGTATATCCTGGAATTCACATAAACGGAGTTTAGGGTAATCATCGTAGTTGTATATTCACATATTTTCACCTTCAAGAATTTCATACGGTAATTTCTTATCTGTTCCGTAGATAAGGAAATGTGGTGTGTCCCCTGTAGACTTACTTAGAGATCCATTAACTGATGCTTCTACTCTGGGAATCCAGTCATCCCAGCTTGCATAATTTTCACTGAGAATGTGTCGTAGTACATCCAATACTCTTTTGTTTTGTCTCTCTGTTAACCCATTGGATGCTGGGTGATAGGCTAAAACGTTAACCTTCTTGACATTATATTGTTTACATATTTCTTTTAAGATATCAGAAATAAATTTACCTCTATTATCGACCTTTGGGGTCGTGAGGCGACACATTACTTTATCGATTATTGCTTTTGCTACTGTTTCTGCTGACTTATCCTTAATTGGGGCTAAAATTACAAAGCGTGAGAAATGATCTGTTGCTACGAATAGGTACTGGTTATTGTTGTGTGATAATGGTAACTTGAGTATGTTAATTGTGACAACGTCCCACGGTTGATGTGGTACAGGGTAATTACCTGTAGGTGCAGGTGTGATCGATTCGCATCTGTCTGTATGATTGTTTATATCTTTTCGTAATGATGGCCAGTATTTTAACAGCTGGACTTGTTTAAATGTTCTGTCTTTTCCTGGATGTCCTGCATGTGGGCTATCGTGTATCGTTCGTAATGCTTGGGGTATCATGTCATTAGGTACCACTAATTGTTTATTATTTCTTCGGAGTTTCAGTTGTCCTGTATAAGGCATTATTGATAATTGTGAATTGTTCGAGTAGTATATGTAGCTTGGGTAATTGTATGTCATTTCCACTGTCTAACTTGTATATAACTTTAGACCACGTTGGATCAAGTCTCTGTGTTTTCGCGATTTCATCATGGTTTGGGATGTTATCTAATGCCGCGACATGAAGTGTATTCGGGTTCCTAGATAGTGCATCGGCCACTAAATTCATTTTGCCAAGTATGTAGTGAATATTTACATTGTAGTTTTCGACTGTACATCTCCATCTTGTTCTCCTCCCAGAGAGTTTTTCTTTGAACATACCCACTACGGGTTTATGGTCGGTGAATAAGTGAATTTCGTAACAATGTACTAAATCTCGAAACTTTTGTAATGCATATACCACTGCAAGTGCCTCTAAGTCTGCAGTGCAATAATTTTTTTTTTCTGCATCTTTTATTTGTCTGCTGGCGAATCCAATTGGTTGATTCTTTCCTCTCTTATCTTCTTGCATTAACCATCGCGTCCTGGAGACGTGAATTCACGTCCTCACATGATGTGCACTCATATCCCGGAGACGTGAAGTAACGCGGCAATATTGCAAGGTCCCTAATTTGCACAATTTTCAATTTTCGCGAGTGATTTCGCGAGTGATTTTTGGCACGTATACACGGGACACTTCCTCTATTCCTCTACAAGATGCCAAGCAGGGACAATGCCTTACACCGCATAACCTCTCCCCCCCCCAAGCATGCCATTGTCTCTGCAATTCACCTGTTACCAGTGACCTGGCCAATATAGATATTCAGGGCCAGAGTGATTCCCCAATCGATGACATTGTGGAGGACAAAGTTTACATAGCATTAGAGGAAGAAATAGTCAGAAATGACGGTCAGGTAATGTGGGAAAAAAAGGTCATGAATGGTGATGAGTTAGTGAGTGAAACAATGCTTATAATGCCTATATTACTGTCTGAAAACCAATACACTCTTGTACTACATATTAATTCGTACCAAGTAAATAAATAAATACTGTTTATGAGTGGATAAAATAGTTACCCTCCCATAGAACTCGTTTTCTTTGGTGCCAGCCTGTTAGAAAACCCAGTCAGGTAAGGAGGTACTCGTACCTAGATCGAGTATTTTAAACCTCAGGTGAGCGATTTCTCTATGAATTTTCGATGTTTCTCACCAAAAGCGGATGTTTGAGCCAAAAAAAAAAAAAGTCCAAAAATGTCGGGACTGGGGCGTACCACTGCCCAGAAAACGTCTGGATGGGGCGGGTTAATACAGCCCCTAATCCTTTAATAGATGCGTCTGTGCAAATTATAAATGGTTTTCTCAAATTAGGATGGGCCAAGCATGGTGTATTTGTGAGTTTATCTTTTAATTCATTAAATGCTTGTTTTTGTTCTTCTCCCCTTTGGAATATAGCATCTTTATTGAGCAGCTGGAATAGAGAAAAAGCTATATGAGAGAATTGTTGTATAAAGGCCCTATATTATCCTTCTAGACCTAAAAATTGTCTAACTTCGTCTATAGCAGTTGGTTCAGGGAAGTCTTTCACTGCTTGTATTTTATCATCGGGTGTGTGTATGCCTTTTGCATTCAGTTTGTGGCCTAAGAATTTTATTTCCTTAAGGCAAGATTTCCATTTAGACAGCTTAATTTTTAAACCAGCATCACGAAGCTTTTGTAGGAGTTGATCTAATTTCTGGACATGTTATTTTATGTCATTAGTTGCGATAATTTTATCATTAAAATATAAGAATATTCCTTTTCCTAGAATTCCGGACAATATATAATTCATCAAGTGTTGAAATGTGCCTGGTGCTGTCTTCAGTCCCATTGGCATTCTTTTGTATTGATAATGTCCTGTATTTGTGGAAAAGGCAGTGTATTTACGGGACTCCTCATCTAATGGTATTTGGTAGTATCCATCAAGCAAATCGATTGTGGAAAATACATTATTTTGTGGTCCAGTATTTTGTGGACGTCACTTAGCAATGGCATGGGAAACCGGTCTGGGGCTGTGTGATTGTTTAGTTTACGGTAATCTGCTATCGCACGTATTTCTCCATTTCATTTGGGCACGAAATATAATAGGACATTCCACGGGGAGACTGATGGCTCAGTAATGCCAATTTTTACCATTTCATTGACATACCTGTTTGCAAGTGTACGTTGTGATTGTGGGACTCTATAGGCAGGTACAAAAATAGGTTATGTGTCTGGGTGCACGTTAATTTTGTGATTGATCAGGTTAGAACACCCTAATTGTTCTCCAGGTAATGCTACCGTGTGCCTATGTTTTTCCAAGTTTTAATAAATCAGTTTCTTCATCAATTTCACCTGAGTGAATCAAATTCTCTCTTATGCTTTCTATATCAGTAGATTTTATCTCACTTGTCATCCCAGCTAAAAATTATTTCCATCACGGGGATAGGAGATTTTTCAATATAAACAAGTCCCTTTTTTTCAACTGTACTTCCCCATTCATGTGTTTAATTAGGAGGACCTGAGTTTGTCCATCATTGTTCATCTGACGTAATGCGTTTTCTACTGACAATCCTTTCACTTTACATAATTCTTCCAAGACAAGAACAGTACTATTCTTCAATTTGCTCTTTATGGTAACTTTCATGTAGGAGTTAGGAGGGATAACTAAATCACTGGTGAGATCGGCAGGAAAAACTGATAGGTCAGTACTGTTACCTTGGTCTCTAGTGCGGGAGGCTGGGGGAGGTGGTGTGAGTGGATCTATATACTCGCCTGTGTATGTTTGTTTTGTCCTTTAATATTTCCAATTCTTTTTGGTTCTGTTTTACTAATCGGTGAGAAATCTTATGGTACCGGTAATTCTTCTATGAATTCATTATCAAAGTCTATTCCATTCATTTGTGGGAATAAAGTTTTTTTCTCTGTTCTTATGGATCTTAAGCCCAGTAACATATTAGCTTTGATTACTAAGTTTTTGACAATATAGAAAAATGCAGTAATTGGTCTTGTAGTCACTGTGAAACTGATGTTTAACCGTATCTTGCCTTTACTGTAATTTGTTTCCTGTCTACTGTATATAAGTCTAAATCAGATTCTTCCAGAAAAGGTACTTTCTTCTTATTTCTAACAATCCTATCTAATTCTTCTTGTGTTATTAAATTCACTGGAGAGCCTATGTCTAAAAACAAAACGTTCTGACCCTCACATACATCTGGTATCAAGATACACTCACTTCCCAACATGCCTCCTATGTGAACTTTAGATTTGCTGTTCTTTACGATTGATCGTTTTTTTGTCGTGACTTGCCTTCCCCCAATTTGAATATGGAAACTATTTTTTCTACACTTTTACAATTGCTGGTCCAATGACCTTGGGACCAGTGATGCCTACATTATGGATCACACCCTTGCACCTTTTGTTTGTCTTCTTTTGCTTTGATAAAGCAGTCGTTCTTTGTGTGTCCTGGGATCGCACAGTAATAACATAGAGTGGACCTATCTCCCGAATGTGATCCTCGAGATGATTTCCCATATTTAGTGGAACCTATGGCGTGCCTTCTGCTCGGACTGCGCGCAGACTTATGTGACTGCCTGTGGTTTGGTGTGTGAGAGCTCAGGCTCGAAATGTGCGGTTGTTTGTTCTGTCTGTCTTTGAGTCCCGATCGATTTTGTTCTTTGTTTTGGGTGGTTGTAGCTGATACTGTGTCTGCCATTCTAATTCTAGGAGAATTTGACTTTGCTACAATTCATCTCTACCTCGTTCATAAAATCTAGCAAGCACATTCCTGGGGTGTAAGGAATAGTCTTAGCTATTTTGAGGATCCTATCACGTAATATACACAAGGCAGCTACATAACCAATGATGTCTACGACAAGCTCTGGTGACATCTTTCCATCTCCTGCTGTCCAGTTTGAGTTTTCTAAAGTAGCTAATAATTTTCTTTTCATCGTAGAGACATCTGCTGTTATTTCACTAAGCACATGATTTGTGTGTATGTTCCCTTACAAGATCCACAATTTTCTGTAATTCTGGGACTATGCCTGGCAAAAAGTTTATGCCTCCAGAGAATTTTTTCAGGATTTCTGCTTTAAACTCATCATATGTCTTAGCTCTAAGAAGCTTATCTGACATAAGCAAATCACCTGCCAGGCATCTCTCCTGAATAATCCAGGAGGAAAATATTGCTATTTTCTCCTGTTCATCGCTTACTCGTCTCTTAACAAATAATTGTTGACACTGGCTGATGAGAGACATCACATCAGTGCGGTCTTTATCTGTTTTTTAGAATTTGGGGATGTTTTTATCCTCATGATAAACATAAACATGAGGTGGGGTTGTTTGATTTGTGGCATTGCCTGCTTTATTCATTTTGGTTGGTTGCTTTGTTAGGTTCACTTGGAGTTGTTTATCGTTGTGTGAAGGAATAGTAGAATAAGTCTTACCTGAGTGATGAACTCTGTTAAGTAAATTTTTATAGATATGCAAGTCAGAGACAAAGTCCTCACTTTCTACATCAAAGGGAGTTTCCCAATAATCATCATTTTCATGTAGAAATGATGTATTTGTTTCTTTATCTTTACTCTTTGGAGAATTTTGTGTGTTGGATTTGTTTTCCTGTTGTTCTCCTTATTGTGGATCGGCAGTGGCCGCTGTGTATCATCTGTCACTAACCCGGGTGTTGAAAATTATATCCCCGTCATATCACTTAGCTAAAATGAACTAATTTTGCTAGGGTACGGTTTTATGAAACACTTCTTTTATTTATGTCTTAACTGAATATATGAGTAAATGAGTTATAATAAATGAAAGATATTAAGTATAAGAAAATAAGTAAAGGAGATGATTGTACTTAATTTAAAGCACTGGGAAGAAATAAGTAAAGTATAATCACACACACTTGATACAGATGATGCCACTCGGAGAGACGTATTGGTAGAAGATGTCACTCTCGGAAGGTATGTGCAGTGTTGATAGAAGATTTCAATCTCAGTAATTCTAGGACAGTGTTGATAGTTGATATTACTCCCAGAATTTCTAGGGCTTGGTGATCTCAGTGTTGATTGCAGTGCGCAGTAGCCATAGTCATAGTCGAACCTCACCATACACATCGAATTCCCACTCAATAGCTGTTGGAAATAAATGAGTATGAGTAGGAATGTATGAATAAGGATGAGTAACGAGCAGTGGGTGACCGGTGCGTGGTGTCGTCTCAGCAAACACGCACAGTGACGTCGACTTCCCACCCTCTGGTAGCTGTGGTGGGTAAATGAGCAGCAGTGAGTAACCTGAGTGAAGAAAGATGAGTAAGATGAGTTGTGAATGTGGGCTCTGATATTTGCTGCAGTCGTCTTGACCTCCTGCACCCCTATGTCAGCTTGGTGTTGGAGATGGAGGTGGGGGTGGTTGGAGAGAGGGGTGTGAGGTCAGGTGTTTGTGAGTTGTGAGTCGTTTCAAGCTCGTCATTTGCTTGTTTTGTTTTTCTTTATTCTTGTGATTTATTCGTTCTGGTTGTATACTCACTTGTGTTTAATTGATTGTAGAAGTGATGGTTTGTAGGCGCCGGGTCGTTCGTTACTGCCACCAACTATGATATGTGGTATCTTGACCATATAACTAGCCCCCTTCTGACTCTCTAACTCTTCCTTCCCTGTCTAGGAGGGCTTTGTGTCACGTGTACAACCCTGCTGCACTCCTGCGTCACCTTGGTGGTGGAGAGTGGGGTGGGGATGGTTGGAGAGAGGGGTGTGGGGTCAGGTGTTTGTGAGTTGTGAGTTGTTTCTTGCTCTTTGTTTGCTTGTTTTGTTTTTCTTTATTCTTATGATTTATTCGTTGTGGTTGTATGCTCGCTTGTGTATAATTGATTGGAGAAGTGATTGTTTATAGGCGTCGGGTCGATCGTTACTGCCACCAACTATGATATGTGGTATCTTGACCATATTGCTAGCCCCCTTCTGACTCTCTAACTCTTCCTTCCCTGTCTAGGAGGGCTTTGTGTCACGTGTACAACCCATAGGTCTGGGATCTAGAAGCTTGTGTGTGTCTCTGTGTATGTAGCACTTACGGTGTTTCCCACCACTGCCACCAACTATGATATGTGGTATCTTGATCATATAATATGTGAATCTTGAGACTGATTTTAGTTATCATGTAGTCGAAGACAGGAGAGGTTAAAGATGGATACAGGGTCTTGATTGTAGTTTATTATCTTCAAGGGAAAGTTTAAGCTGAAACATTGTGTGTATTACACAGGAGCTTATATTTACTAGCCAAGTTCTTGTTGGACCCCTCTTTTTCTCTCTCTACAACCTTTCGGTTCTATAGCTAGACCCCTTCTGACTCTCTAATTCTTCCTTCCGTGTCTAGGAGGGCTTTGTGTCACGTGTACAACCCATAGGTCTGAGTTCTAGAAGCTTGTGTGTGTCTGTGTGTATGTAGTGCTTCTGGTGACCTCTGGCATTCCTTTGGTTAACTCTTGCTGACATATTTCCTTTCCCATTGAAATCGCAAACACATTTCCTTTCCCACCTAGCGTGACTACCTTTAAGACTACACATTTATGTTCCTATCTGTTATGATATGTATTATTATAATATGGAGTCCTGACACCCCCTCCTCCAAACAACAGCACCATAATGCTATGTTACCAGCTGATACTCAACATTTGTCTTCTCCTATGGATAGGAAGCAGAATCCCTGCAAAGTATCATCAATTATCTTCACCATACCTCTTCCTTGCCTTTCCTTACCACTGCAGAAATACATTTGCCCCCTTCCTCACTCTCTTCTACTCCCATTCCTCCTACCTCTCCTGAACCTTACCCTCCCATCTTTTCTACCTCTTTTGCACCTCCTCTTCCCCTCTCTTCTGTTTCCTATTCTTCCTCTAATCAACCACCTGCCTCCTCTATAATCTCTACACTCTCCCTATCTTCCCCGATCACTTCCGTTCTTGATTTACCAATGCCTCATGGATTCTCTTTCCCTCAATGCCGTAAACAATCTCTGGCCTCTTCTCACACTTGATTTGTCATAGTCATGGCACTCCTTCAGTGGAATATTGGAGGCCTCCGTACCACTGTACGGACCTTCGTTTTCTTATTTCCTTCCATGACCCTCTTCTTATCTCTCTTCAAGAAACTTTTCTTAATACTTCCTCTGTTCCTACTACTGGCTATACTTTTCTTGGATCTCCTCCTTCATTTGACACTGCCCTACTTATCCACAATGATGTCCCCCATGAACCTTTTCCTATTCCTTCTTTTATCTCTCATACTTCTGCTTGAGTCTTTCTCTCTCCTTCTGTTCCTCTTGATTATCCTAACTTTTTCACGTTCCTTCATTCCCTTCCTCCCCCAATCCTTCTTCTTAATTACTTCAGTTGCCGGCATTCCCTGTGGGGTGACTCTGTGATCACCACTAGAGGGCGTTTGTTAGAACAGTTTCTTTCTTCTCAAGACCTTTTTATCCTCAACACTGGCACCCCTACTCACTTTCATCCCCACACTCGTTCCCTCTCTTGTTTGGATCTGTCCCTTTGCTCACCTTCAATTTATCTCCATTTTCATTGATTGGAATTAGAAGACAATCTTTTTAGTGATCATTTCCCCATCAAACTCTCTTTCCCTTCTTATTGTCCTCTCCCTCCTCCCCCTCCCCCTTTGGCAGTTCCATGCTGTTGACGGGGAGTTATTTTCTTCTCTTACAGTATACCCCACTTCCTCCTTCACCTTTTTAATCTTCACAAGATATGTTGTCCTTCTTCCTTGTCCCAGTTCTAGGTGTTGCCCTCACTGCCATTCCCCGTGACATGCAACCGTCTACTGTCAAACGTGTTCTCTGGTGGACTCCTACTTGAGAGGGATCTCTCCGTGTGAAACGTGCCACTTGGAAAACTTTTTGCTCTAAACAGTCCACCCCTGACAGAATTTGTAGCCTCCTCATACTTCGCCGAGCTTCTGCAGCCTTCCGTTGCACAATCCATGAGGCTAAACATTCTATTTGGAAAGTCTATGTTTCTTCCATTTCTGCAAATACACCTGCAGCAACAGTTTTATCCCGACTTGTTAGATTATCAGGCAAACATATCCCACCCCAAGCACCTGTTCTTCATTTCGATGGCCAGTCTGTAGCTGCTGTTTCCTTAGTTGCAGACACCTTAGGTAGTTATTTTTGTCTTATTAGTAGTGAGTCTCATCTCTCCCCAGAATTTCATTGCCTTAAATCTGATTCTGAATCCATACCAATTTCTTTTCCATTGTCAGCTGAGAGAGTTCTTAATCCGCCGTGTCCCGACTGAGTTTTTCACCAATGACCTCCTCCAATTCCAACCGATTTTGGATTTTTTTTGAAATTATTATTTGGCTCAAACCTCCGCTTTTTAAAACAATGACAAATTACAGAAAAAGTGCTCACCTGAGCTTAGAAATGGGCTATACAGGGGACCCTTTAAACACCTGATACCGTGTTCTGTGGGGCCGCACTGGGTGTAGTGTTTTCTATGGTAGTGGTAACTATGGCAAACAACTCAGAATAGGTAGATATTTGTTCATTTGGTACGAATTTATATGTAGTACAAGAAAATGTTGGTATTCACACAATAATATAGGTGATATAAGCATTGTTTCACTCACTGAACACATCAACATACCGCACCTTCCTTGGCGACGTTACTCGTACCTCCTCATCACTTCTGCTCATTTCTTCCTCAGTTCCATGTAATCTTTGTCCTCCACTTCGTCATCGATTGAGGAATCACTCTCGCCTTGAATTTTGTACCGTGGCATGATATGTCTTTACTGGCCAGGTCACTGCTAACAGGTGAGTTGCCAAGACAATGCCATGCGGGTCACACGGGGTAAGGCAGCGTCCCCACCAAGCGGTGGGTAGCAGAAGGTGTCCTGCATATATGTACAATCAATGGCAAAAGTTCGCTCGCCTCCCCTGCTGCTCTGTAATCTCTGAGATTCAGACTCGTGAATGCGAAGCAATAGACACAGGTGCATAGTATCGCAAACAGATGGCGTGGTGGGATGTGGGGTTGGGAGAGAGGTGAAGGAGGATGAAGGGTGGGGGGCCATACGGATTAAAGGTATGCGGACCAAAAGTACTCAGATAAGACAATTAAATGTAAAAGATGAAAATCATATGAAGTGTATATATATATATATATATATATATATATATATATATATATATATATATATGTGTGTGTGTGTGTAGAGAGAGAGAGAGAGAGAGAGATAATGAGAGAGAGAGAGAGACCGGGAGTAGAATGAGTATGAAAGCGTGAGAGTGCTGGCGATACAGAATGAGGGAGAGTAAGAGAGCTGCATAAGCAGAAAACAGAAGAAGGACCGATGAGATTCACTATTAACTTGTTCCATGTTATCCAGTAACCTGCCACCATTCCCACAGCAGTGTAGTTTCAGTAAAATATGTACTTCATAATTATGATTTTCATCTTTTACATTTCATTGTCTTATCTGACTACTTTTGGTTCGCATACCTTTAATCCGTATGGCCCCCTGCCCTTCATCCTCCTTCACCTGTCTCCCAACCCCACATCCCACCATGCCATCTGTTTGCAATACTATGCACCTGTGTCCATTGTTTCGCATTCACGAGTCTGTATCTCAGAGATGATAGAGCAGCAGGGGAGGCGAGCGAACTTTTGCCGTTGACTGTACCAAAAATCATGTGTGAAATTTGAAAAATGTTCAAATGACTGACCTCGCAATTGCGAAATGTATGGGTATGTTGTCGGGACTGAGCGTGACAAAACGTTGCAACGTACCCATATGTCAGCAGGACACGGCAGGTTAATCCTCCCTTCTCTCTTTGTGAATTATCGTCTTCACTTAACTCCTGTAAAAATACAAGTGAAGGACTCAATGATGTTCATTACGCTATGTTAACCCTTCCTTGGCCGTGGGTCCAGAATTTTCTGTACACCCCAGTCCGACGTGAGGGCCATTTTCTGAAGTTTCGAAAATTGTTTTTTATTCCTTGCCATATTGATGAGAGAGTTCAGACGCACCTAACGGTGCAAATTCCAGCATCCTAGACCAATTTTGTGGCTTGCAATGGAACATGAAAGTTGCAGAAATATTGGCAACTGATATCCACTGGCCAGAGGTACTACCGCAGTGCAACTATGCAGGTGTTGTTATTTTTTTTTTACTCTCAAGACAATGCAAATGGTGCTGAAATGTTGCGCATATATGAGATATGATGATATCGAATTATTTCAGTACATATGTTAGAAATGGCTGGGAAAATAATTGTGATTTTTTTGTCACCTTTTTGATGTAAAATATGTTTATGGTAGTTTCGATTTTTTTTTTACGTTATCGTTGTGCCCATGCTTAGGAAAGGGAGTGAAAGGGTTGAATTTTCAGTCTTAAATGAGGAAATTCCCCGACCTCCGAGGCTAGGCTCTCCCACAGGAGATGAAACTGGAGGGTCAGATCCCATTAGCAATAAGGAAGTTGAGTTGCAACTTCCAGCTCCCACACCAAGTGTATGGTTAATAATAGAATTGTAATTCAGTTACAAGACTACGAATAAGTCTAATTATTACGATTACAGAAACAAAGCAGAAATAAATATGTTTACTATCTATCTATCTATCTATTGCCAGATGCCATAATCCCGTAAGGGGTAGCCATTTGACTTGAGTTATTTGTTTTACGGAGAGGAATACTAACCCTCCACCAACCCACTTGTTGACACATAGGGAGCACGTATGGTTTCGTAATACGGTTACCATCCAGCGTTCTAGATGGTTTCTTGGCTTACAAGAAATCATTTGGCTTGTCACTCAATGTAAAGCCACCTGTAAAGGAAAGAAAAGCAATAAGAAGTGACAGGAAAGATGGGAGAAACAGGAAGAGAGGAGGGCGGGCACAGAGAAAGAATGATAAAAGCTAAGGAAGAAGTAGGCAGCACTACATCAAGTGAGTGGATGATGGTCGCCACCACCTACCACAAAAATACGTTTACAGATGGGGAAAAAGTATTTTTTCCATAATAACATGTTCACCTTTATCATTTTACTTTTTTTTTTTTTTTCGCAATATATGTTGCTGTCTCGCAAACAGGGTGGTTGTGTGTGTTTTGCAAGGGAGGAAAAAGATTATATCTTCTGTCTGGATCAAGATAATGGGTGTAACTATGTGTTTTTAGGCATGGCCATGAGCGAAAAAATCGTACATCCACTTGTCACGGAAGCAGGTGATAAACGAACAGATGAAAATGTGAGAGGGTGAAGTGAAGGTCAGTCTCATATCCTAGATATTCGTTCACTTCCCGAAAGTTTTCAGTTTTCTACAAGTCGCACTGCATCGAATGGTCCAAACCATTACAACAACCCTGAGCAAATACGTAGAGATACCAAGACAAAAATGTATTTTTCACTTATTATCGTGTCTTTTTTGTTTATTCCTATATTAATTCATGATCGTTAACCCCTACACCGCGGGCTTGTTTACCAATTACTTGCGTGTCCCGCGGGGTTATTTGGGCTCCGAGAGACTCTCAAAAAATATTTGCTAAAAATCAGTTATTAGTCCTAGAATAATAAAATTATATATGCTTATAGCACATACCTTCAGCTTTCTCCTGGAATGATTGTTGAGCCTTCGTCAGTTTCCGTAGGACTTGTGGAGACCTCTGAAGTAGGGTAACTAAGTCTCCACTTTACACTTCCCGACAACCCGTTATATGATTACCACAGCCAGATACAAACACTATAAACACTATTCTACCATTTTCAAGTAGTTTGGGATCCATACTAAAAAAAAAAACAGTGTGAAAGCAATGGAAATTACGAGCGCGTCTGATCGCCGCACTTGCGCTAGTTCGCTCTAGGCACTCTGTCATTTATTATTCATAAAACCCCTCACACTTTATATTTCTATTACTATATCACACTTATATATATCTGGAGTCTTTCTCCATAAGTTTCATTCAGTCGTATTATTTTATTGTCACTGAAGTCATTCTATTTTTCAGTCAGTAAAATACGTAGAGAGCCACGGATTCACTCTCACTGTTATAACATAAATTATTTGTACTCATATTCTTATATTACTAATTACTTACATTACTATTTACATTTTCTATTCTATTTTCAATATTTACCCTTCTATTTTACTTACAATATGTTATTCACTGTCACTTTCAGTAAGATGAAACTATAGTACACTGTTCAATCATATGAACTGAACATCCATTGCTTTCACCTGCTATTTACACATTATTTACACATTATTTACACATTATTTCCAAATAATTCTGCTTCCACACTTGCACTGTTAGAACTGCTTCTGGCTGTGATAATCGAAGAAGCAGGTTACACAGAGGGGAACCTGGCATTCAGCGCACTGCCAAGAGGTGCGTTTATGCTCAGGTGTGCGGCGTGTGGTATGCGCACATACCTGACACCTGCGAATCGCAGCCTTCCTTTTCCCTGTGGCAGGCATTAGCTCAAGTCTGTGCCGCTCCATATACGCCCTCTGCTCAAGTCGGTCGGGAAGTGTAACTGGATGGCGCCTTGGAGTTGCTGCTTGCACCTTACCATATTTTTCCAGCAGCTGCTGGACACAAGTCCTGGCGAACAACCTCAGGGAGAAGGACTTGGGTGGCTTTACCTTCATCTTGTACAGGATGAAGGCGTTCAGCATCGTCATATCTATGAGATGCAGAAAAACTTTCCTGTACCACCTAGTATTCTTCCTGAGGCAGTCGATCTCACCAATCATCATGTCGGACTTGTCCACCAGCCGCATGTTTATATTATAGTCCAACACAGCATCAGGTTTCATCACAGGTTCGCCTGTCCTACGGTCGACCTTCCCACTGTCTCTCATCTCCCCCTTATGTACGGTGGTGAGCATGTGCACGACTCTCTTGTCATGCCACCGTATTGCCAGCATCTTCTCAGACTTGCGTAGGTGCACGTCTCCTCGCTGCGAGTTTCCTGCCTCTGGGAATTTGGGGAAGTTGGCACGATTACTTTTGACAGTGCCGCAGGAGCCAATGCCGTGCTCAGAAAGGTATTTGGCAAGTTTCGGTGCTGTATAGTAGTTGTCTGTATACAGCACATGATTCCCACCAAAATACTTTTCTAGGAGCACTTTCACTACACAGCCTGAGAAGCCAAGGGGGTGTGTTTTATCGAGATCGACAGTGCTGGCTGAATATATGACGAAGTCAAGGATGTACCCCGTCTTACAGTCGCACAGTACAAAGAACTTAATTCCAAAGCGATGGCGTTTGCTTGGAATGTACTGGACAAACCGAAGACGTCCTCTGAACAGAACCAAGGACTCATCAATGACAACCTTCTGAAATGGGTGGAAGAATGACATGAACTTATCCTTCATTCTGTTCAGAATCTCCCGGATCTTCCAGAGTGGGTCGGTTTGGGAAGGTACATCATTATCGGCAAAGTGCAGGTTTCCCATGATGTTCCGGAAGCGATCTCTGGCCATGTACTTGTTGAAGGTCGGTGAGGGTAGTAAGGGGTCCATGGACCAGTATTCTTCCAACTCATGCTTCTTGGAGTGTGGCATAAGAAGCATGAGGGCAAAGAACACATACAGCTCCTGCACTCCCAGCATGGTCCACTGTTGCATCTTGGCTGCACCTGTACCACTAGCAGCACGTTGTGATTCGAACCTGTTAGTCTCATCACATATGTGCTGCATGACTTCGTCATCTAGGAAGGCCAAAAGGTAGTCGACACACTCAGCATTTTCGTCCATAGTGAAGGCAGGCTGAACTCCTGACGAGCTCTCATCGAAAACCAGGTTTTCGGGGACAAAATCTGACCCTTCCGTCCACGCGAAGGCGTCCAGGATTCCCTGGCGTGGCGGTGGAGGGATGGTGGTGGTGGTGGTGGTAGAGGTTGGCTGAGAGGGAGGCTTATCACGGTCAAGGTCACTCACACTGACCCTAGGTTGCCGTACAGCACTAGCAGCCCTTACCCTACTAGCTACACTACTTCTCACTCTCTTAGATCTACCTCTACCTCTACGGCCGGCCTTCACTGTTGATGCTGGTGGTGACTCCGACGACGAAGACTCCGGAGATAACTCAGCCGACGATGATGACGAGATGAGTAAAGCGGGGCTTGGGGAACGGGGAGGTGAATGATCTCGTGACTCATGGCGGGCTGGGTCATGTGGGGGCATTGTTCTGGGGCTAACACGCCGCCTTTTCACTCCCTTCCCAAATTCTTTTCCTTCCTGCACTAAAGGCTCCTTTCCCTTGGAGCTACACACAGATTCACTGGTAGGAGCACTTGTTGTCGCTGTTTCTGGCGCGATAAGTTCACCCGGCTCATCACACGATTCACTGGAATCGTCAAAATCGCTGTCCATTATTATCATCGACAATTCAGCAAGTTCTCGTGCCACTGCAGAGTCACTGAGGCCTTTCCTGCTTGCCTCAACACTTTTCTTGGGGGTAGAGGTCACGGGGCCCTTTGCAATGGGCGCAGAAGCGGCAGGAATGGCAGGGCGCGAGTGCGACATGTTGTCTCTGCAGTGGAGGACAAGGAACTAAATGCCGCGGCTTATCTGAGAAGGGAAGGGTTGACAATGACACTTTAGGCTGACTGCTGCTAACTTACAGGCTAATTTTTTATAGGTAGAAAATCTCGGCAATAAATAAAGAAATAGGTACTTCCAGGTGAATGTAAATGTCAATTAGGATTCTCCCTTCCTTTCTGATATATATTTTTATTACAGACATCGATTACAAGGCATAAATCAAAGGGGAAATTACCGTGGTAATGTAGCGAATGAATGCATGTGAGGTTTTGTCAGGTGATAATTGGGCAATTTCAGGAGTATAACACTATCACTTACCTGTTTTTTTTTTGGTATATATTATTGGGTAAAAATATTGGGCATAGGGCTTATTTCAATGGATGAAATCTGTGGAAAAAGAAGAGGGAAATTTCCGTAGCGCAGCGCGGCGTGAGAGGTGAGAGGAGAGGGTAATGGAGGGCAAGTAGGGAGGGGAGTCAAGAAGGGGGTAAATTATCTGAGAAGGGAAGGGTTGACAATGACACTTTAGCCTTACTGCTGCTAACTTACATGCTAATTTTTTATAGGTAGAAAATCTCGGCAATAAATAAAGAAATAGGTACTTCCAGGTGACTGTAAATGTCAATTAGGATTCTCCCTTCCTTTCTGATATATATTTTTATTACAGACATCGATTACAAGGCATAAATCAAAGGGGAAATTACCGTGGTAATGTAGCGAATGAATGCACGTGAGGTGTTGTCAGGTGATAATTAGGCAATTTCTGGAGTATAACACTATCACTTACCTGTTTTTTTTTGGTATATATTATTGGGTAAAAATATAGGGCATAGGCCTTATTTCAATGGATGAAATCTGTGGAAAGAGAAGGGGGAAATTTCCGTAGCGCAGCGCGGCGTGGGAGGTGAGAGGAGAGGGTAATGGAGGGCAGGTAGGGAGGGGAGTCAGGAAGGGGTTAAAATAGCTAAAATGTCAACAATGGATGGGAGTACAGATGAGATTTGGAGTGCTGACTAGTGTTGGACATTGGCAGTACTGATATATGATACAAGCCACCACTTGAGAGCCCGGGATAATTCAAAATAACACAGAATCACAAAAGTGACGCCCCGCGGTATGATCCATTGTAGCCGAGCGTCACGAAAGTGACGCCCCGCGGTTAAGGGGTTAAGAGGTGGTTGTGTATGTTTTGCAAGAGAGGACAAAGATAATATTTTCTGCCTGGGTCAAGATAATGGGTGTAGTTGTGCTTGATTAGGCATGGTCAATAGTGAAAAAAATCGAAACTCCACTCATCACTGTAGCAGACTCTGAACTGCTTGATGGGGTGTATGGGAGTGTAGTGTAGGTCAGTCTGAAGATGTTCAGAATGTTTGTTCACTTTCTCAAAAATTTTGCATTTTTTTACAGGCCGTGCGGCCATTTATTGGTTAAATGTCATTCGATGCTGGCAGCCACGGAGGGGTTTAAACACCTCTCCCCACCAGCCTCAGCCTTTCTCTTGGCTCCTTATAATAAATTCTGGACTGAAGGTTTCTTTCCTTCTGATTGGCATATAGTGATCATCCTTTCTTAAGCCTGGTAAACCTGGACACCATCTTCAAGATTATCATCCTATAACCCTGACTAGCTGTTTATGCAAACTGCTTGAATGGATGGTTATTACTAGACTCATGTAGCTCTTTGAATCCCATAGTCTTCTTTCTCACTTACAGCTTGGTTATCGCAAAGCATGCAACACCTTAGATTCCCTTCTTGATATCAAATATTTCATCTGCTCTGCTTTTTCATTCCACCAGTTGGTCATTGCCATCTTTTTCTTATTTAGAAAAAGCCTATGATACAGCATGGAGGTATCGTATTCCTCGTTGCCTTCACTCCCTTGGTCTGCATGGTATCATGGGTGTTTTTCTTCAAAATTTTTTTTCCCTTTGAACCTTTCATGTCAGTCTCAAATACCACCTTTCCCGTACCTTTACGCAGCATGAAGGTGTTCCCCAAGGCTGCGTCCATAGTACTACCTTTTTTCTTGTAGCTACTGTGTAATTGGCAATGTCCCTGCTCTATCCCCTTCTGTTTTGGCCTTTCTGTATGTTGATGATTTAACTATTTATGCTGCAGATTCAGATCTGCCTTGGCTCCAGTCCCTCCTTCAGTTTGCCGTCAATGCTGCTTCCACATGGGCTGCTACTCATGATTTTTGTTTTACCACCTCGACTTCCTGTGTGCTAACGGTTACTCATCAGTGAACAATACCACAGCCTTCTTTGTACATATATAAAATCCCTCTTCCCCACCAATCCTCTGCCACCTTTCTGGGTCTAACATATGAATCGGTTAAACTGGAATGCACTTATCTCATCCCTCAAGCCTTCTTCCTTCATCGTCTTTGTTTGCTGCAAACGTTGTCTCATCTTTCATGGGGTGCTGATCGCATCACACTTATTCGTCTTCCCTCTGTCTTTATTCTCTTCAAAATCGATTATGGTTGTCAGGTCTATTTTCCTGCCTCCACTCAGACTCTTTCATAGCTTGATTCTGTTCATAATTTTGGACTTCGTTTAGCTGTCGGTGCTTCTCGTTTGACTCCCGCTACAATTTTTTGTGCTGAATCTGGCATTTCTCCCCTTTCTCATCGTCATTCTTTCACTTTCAGGTCTTATCCACACCTCCTTCAGTTCCCTACAAGTAAATTACTCTGCCCTCCCAGCCTTTTTTAACTGTTAAGAAGTGAGATTTGCCAGTTAGATATTGCTAGAGAATTCTCGACGTTTCCCGATTTTACGGTAGCTAATTCTGGTTCCGGTATGAGTCAGAGTTGCCAGTTTGCCTCCTGTTTGTACTCGTAGTTGTTTCGTAAGTTATGCTTTAATTTTTGTGCTCTTTTCCTCAATAATGTTTTATTTATGTGATTGCTTGTTAAATTATGTATTTTAAATTATGTTTGTATGGTAAATAATTTACAGTGTCATGTCATTCAGGAAAACTCTGGCATGTTTTGATGTCTTCTAGTTGGTAACTGTTGTTCTTAGGGGGTGGTGCAGGACTAACATGTCCTAGAATGTTGGAGAAGTAGATCATTCTAGTACAATGCGAGCTTATATAAGGATGGAGAAGAGACTAGAAAAGGTTCAGTCGGTTTTGGTTTAGTTTGAGTGTAGTGCAATGTCAGTGAAAATTGCATATTTTTGGTACTTGTGAAAACAGTGGCAAACAATGATGTGTTATTGAAGTTTGTACGTCATCGGTATTAGTGTGATAACAGTGAAGTGTTGTCAGCCATTAAGTGTAATAACTGTGAAGTGTTGTCAAGCATTAAGTGCAGTTGCAATCAGTACAGTGTGTATAGCTCCAGTGCTTGTAAGATTAGTGAAATGAAGTTGAAATGCATTGAGTGTAACCATTTGGAAAATAAAGACAGTGAACTTTAAGAAGCCAGTGTTTATTTACAATGCCTCAGCTGATCTTGTGTACGGTACACCTGAAGGCTGACCATAGCAAGAACAGCTCACTGGGCAATGTCCTTCCTATACTAAACTACTGTTGTTGGAGCCTGTGGCAGTGTGGGGTGAGGACATAACACCGGTGTCAGAAGTGTGGATTAAATTAAGTGCTGCAGTGAGTCATACCTTGGACATGGAGCAAGGGGGTGTGCAGACAAGATCCCAAGCTAGGCAGGAAAACAAGGTGTCATTGGTTGCAATCATGAAGCTAATGGAAGCATGAAGTGTCCACCTAAAGGTACTGATTAAAGGAAAGAACTCAAAGAGCTATTACAGGCACGAACTCAACTACTGAAGGCACATAGTGAACAACTAGAGGCACAATGTGAAAAACAAAAAGAACAATATGAGCAACTTCAAGAGGCATCAGAGAAGCAACAGAGGGAAGTACAATTGAGGGTGCACAGACAGCTTGATACTTTCATGGGGGAAATGAAGGAAGAACAGGAACAATTGAAGGAGGAGGTATATGCTGAGCTGCAGCAGCAGAAGTATGAGGTAAGGAATAATGTAACCGAGTGCAAACAGCATGTAGACGACCAGTGGAAGTCAATTGGTGAGGAAATAGCGATGGAGTGGAAACAGCACGTGGACATCCAGCTGAAAATTTGTGAGGGATTAGTGATGGAGTGCAGACAGCATGTAGATAACCAGTTGAAGCATGTAGTTGACCATGTGAAGATAATGAGAAAATTGAGGCTGTAGAGAAATATTGCACTGCTGAGCCTCAGGTTTGTGTACAGGGAACATATGAAAGGAATGGGCAGTGTATGGTGAATCTTGATGGATGCCAGGAATCTAAAGGTAGCATTACAGGGTTAATTAACCCCTAACAGGCGGCCGACGTTACATAACGTCCATCCGTGAGGAGGTGGGCGACATTACATAATGTCCAGCCATTTTCAGTCCTAAATTATTGGTGAAACTGGGTGATAAGGCATCCTTGTCACCTATTGTTCTGCTCTCTACTCTCCCAAGCCTTGAAACAAGTAAAATAGAATATACATAATATATAAGTTGTAGTGTTATAATTGTTCAAGCAAAATAGTATATAAGTACGTAACTTTTATTTTTATAAGTGTTGAAGTAAAACAGAAAACACATACATAAGATTTTGAAGACAATGCAAAGTGTGAAGAATGCATAAATGATAAATATGGTGTTCAGTGGTGAAGGAAAAGCAAATGAGTGATTAGTTTGCTAGCCTCACCCCAGACGTGCCTGGTGATAAGCTGCCTGCCAGCCCTCCTCCCTCACTCCTCCCCTCCTCCCACAGCCAGCAGAGACGTATTACCGCTCATATAACACCTCTTGCATTCGTTTTTCATCCATTTTTCATCGATTTATGGATGTTTAGGCTTATTTGTCAATACTTTATTTTTCCGAAAATATGGCGCCTCACACGGTCGTATAATTGGTAAGTTGCCTGCCCATAAGGGGTTAATTAGAATGCAGAAGTTTTAAGTCCTGGCCTTAATTATGATGCCCCAGTTTTTTTGCCCCAAACCAATGAAGTGCATGGCTATAATGGGGGTCCAATCAAAAAGAAACCACAGGAATTTGATGGTAGAGTATCTCGGGAAGTTTACCGTGCACAGTTTGAGTTACTTGCAGATAAGAATGGTTGGGATGACAAGAAGAAGGCTGCAGAAGACCCACCACTGAAGAAATGCGGGAGAACCCTGATGAATAGTGTGTGAGAAGACAGAAGGCAAGGAGTGTAGTAGGAATGGGAATCATAGGAAGAAATGCCACCATACTGCTGTGACAGGGCCAGTGTCAGATGAAGAAGGCCTGAAGAGGATGCAGATGGAGGATGCAGATTTACAACCAGTGCTAGAGTGGCTGCAGCAGAGTATAGTGCGACCATCTTGGGAAGAAGTTTCCAGGTTAAGCCCTGTGACCAAGAGCTACTGGAGTCAGTGGGACCTTCTTCGTTTGAGCAATGGACTACTGGAGCATCAGTGGGAGACACCTGATGGCCTCATCAAGTATTGCCAACTGGTGGTTCTGAAGAAGATGATGTCCAAGATCTTGGATGAGTCCCATACCTAGATCACTAGTGGGCACCTGAGAGTGAAGTAAACTCTAAGCCATCTGTGACGGAGGCTCTACTGGATTGGCATGAGTCAGGATGTTGAAGAGTGGTGTTGGCCCTGTGATGTGTGCTGTGTCAAGAAGGGACCCAAGAAACGTGGTTGCGCCCCCCTCCAGCTGTACCAAGTGGATGCACCGATGGAAAGAGTCACGGTGGACATTACTGGACCTTTGCCACTCACTGAGGGAGGAAACCGGTATATTTGTGTTGCCATGGACTACTTCACAAGTGGCGAGAAGCCTATGCCATCCCCAATCAAGAGGCTGCAACTGTTGCTCAGGTGTTGGATGACCAGTTTTTCTGTCGCTTTGGGTTCCCACAAGATTTACACTCAGACCAGGGCAGAAACTTCAAGTCTTCTGTGTTCCGTGTTGTGCAAGTTACTGGGGATCAAGAAGACCAGGACGACCTCACTAAGGCCACAGTCACATGGGATGGTGGAGAAATTCAACTGGACCCTGGATCTGGCCAAGTACTCTGCAGATGGACGAACAGAATGGGACCAGAAGTTACCTGCATTGCTGATGGCATATCGGTCTGCATCCCATGAGTCTACTGGCTACACACCTACACAACTGATGTTGGGCCATGAGTTAGGCTTAGCTGTTGACTTGTTAATGAGAAGACCACCTGGTGAAGAGCTGCATACAAACACCACTGGCTATGTGAAGCACCTACAGGAAAGGCTGGCAGAGGTACACCTCCAGACAGAAATTCGTGATACAGGGTAATCTGCCACTTGAGGTCTGGTTAATCGCACACATCTACCCCCCCCCCAACTTCCCCTCCTTACCCCCACCAAAACACTGTTGGGTGGATGGATCGGAGATATAAAGCTTCGCTCACTCTCACGTCTTGCCACATGTAATATTACTTTCACTTATCTTACTATTAGGTGTATTATCAATTTCATAGATCCATCTTCAGTTCCATGAGAAGTGATTATATCTAAGTTTTAACAGATTTCAATACAATGACCTTAATGTATAGAGTCTGGTTTCCAAATAATAATCCAGCGTGTTCTAAGCGGTAATCTAAAATCCAAGTAACAGTTAAAAGTTATATGGCCAGATAAGTCCCTCTCTTGCCTTGTCATCTGGACAGCCACATAATTTATGCACCCACCTACTCATCCACCTACCCACCCAACCCATCCAACACAACCCACCGACCTCACCTCTGCCACCCATCCAGACCACTGATCCCTGCTATCCACCCTACTAACCCACGAATGCCACACACGAAGTTCACCCAGTAATCCCACTTAACTCATTTACTCATTCACTTCTCCACTCTGAACCCATCCAGTCACCCAACCCAACCACCCACTTAGAGCATCCCGACCATTCAATCATCCAAGCCACCCTGGCGACCAATGGTGCCCACTCACCCTGGCGACTCACTTTACCCACACATCCCGACAACCTATCTTGGCCACTGACTTCTACCACCCACCCTCACCACTCACGAATTCCACCCACCCTTCCCACTCACGAATTCCACCCACCCTGGTCACCCAACAGTGCCATCCATCTCATCCATCCGCACAACCCTCCCACCTCTTCCTGAACACTCCCCACCCACCTCACCCTACCCATCCACCCATCCTGTCCACTCACTCCTCCCACCGACCTGCCCGCCCATCCACCCTTCTTACCCAACCCCATTCACTCATTTGAACCCAACCCCATTGGCTCCTCCACCCCATTCACCCATCTGAACCCAACCCCATTGGCTTCTCCACCCCATTCACCCATTTGAACCCAACCCCATTCATTCCGACACCCCATTCACCCATTTGAACTCGACTTATCCATCAAACTTATCTTATCCAAACCTAACTTGCCGACCCCTCCTCGACCACCCACATATCCAGCCACCTACCCACCCAGCCTACCAAACGCATCCACTACAACCCACCCAGACCCACTCCACACACCACACCCAACAACTGCCCCCCCCCTCTCCATCATTACCACTGTCCACCCACCCTGGCGATGCACCGATCTACCACACCCACCAACTCAATCTCATCAACTCCATCCACCCAAACAACTGACTCATACACACACACACACACACACACACACACACACACACACACACACACACACACACACAGGGAGAGAGTAGTTCACAACAACTTCACTCACTAATCATCCTCAGTGAAACCCCCGAGGAAGATTGGCCCCACGTCTTACGAATTATTGTTTGATGGTTGACTGTATAATCATTGAACAGTATGAACAGCATGTAATACTGAAATTAGCATAGTTATGATATTCAGTATTTTACCAAAGTATTTGCTCATGAAACTGTTGCCAATTGGATGGCATATCATGGAATCCTAATGGAAATACATCCATATTATAGCTGAATTAAAGGGTGTATATCGGACTTACGAGTCAATGTACTGTGCAAGCTGCTATTAGAACAATGCTAGACACTTCCACATCTCACCCGTCCCCTTCATTGTACCCAAATCCTCCCTCCCTCCTTTCCCGCCCTTCCGCATGTGTGTGTGTGTGTGTGTGTGTGTGTGTGTGTGTGTGTGTGTGTGTGTGTGTGTGTGTATGTGTGTGTGTGTGTGTGTTCATATCTAATTGTATCTTTACAAGACCGCGTCAAGCTCGTACTCCCCCGTGTATTAAACCATTTTTATCATACATATCCTTAAATTTATGAATTGTTTTGGCACGCATTTTTTCATTCGGTAGCGCATTCCATTGATCAGTTGTCCTATTTGAGAAACTGAATTTCCTTACGTCTTTTTCACCTCTCTTTTTATGCCGTTTTTTTTTTTTTCAGTGTCCTCTTGCTGATACTTCCCCATAGGTTATATACTCATTGATGTCTATTCTTTCTTTCCCTGAGATGTTTTTATATAGCGTCATCATGTTTCCTCCTCCTTCTCTCATGTAGTATTGGAAGGTTCAGTTTTTCTAGTCTTTCTTCATAGCTTAGATCCTTTAAACTTGGTAACCATCTTGTAGCAGCCCATTGTACTTTTTCAATCTTATCTATGTGTTTTTTAAGATGAGGATTCCAGACCACTGATGCAAATTCGAGGGTTGGTCTGATGAATGAGGTCATTATCTTTCTCTGCATGCCTTCATTTATATATATGAATGCTATTCTCATATTAGGAAGCAGTGTGTGCATGTTTCGTACCTTCTCATTTATGTGGTCTGCCGGAGAAAAAGTCTATTATTGAAAATCACTCTTAGGTCCTTCTTTTCTGATATGTGTAGGGTTGAACTTCCTATCTTATAATACCGATCTGGTCCTTTTCCACTTTTACCAAACTTAATCACATGGCATTTGTCCACATTGACTTCCATTTGTCATCTATTGCTTCATTTATAAGCTTGCTTAATTCTTCTTGTAGCTCTCTGCAAGAGTCTGTAATTCTCCTTTGTATTTTTGCATCATCAGCTAACATATTTAGATAGCATCCCATTCAAATGTTCCTGTCTAGCCGATATCATTAATATATACTAAAAACATAATTGGTGCCATCACTGAGCCCTGTGGAACTCTGTTAGTCACTTCCCTCCATGATGAGTTATTACTCCTAAGTAGTGTTCTCATTTCCCTTTCCTGACAAAATCCTGCACATAACAGAACAGATTACCTTGGATTCCTCCTCGATGGTACAGCTTCCATAAAAGTCTTTGATGTGGTATTACGTCAAATGCTTCCTTAATATCAAAATAAATACCGTCCACCCATCCTTCCCTTTTCCGTAGTGATTCTGCAACTCTATCATAGTAGCTTAATAGATTTGTAATGCATGATTTTCCTTTTCTAAACCGAACTGTCTTTCTGTTATCATATTGTATTACTGCAGTTGGTTTACCTAAATATTTCTCATTAGTTTTTTTATTACCCTGCATACAACACTGGTAAGAGATACTGGTTTATAGTTGAGTGGATTCTGTTTATTTCCTTTCTTGAATAGGGGAACAATGAGTGTGTGTGTGTGTGTGTGTGTGTGTGTGTGTGTGTGTGTGTGTGTGTGTGTGTGTGTTTAAGCGTGTTTTGTTTGTGTCTTACTGAGTCTCTCTCTCTCTCTCTCTCTGTGGGGGGCGCGGTAGCACAGTGGTAGCGCGCTGGACTTGTGATCGGGGGATTGCAAGTTCAAGCCACGCCCGGACTGCCGTGCCGGGAGGGGTAGCTCCCTCCTGTAACCCTAGCGGGGCTATATAGTCCAATACAGGGCTTAGCTCGGGGGAACTCCATTTCTCCCATTTTCTCTCTCCCTCTCTCTCTCTCTCTCTCTCTCTCTCTCTCTCTCTCTCTCTCTCTCTCTCTCTCTCTCTCTCTCTCTCTCTCTCTCTCTCTCTCTCTCTCTCTCTGTATGCGCCAGTGTGTGTGTGTGTGTGTGTGTGTGTGTGTGTGTGTGTGTGTGTGTGTGTGTTTCTATCTGTCTGTCTTTCTCTCTGTTTGCTTATGCGTGTTTTGTTTTCTCTCTCTCTCCCTGTGTGTGTGTGTGTGTGTGTGTGTGTGTGTGTGTGTGTGTGTGTGTGTGTGTCATTTTGTTGGGTGGGTGGAGTTGGTGAGGTTTAGTTGGTGGGTGTGGTAGTTCGGTGCATCGCCAGGGTGGGTGGACAGTGGTAATGGTGGAGGGGGGGGGCAGTTGTTGGGTGTGGTGTGTGGAGTGGTTTTGGGTGGGTTGTAGGGGTAAATGGGTTAATGAGTGGATGCGTTTGGTGGGCTGGGTGGGTAGGTGGCTGGATATGTGGGTGGTTGGGGAGGGGTCGGTAAGTTAGGTTTGGATAAGATGAGTTTGATGGATAAATCGGGTTCAAATGGGTGAATGGGGTGGCGGAGTGAATGGGGTTGGGTTCAAATGGGTGAATGGGGTGGCGGGGTGAATGGAGTAGGTGTTGGGACTCCATATTATAATTGCAAATCATAATAGATAGATAGATAAATAGATAGATAGAGAGACAGATAGAAGCAGGGAGTCAGATGATGAGAAGGTATTGTGTCTGCGAGAATCGAGCAATGCTAAACATGCTTACACACTCTTAACTCAAGGAATGCTTATTAGGCACACGACAGCGCCTAGTGACCATTCACACACATACACACATACTCACACACAGGCTTCTAGAACTTTCCACTCACAAGGAACACACGTGATACAACCCCTGCTACACCAGAATTTAGGAAAGAGAGCTCAGAGGGAGGTTAGCCACAGAACAGGCAGGAGCAGAAGGAGAGAGGTCTTAGAAGAGACAGGTCGCAGGGAGAAGGGCTTGGTAACTTGAGAGAGAGACAGAGAGAGCGAGACAGAGAGATAGCTAGCGGGACTGGACTCTATACTCCGCCCTGTGTGAGAGACTTGTTAATATTTCCAAGACAAATAAAAATAGTCCTATATTATTCTTTACCTCTCCTGTCACTACATGACAAATGGGAAAGAAGATTATCTACTACAAGCTACTCCAGTATAATAACCGCTCGTCCACAAGTCTAATATATATATAACTCATCCACAAAGGAACCACAAAGTCTTTTATGACATTTGGTAGCAGCGAATCTACGGACATCGTCTCCGAATAAAAAGCAAATTTCTACAAAAGCAGGCGAGACTCTACGAGATTAGCTTCAGTTCTACAGTGAATTTCTACAAAATACAGCCTACAATGCAAATAGCCCAAAAGTCTACAAAACAACTCTATAATCTTCACGTAACTTCAAGCAGCAGCAAGAAGAATATAAAACAAAGCAAGTAAAGAAGAGGAAAGACCAAAGCAACAAGCACACAAACCCCCACCACTCTCTCCCGCCTACCTTCATCGCTGACGCAGAGGTCAAGACACGCAGCAAAACACCAGAGCCACATTTATAACGCATCTTACTCGTCTTCACTCAAGTTACTCATCGCTACTCATTCACTCATCACAGCTACCAGTGTGGGAAGTCGACGTCATCATGCGTGCTTGCTGAAAAGACGCCACGTCGGTCAACACACCACCTGCAGCACCAGTCACACCATTCCCACCACGGTAAAAATTAGTGAGTTACATAGTTACTTCATTTAGACAATATACAGTGATAGACAATAAGCTTCTGCACAAACATATAAAACGTGCTGTATAGTTACAACTTAAATACACATACTTACTTCAGTTATCTGCATAACTCAAACACTAAATAATCACCAACAATAAATATTCTACACTGTATATATTCATTCATTTATTATAACATTTATTAACTACCAACGAGTGTTACCATTTATACCTACATAAAATACGTGTTTCATACATACAGCTATACATTACAATATCTACAAAGTAATAAAGAAAATATACCATCACAGTTACTCAATGAGCGATTAAAATAACTGTATTAAACATTTATTAATTAAAACTACCTAGTGGAAACATATAAATTAAGTTACAAGGTAAACTAGAGAAAAAAAAATGGCCAACACAAATGACGTTAGCAAGAGTGAACATCTTCAACACAATCGTGAAGACAAAGATTTCCACACATGTGCTGACACACATATTACCCACGATAGGTACAAGTGAACAACAAGTCAGTGTATATAGTTAATACTGTATATATGTATATATATTTTTTATATAAAATAACAAAATATGGGACTATATAATATCATTTTATAATCTCTGTGCAATATAAACTAAACTTTAAAAAAGTATCCCAAGGAAATTAGCCAGTAATTATGCAACCATGAACAACATAGAAAAAGCGTACACAAGCGAAGAAAAACAAACTATGGAAAATCAATACATAAAAAAAAAAAAAAAAGACAGAAAGAAAAGTAAGAAAGAAAAAAGAGAAATAGAGTAAGATCACATAACAAACAAATGAATATAAGTGTGTTACTACATATGCCAAAATACCACATAAACTACAAAAAAAAAAAAAAAAAAAAGAGCAAATTGTTGTCTCCACAAGCAAGTGGCATGACACATCATCACTATCATCGACCGCAGCATATGTTAGGACTGCAATTATTACAATTATGTAACACTTATGTAACTCCATATTATAATTATGTAACGACAAACGATTGCATTATGTTACACTTGCTACAATTATGAAACTACAAACGATATGTAACAATTATGTAACGACAAACGATTGCATTATGTTACACTTTGCCAATTATGTAACAGTTGCATTAACAAGATGTAACTTTTATGTAACTTTAACTACAATTATGTAACTACAAACAATATGTACCAATTTATGTAACAGTTGCATTAACAAGATGTAACTTTTATGTAACTTTAACTACAATTATGTAACTACAAAAAATATGTACCAATTTATGTAACAGTTGCATTAACAAGATGTAACTTTTATGTAACTTTAACTACAATTATGTACCTACAAACGATATGTAACAATTATGTAACGACAACCGATTGCATTATGTTACACTTTGCCAATTATGTAACAGTTGCATTAACAAGATGTAACTTTTATGTAACTTTAACTACAATTATGTAACTACAAACGATATGTAACAATTATGTAACGACAAACGATTGCATTATGTTACACTTTGCCAATTAACAGTTGCATTAACAAGATGTAACTTTTATGTAACTTTAACTACAATTATAACACCAAGACACTTATGTAATAGTTGCATTAACAAAATGTAACTACAATTATAAGGCCAACATAATTATGCATTTCACTACAATAACCCAAGTACATACTGTATTACAGTTCAATAATTTACTTTAATCCATTTATTCAAATATGTATACAACTTGTTTAAAATGTAATATTACTGAATAATCACTATTTACTATAAATATTATATGTATACAATATTCATACAATTATGTTACTTTTACAATATTATGTATTTCACTTAATTAGCTTATAAGTTCATTATAATGTGTATATAATATGTATTAATATGTTATGACTATTAACTGTCGATGGTACGCCATTTTCACGCGGCCGAGCAGTATGTTGGGACTCCATATTATAATTGCAAATCATAATAGATAGATAGATAAATAGATAGATAGAGAGACAGATAGAAGCAGGGAGTCAGATGATGATGAGAAGGTATTGTGTCTGCGAGAATCGAGCAATGCTAAACATGCTTACACACTCTTAACTCAAGGAATGCTTATTAGGCACACGACAGCGCCTAGTGACCATACACACACATACACACATACTCACACACAGGCTTCTAGAACTTTCCACTCACAAGGAACACACATGATACAACCCCTGCTACACCAGAATTTAGGAAAGAGAGCTCAGAGGGAGGTTAGCCACAGAACAGGCAGGAGCAGAAGGAGAGAGGTCTTATAAGAGACAGGTCGCAGGGAGAAGGGCTTGGTAACTTGAGAGAGAGACAGAGAGAGCGAGACAGAGAGATAGCTAGCAGGACTGGACTCTATACTCCGTTCTGTGTGAGAGACTTGTTAATATTTCCAAGACAAATAAAAATAGTCCTATACTATTCTTTACCTCTCCTGTCACTACATGACAAATGGGAAAGAAGATTATCTACTACAAGCTACTCCAGTATAATAACCGCTCGTCCACAAGTCTAATATATATATAACTCAACCACAAAGGAACCACAAAGTCTTTTATGACATAGGTTCAAATGAGTGAATGGGGTTGGGTAAGAAGTGTGGATGGTTGGGGGGGTCGGTGGGAGGAGTGGGTGGACAGGATGGGTGGATGGACAGGGTGAGGTGGGTGAGGAGTGTTCAGGGAGAGGTGGGAGGGTTGTGTGGACGGATGAGATGGATGGCATTGTTGGGTGACCAGGGTGGATGGAATTCGTGAGTGGAAAGGGTGGGTGGAATTTGTGAGTGGTGAGGGTGGGTGGTAGAGGTCGGTGGCCAAGATAGGTTGTCGGGATGTGTGGGCAAAGTGAGTCGCCAGGGTGAGTGAGCACCATTGGTCGCAAGGGTGGCTGAGACGATTGTGTGGTCGGGATGAACTAAGTGAGTGGCTAGTTGGGTTCAGGTTGGAAAAGTGAATGAGTAATTGAGCTGAATGGGATTATTGAGTGAACTTCGTGTGTGGCATTCGTGGTTTAGCAGGGTGGATAGCAGGGATCGATGGGCTGGGTGGGTGGCAGGAGTGAGGTCGGTGGGTTGTGTTTGATGGGTTGGGTGGGTAGGTGGATAAGTACTGTAGGTGGGTGCATATGTGGCTGTCCAGATGACAAGGCAAGAGAGGGACTTAACTGGCCATATAACTTTTAACTGTTACTTGGATTTTAGTCTACCGCTTAGAACACGTTGGATAACTATTTGGAAACCAGACTCTATACATTAAGGTCATTGTATTGAAATCTGTTGAAACCTCGATATAATCACTTCTCTTGGAACTGAAGATGGATCTATGAACTTGATAACACACCTAATAGTAAGATCAATGAAAGTAACATTACATGCAGCAAGACGTAAGAGTGAGCGAAGCTTCATATCTCCGATCCATCCTCTCAACAAATCAATGTTTTGGTGGAGGTAAGGAGGGGGAGTTAGGGGAAGGGGTAGACATGCGCGATTAACTTGACCTCTGGTGGCAGATTATCGTGTATCACGAATTTCTGTCGGAGGTGCACATCATCAAGTGCGATGAGCCCTCAAGTTTTCAGGAGAGCTGATGAAGTGCAAGTATGATGCCAAGGCAAATGAGGTGAGCTTCAAGGATGGTGATCAAGCTTGGTTATATCATCCTTAACGAATGATGAGACAGTCGCCGAAGCTGCAGACCCCATGGGATGGGTCTTACATTGTGTTGGACCGCCTATCAGACGTAACATATCGAATTCAGGAAGTCAGGAAGTCTCGCCCAAAAGTGGTACACATGAACCATCTGTAGCAGGGCCATGGGACAGGACAGTTCAGCTGGGACATCTCCGAGGAATTGTGCTCTCCATCAGGCGAGGATGTTGACGAAGACCAGGGATCTGAAGTGCAAGAGGATGGTGACAGTTTCACGAGGGAAGAAGCGAATCAGGAAGAGGACCCGGACCTTGCAGGAGGAGTGGACTGTGTGGAGGAACAAGGACATCGTCAGAGGTGGCATAGAAGAAGACCTGATAAGTTGAAGGACTATCTTGTGTATAGTTAGATGTTCCAATAAGATTAAGGTTTATGTTTGTATAGGATAAATTGTGTAGTTTTGTCGGGATGACAAAGAACTAGGGAGAGGGTAGTGTTAAGAAGCGAGTTTTGCCAGTTAGGTATTGCTAGAGAATTCTCGATGTTTCCCAATGTTTACGGCAGCTAATTCCGGTTCCGGTATGAGTCAGAGTTGCCAGTTTGCCTGCTGTTTGTGAGTGTAGTTGTTTCTTAAGTTATGTATCAATTTTTGTGCTCTTTATCTCAATAATGTTATATTTATGTGTTTGCTTGTTAAATTATGTAATTTTAATTAAGATTGTATGGTAAATAATTTACAATGTTATGTAATGTAGGAAAATTCTGGCATGTTTTGATGTCTCCTAGTTGGTAACTGTTGCCAGGGGCTGATGCAGAACCAGTATGTCCTAGAATGTTGGAGAAGTAGATCATTCTAGTACAATGCGAGCTTATATAAGGATGGAAAAGAGACTAGAACAACTTCAGTCGGTTTTGGTTTAGTTTGAGTGCAGTGTCAGTGAAGATTGTATATTTTTGGTGCTTGTGAAAACAGTGGCAAACAGTGACGTGTTACTGAAGTTTGTACATCATTGGTACTTGTTTGATAACAGTGAAGTGTTGTCAGGCGTTAAGTGTAATAACTGTGAAGTGTTGTCAAGCATTAAGTGTAATTGCAATTAGTAAAGTGTGTATAGCTCCAGTGCTTGTGAGAATAGTGAAGCTGGAAAGCACTAAGTGTAACCATTTGGAAAATAAAGGCAGTGAACTTTAAGAAGCCAGTGTGTATTTACAACGCCTCAGCTGATCTTGTGTACTGTACACCTGAAGGCTGACCATAAAAAGAACAACTCACTGGGTAACGTCCTTCCTGTACTGAACTACTGCTGTTGGAGCCTGTGGCAGTGTGGGATGAGGACGTAACACAATGCTCTTTACACTCAGTCTTCCATCTCCTGCTTCCTTTTCCCATTCAGGCCCCACCCTTCTTCAGTATGTTGATTTAGCTTTCCTACTTTCCTTCCACTATGTCCAGTTTCCTTCCCACCCTGGCTTCTGTTTCCTGCTTTGGTCGGTCCTTCTTTTTTTCCCTTATTCTAAGTCTTTTCTTCCCCCAGGTACCCTTTGCTCCCTTTCTGTTAAACAGATGTCCTTTCAGACTTCTGCCATGCATATCTTTACTGACGGTTCTAAATTTTGTCATGGCTTTGGGTTTGCTGTTGTATTCCCGTCTCCCTCCTTCTCGAATATACTTCCCTCCATTGGAAGTATCCTTACTGCAGAACTGTATGCTATTCGTTTTGCAATGAAGTCTCTTCAAGGTTCATTTCTTCCATCTCCATTATCTTTGCCGATTCTCTCATTGCTCTGACATCCTTACACACCAGGCCTCCTTCTCATCCTCTAATCACCCAGATTCAGGAGTGGCTGTTCCGTCTTTCTGTGAGAAACAATTCGGTTCGCTACTGCTGGTTACCTAGCGATATTAGGATTACAGGTAATGAACAGCCTGACTCATTGGCACGGTCTGCTGCTCTCTCCTCTAGGTCCTCCCTCTGCCCCATTCCGGCCTCCGATTATTTCCCTCATCTAACTTGCCTCTTCCATGATTGTTGGCAATCCTCATGGGACAACAGATTCACAGCAAATTTCGTAGTGTTAAACCCTCTGTTCTTCCCTGGCACGCATCAACCCACACCAATCGTCGATGGGAGACAATCCTTTCTCGTCTTCACAGTGGTCATACGAAAGTCCAAAGAATACCACGTCAGATCTCGCGCATGAGGGCGGGACCGTGATGACATCAGTAGGCCTGATGACAGCTGGCCTGCTCCTCCTCACTCCCTCTCCTGTTTTCCCTCAAGTCTTTCTCTTTTTATTAATATTCTTAGTCTGTCCTCTCCACCTTCGTCATTTTCTTTCCCCATACCATTGTTCCCTTCTGTACCTCATTTCCCAACAATTCCCTCCTCCCTTTCCTTATCCACTCTTCCTATATTCTCTTCTCTCCTTCCCTCACGTATTTCCTTCCCTTACTCTGTTCTTTCCCTCCTCCTCTTCCTTTACCTTCTCACTCTAGTTTCATTCTCATCAATACATACAATATACCGTACTGCACAATTATGTATATCTGTACTTATTTTCTATAAATGCTGGTTTACATAACTGAAAGGTGTGTGTGTGTGTGTGTGTGTGTGTGTGTGTGTGTGTGTGTGTGTGTGTGTGTGTGTGTGTGTGTGTGTGTGTGTGATGTCTCCATTTCTCTTTTCTTCATTCCTCCTTTTCTTTCCCCTCCTCCATTCCCTTTTCCCCTTTCTCTTCCTTCATCCTCTATCCTCCATCCTACTCCTTTCGTCTTACCCCACTCCATCTTACTTTTCCCCTGCATGTGGTAATTCCTTTACAAACGCCGCACGCCCTTCCTTCTTTACTAATGAGTTTGCCTCACCTCCCTTCTTAAATCCCTCCCTTCCCTTGCTTTTTGTCCCACGGGATCAGCTCACACTCACTCAGTGTTCAAAAGTAAACCACGTCCTTGTTCTTCTCTCTCTCTCTCTCTCTCTCTCTCTCTCTCTCTCTCTCTCTCTCTCTCTCTCTCTCTCTATATATATATATATATATATATATATATATATATATATATCATTAGATTTATTAATCAATATGCTTTCCTGCATTTATCCCATTATGCTTTCCTGTGTTTATCCCCACAGCTTAGCATACTATATTTATTTAATCAACATTCCTAAGTTATAGTACTGTAGGCATATTAATATACGGTATATGCTTTCCTGCATTTATCCCCATAGCTTAGGCATACTATTTGTTTTAATTAACATTCTTAAGCTATAGTAGGTTTGGTAATATATATGCTTTCCTGCATTTATCCCCATAGCTTAGGCATACTATGTTCTTTAACTCTTCGTGGGCCAGGGGTTACCTAGTTAAGCGGAAGGCCGGTGGGGTCCCACCTGACCCCAAAACTTAATGGTGGATTTCTGCCATATGCATAAAGTTTTATCTACTAATCTTTGTACTTATGTTGCCCAGGACGCGGCACGTGGAGCCAACCCACCAAGTGTCCCTTCTTGTTTTTATTATTATTATTATTTTAAGAAGATTATTTCATTGCATCCGATTTTTATTAAAGTTTGAGTATGGCAGTACTGATCCTACTTTTGAATGTCTCGTCAGTATTCTTGGAGAAGATTCTCAACATAATAACAAGTTCATGTACTGTATAAAGGAAATTGGCATGATCATAAAATAAAACTGTCCTTATAATGTTCAAATATGATACAAAGATTTATTGTTTTATCCTCTTGATCGGCATCATCTGTATTACAACCATCACATGTCTTATCAGTATCATCATCAGCACTCACAGGAGACTTAATACTACTCACATTAATTTCATTGTCCGATCATTCAAGTACTTCGTAATCATCAATGTCAGATACAGATAAATCACCTTCTGAATCATTTTCTTCTTCTTGGTCACCTTCTGCCACCGCCCTTGAGGAATAAAACTTTGATACTGGTATTGCCATTGTCCTTAATGTTTATAACCTGAATATATATATATATATATATATATATATATATATATATATATATATATATATATATATATATATATATATATATATATTGTTCCGGAACAGAGAGAGATAATGAACACTTCAAGTGAGAATACTAAAATCACTACTGTCCCGCAAAGTTCCAGGTTCAAAACAAAAGACGTAGGTAAAATTACAGGTTAAAGTTTAATGCTCAAACTAACAACTAAACATTCAGGACTCATAAGGATAATGTAATGGCAAAACAGGTTATATATATGGTTAACTGCAATAGCCTCTATTAACACGAATTTAGCAAGAGCAAATTTATCTAACTCAGCCCTGATAAAATGAGAAAACCGGATAATGCTCAGTTAAAGCAAGATATAATATTATTACAGACACAAAATATTACTAGTACTGGCTGACAGTATGAAACCAATATGAATCACAAAAACTTCACCAGGCTCACGAATCAACACCTCAGGCCATACAGTACAAGAAAAATGGTAATAACACTTATACTCAAATTATACAGCAGCTAGATGGCTGGAGACTTCCTGAGCACTCACAAAAATAATAATATACTATAAAGGGGAGGACAGAGATGTGAACAGGATGAGGAGTAGATCTAAGTGGCAACCAATGCAGAGACTGAGCTCATTATATAGGGGGCCGGCAGAGCCTGATTCAACTTGTAAGAAGGACGCGCAAATGAAGGCATTAGGGGACGAAGAGTTGACAATCCTGCTCTGAACAACAGAAAGAACGACTTACTCTACTATAAGGGGAAAAGGGGGAAGTGAGATAGAACTCTCAAGCCTGGTCACTATGGAAGCCATGTGGCGAATCGTGAACAAACATGAAGCATACTGTACATTAGGATCATACAAAGGATGATGCAATCATGAACAAAACTGTATCATAAGTTAGAATTATACAAGGGATGATGAAATCATAGGCTATGTAACACCTCCCCACAAAGAAAAAGAAATTTACAAAGGAAATTTCTTATTACTCTAAAACAATCTGTCTAAAGTGTAGATAAGTAATCTGCAATAACATTTTCTTTCCCCTTGACATGTTGTATATCTAATGAATACCCCTGAAGAAGTGGACTCCATCTTGTCAATCTCTGATTTTAATCTTTAAACTTACTAAGGAATTTCAGTGGGTTATGATCGGTATAAATGACTATGGGCTCAAAACCAGAACACAAATAAAATGAAAAATGCTGTAAACCCAAAATCAAGGCCAAAAGCTCTTTCTCAATAGTTGAGTAGTTCTTTTGAGGTGGAGTGAACTTACTGTAATAAGATACAGGGTGTTCAATACCCTGATCATCCTCTTGCAGCAAAACAGCCCCAGCTCCTGTATCACTTGCGTCAACAGCCATCTTAAAAGGCTTAGCAAAATTTGGAGTAGCGAGCACTGGCTGACTTAATAGGATAGCTTTAAGTCTGCTGAAAGAGGATTCACAGTTATTGGTCCAGACAAATTTAACTCCTTTTTTCAGTAGGTCTGTAAATGGTGATACAAGAATTGAAAAGTTAAGAATAAATCTCCTGTAATAACCTACCATTCCCAAAAATCTTTGTAGCTCTTTCCTACTTTTAGGTCTGGGAAGATCACTTATAACCTGAACCTTAGCTCCTGGTGGTCCAACGTGTCCATCACCAATTACGTACCCAAGGTACTGAACTTTAGCTTGACCAAACTCACACTTTGATAAATTAGCTACAAGATTAGCCTGAACCAAACAATCAAGAAATTTACTGACATGGCATAGGTCATCTTTCCAGTTGTCACTGAAGATTAATACATCATCAATATAAACAACATACCCTGCCAAACCCTCTGTTACAACATTCATGAGCTTCTGAAAAGTGGCTGGTGCATTCTTCATACCATATGGCATTACAGAACATGCAAAAGTCTTTCTTAGTGTTACAAAACATGAGATCTCCCTAGCACGTTCAGTCATAGGTACTTGCCAGTATCCCTTTAACAAATCAAACTTACTTATGTACCTAGCCTTTCCGATCTTGTCTATACAATCTTCTACGCGAGGGAGAGGGTAGGTGTCTGTTTTGGTTATCTGATTAACATGTCTGTAGTCGATGCGAAGCCACTGTGACCCACCCAGCTTAGGGACTAGAGTGACAGGAGAACTCCACTCACTCTGACAGGGCTCAATCATCTTGTGGTCCAACAGGTAGACAAGCTCCTTCTGGATGAGAGGAACTTTCACTGAGTTCACACGGTAAGGAGGCAGTTTAATTGGCTTTGCGTCTCCAACATCGACATCATGCATCAACACAGTGGTTCTTCCTGGAGTGTCATGGAACACTTGCGGGTACTCCTGCAGTAATGCCGAAAACTCCTGCCTTTCCTCGGGAGCTAGATGAGAAAGCTTAGTCTGGAGATCATTCATGATATCAGGATTCTTCCCCAAACTATCACTCAGGCTCATACTGCGTGGGAGAGCTTCACTTGCAGACTCAGGTGGAACAGCTACAGTGCAGACTGGGTTATTTTCATCCCGCCGGTGATATAACTTTAGCATGTTGATGTGACATAGTTGCTTGTTCTTTCTACGATCTGGTGTGGCGATGACATAGCTGACATCACTGAGTCTCTTCTCCACGAAATAAGGACCACTAAACTTGGCTTGAAGAGGTTGCCCATGCACTGGTAGCAGAATCAATACCGGATCCCCTGGGTGAAAGTGGCGTAACCTGGACATCTTATCATACCAAATCTTCATCTCCTGAGCAGCTCCTAGATTCTCTCTCGCCAGCTGTAAAGCAGTGGACAGCCCTTCTTTGAACTTCATCACATACTCCAGCAGGTTGACGTCATCCTCCCACAGCCAGCATTCCTTAAGTAGCTTAAGGGGTCCTCTTACTTCATGGCCAAACAGTAGTTCAAAGGGTGGGAAGCCCAGTGATTCATTTGGAGATTCTCTTGTGGCAAATACCACGAATGGAAGACCTTTTTCCCAATCTTTCTGATGTTCCAAACAGTCTTTCCTGAGCATCAATTTGAGTGTTTGATGATATCTCTCCAACGCTCCTTGGGTCTGGGGATGGTAAGCTGAAGACGTGATCTGGGTGATGGCCAGCTCTTTCAGAGACTGCTTCAAAACATTTGACATGAAATTACTTCCACGGTCTGAATGTATCTCCTTGGGCAGACCAAACTTGGTGAAGAACCCTAGCATTTCCTTAACCACGTTCTTTGCTGAGATATTTCTAAGTGGATTGGCTTCAGAATAACGAGTAGCCATATCAATCAGGGTCAACACATAAGAAAATCCTGAAGAAGTCTTAGGAAGAGGACCCATCTACCAACACACGGGTGAATGGCACATCAAAAGGAGAAATGGGAACTAGAGGTGCGACCTTTTCTGTCTGATTACACTTCCCCAGAACTTAACAGGTGTGCCAAGACTTACAATACCAGGAAACATCTCTGAAGATACCTGGCCAGTAGAAGTGTTTCAAAATGCGTGCCACAGTCTTCCTCGCTCCAAGGTGTCCTGCCAAACTGGAATCATGAGCCACTCTAATGATATCCTGCCAAGTCACCAGTAACTTTAGACTTAGCCCTAGTGACCGCACATGCAGAGAACACATCAGGGACATCACAATCCTGGGTCGCAGTCACTGATTCACTAGACAACTAAGGAGCTGGACACACTTGACTTCCACCAATATCATTTCCAAGTAAGAAAGTTACACCTGACATTGGGAGTGTCTCAACCAATCCAACCATAACGGAACCATTAACAAAACCAGACTCTAAATTCACTCTGCACAAGAACCTAGAACACTGGTCAGCATAAGGGATTGGCAAGCACCTGTATCACGATATATATTAACTGATTTCCTGTCATTACTGTCCAGAGGACTGACAAAACCATCAGACAGGAAATTAGCACATGAACTCTTGAGACTGTCACCCATGTTACTGCTCAAAAGAGGAGCTTCATCATGAGAATTTAATTTACTCCTCAAAGCAGGTTCAGTTAACTCGGTTAAAGAATTCTGAGAACTCTCAAGGGTGGACACTAGACCAATTGACTGAATATTTAAAGACTCCTTTTTGTTCACATCACGCTGTCTCCTGAAACATTTCTCCGTAGTATGACCAAGGTTACTAAAATAAGTACATTTACTTTTCTGAAATCTAGAGGTGGAGCTGGTATTTACTTCCCGAGAAACATAATCTTTATTCACTTTCCTGTTACCTGTACTCTGAGTAGAGGCAACGTACTTACTCTCAGCTTTCCTTTTCTCTTTAGAATATCTCTTGTTAGTGAGAACATATTCATCAGCTAAAACTGCAGCATCAGACAAATTATCTATTCTTTTCTCATCAAGATATAGGCTTACATCTTTATTAATACACCTTTTGAAGCCCTCCAGCAAAATCATCTGCTTAAATTTATCAAAATCAGAACTTACATTCTTAGAATTTAACCACTGCTCTAACAGATCTTCTTTGATTTTTGCATACTCAACATGGGATTGCTTGTCTTGCTTATAAGTTGTCCTAAATTTTACGAGCCTGAGACTCAACCTCCTGAATACGAGCCTGAGACTCAGCCTCCTTAGCACGTGCCTAAAACGCAGCCTCCTTAGCACGAGCCTCCTGCAGGGCTAGATGAATCTTAGCTATTTCAATCTGCGTTTGCTCATCTGGAGGAGTTACATTAAACAAGCTTTTATTAATCATGCCAACAATTTGATCTTTAGAATGATGAGAGCGAACAGCAATTCCTAATTGTTGAGCAACAAGCTTAAGTTCATTCTTTGTTCTGTTTTCTACATCACACACTGTTTGCACATTTGCCAAAAAATCTTTGGCTTCATGAACAGTAGTAATAGTAGGCATCATGAATAAATCAGGGTCACAAAATATCAAGTAATATCCTTATGATAATATACTGAATATCCTGATAAGAGGTCGCCAAATTAATGTTACGGAACAGAGAGAGATAATGAACACTTCAAGTGAGAATACTAAAATCACTACTGTCCCGCAAAGTTCCAGGTTCAAAACAAAAGACGTAGGTAAAATTACAGGTTAAAGTTTAATGCTCAAACTAACAACTAAACATTCAGGACTCATAAGGATAATGTAATGGCAAAACAGGTTATATATATGGTTAACTGCAATAGCCTCTATTAACACGAATTTAGCTAGAGCAAATTTATCTAACTCAGCCCTGATAAAATGAGAAAACCAAATAATGCTCAGTTAAAGCAAGATATAATATTATTACAGACACAAAACATTACTAGTACTGGCTGACAGTATGAAACCAATATGAATCACAAAAACTTCACCAGGCTCACGAATCAACACCTCAGGCCATACAGTACAAGAAAAATGGTAATAACACTTATACTCAAATTATACAGCAGCTAGATGGCTGGAGACTTCCTGAGCACTCACAAAAATAATAATATACTATACAGGGGAGGACAGAGATGTGAACAGGATGAGGAGTAGATCTAAGTGGCAACCAATGCAGAGACTGAGCTCATTATATAGGGGGCCGGCAGAGCCTGATTCAACTTGTAAGAAGGACGCGCAAATGAAGACATTAGGGGACGAAGAGTTGACAATCCTGCTCTGAACAACAGAAAGAACGACTTACTCTACTATAAGGGGAAAAGGGGGAAGTGAGATAGAACACTCAAGCCTGGTCACTATGGAAGCCACGTGGCGAATCGTGAACAAACATGAAGCATACTGTACATTAGGATCATACAAAGGATGATGCAATCATGAACAAAACTGTATCATAAGTTAGAATTATACAAGGGATAATGAAATCATGGGCTTTGTAACAGGATAATTCACCTTCTGAATCATTTTCTTCTTCTTGGTCACCTTCTGCCATATATATATATATATATATATATATATATATATATATATATATATATATATATATATATATATGTATATGTATATATATGTATATATATATATATATATATATATATATATATATATATATATATATATATATATATATATATATATATATATATATATATATATATATATATATATATATATATATATATATATATATATATATATATATATATATATATATATATATATATATATATATATATATATATATATATATATATATATATATATATATATATATATATATATATATATATATATATATATATATATATATATATATATATATATATATATATATATATATATATATATATATATATATATATATATATATATATATATATATATATATATATATATATATATATATATATATATATATACTGTATATATATATATATATATATATATATATATATATATATATATATATATATATATATATATATATATATATATATATATATATATATATATATATATATATAAATATATATATATATATATATTTAATGGATCCCACTAACAATTATTGTAATGTCACTCCTAAATGACGTGAGATTTTTCGCTCAAATTTTATGTGCCTGTAAAATACCCATTTACAATAAAAGTCATGGGAGGCCTGGTTGTGAAAATAAAAAGTGGCTTAATGGTAACATTTTACAAACATGCTGGGGTCTGCAGGGACCACATTGGCACACAAAGGGTTAAATCAGCATTCTTAAGCTATTGTTAAGATCAGATTTTAAAAAACTCTTACTTTTAAATATTACTGAAACACATGTCACATAAAGCTCTACTGTATAAATGTCTACACCTGGCTCTTGATGTGGGAAGGCACAAAGTTGGTACTGCATCCACCGTTAATTTTTGGATCTTTGCTGGAATTGAAAAGCCCCGTTCATATTTTAGATTTTCTTTAAAGGGATCAGCTTCAAAATGTAAACTACATATCCATGCGTTTTGAGGATTGAAACTGCCTTTTCTTCAACACAGATTAATCCACTTCTTTCTAAGGAAATCTGTGTAGAGTATAGTCTCTTTTGTGCAAATAGGAGAATTGCAACCGTAGCACAATAATGTGGCATTTTTTCGACTTTGAGCACGACCAGATCAGTGTGGTGGTCTGGGTCAAACTGAGGCAGCAGGCCTAGTGACGTCATGTGCGGTCATGGACCCGTTTTCGTCCCTTCGTGGACTGAACAGGTATTCTCTGGACCTTGGGTCATACTAGCCTGACTCATGGTCATTTGATGAGTCTTGATCCTCAACCCACCCACAGTTCTCCTTCCTTCCCTTACTACATCGGACCCAACAGCTAACTGATTTCCTAGGTGACTTTCACTGTTTCTGTTTCCAGTATTATCACTTTTCTTCCTGCACTTCTTATCATACATTTAATATAACTATCTACCCCGCTCCCTTCTACCTTAGTGCCATTTAGCCATATTCTGGCTCAGTGCTAGTACTAACTTATTCCTTCCTTCCTTCCTTACAAAAAGATCTTAGTAACAATGGACCCATTAGCTTATTACCACTTATTTACAATCTCTTACCTAAAGTCCTTACGCACAGAATGACAACAAATTATGAATAAAACCAACCTAGTGAGCAGGCAGGATTCTGAGACGGGCACCGACTAGTGATCATCTACACACAATAAAGCAGTTAACTGAGAACACAGGGTATAATGAACCACTGTGCTTCCTTTTTTTTTTTTTCTTATAAATTACCAAAAGGCTTTTGTCTTAGTGGAGCACATAGCAATTATAAATTAATTGAGTGAACAAGGAGTAAATGAGAACATCGTAAAATGCTTAAAACCATATATAAAGAGGGAACTGCTACAGTTAAAGTACATCAAGACTCGGAAAAATTTAAGACTGAGAAGGATGTCCGTCGAGGAGATACAATTTTATCAGAAATTTTTACACCATGCATGGAAAGCAATTTCAGGAAGCAAGAATGGGAAAACAGAGGAATGAACATAGATGGAGAAACCTAAATAATTTAAGATTTGCAGATGACATTGTCCTAATTTCAGAATCAGCAGAGACTTTACATGAAATGTTAAATGGCCTAAACAGAGAAAGACTCAAAGTAAGGCTAAAGATGAACAAGAGTAAAACTACTGTTTAACCCAAATACACCAAAAAGCGTCACCAGAAAAAGCAAAGAAATTCTTGATGTCGAGAAATACAATTGCTTGCGGCAAATACTAAGCTAATGAAAGACCATGACAGCAAAACAAAAAGACGCATTACAGTTGAAAGGAAAGCTTCTGGCAAATACAGAGACATCATGAAAAGTAGCTTGCCAGTATGTATTGTTAGGAAGCAAGATTTGCCAGTTAGGTATCCGGGATGTATCTCGAGGTTTCCCGATTTTACCCGTAGGTTCCGGTACGAGTCAGAGCTGCTAGTTTGCCTGCTGTTTGTGAATGCAGTTGTTTCGCAAGTTATGCATTAATTTTTGTGCTCTTTTTCTTTATAATGTTTTATTTATGTGACCGCTTGTGAATTATGTAATTTAAGTCAGTATGCTAAATAACTTACAGTGTTATGTAATGTAAGAAAACTGGCATGTTTTGGATATCTCCGAGCTGGTAACTGTTGCCAGTCGAGTGTGTGCTCGAAGTTGTGAGAGTAATGCAAGCTTATATAAGGATGAGGAAGAGACTAGAGCAAGTTCCATTGGTTTTCAGTTCAGTTTGAGTGTAGTTCAGTGTCAGTGCAATGCTTGAGGAAATATTGTTGGGAAACATTACGTGTCAGGGCAGTGCAGTTTGCATAATATCAGTACTTGCTGGCAAACGATGAAGTACTGTTGTCAAGCATTAAGTGTAACTGCAGTTAATAACGTTTGTATAACTCAAGTGCATGTGAAAACAATGAACTTGGAAAGCATTAAGCGTAGTTGTTTGGAAAATAAAGACAGTGAACTTAAGAAGCCAGTGTTTATCTTTGCCTCAGCTGATCTTGTGTTCTGTACACCGAGAGGCAGACAATTGGAAGAGCAACTCTCTGGGCAACGTCCTTCCTATATTGAACTACTACTTTTGGAGCCTGTGGCAGTGTGGGACGGGGATGCAGCAGTATAAAGTATATGGTGACTATATAATCCCAGCGATGACGCAAGGTTGTGAGAGAGAAACTAACAAAATCGATGGAAAATCAAGCAATCTGTACTCAAAGGGCAATGGAAAGGTCAATGTTGTGAATATTTTTAAGAGAGAGGGAAGATCAACCTGGGTGAGAGAGAAGATTGTGTCTAAGACATTAGAGAAGACATAAGAGAACAGGAATGGACGTGGACAAGTCATGTAGCAAGAACGAGGGATAACCGATGGAGATAAAGATATATATATATATATATATATATATATATATATATATATATATATATATATATATATATATATATATATATATATATATATATATATATATATATATATATATATATAATATATATATAATATATATATAATGTATATAATATATATATATATAATATATATATATATATATAATATATATAATATATATATTGTTACGGAACAGAGAAAACTGTCCCGCAAAGTTCCAGGTTCAAAACAAAAGAGTTAGGTAAAATTATAAGTTAAAGTTTAATGCTCAAACTAACAACAAAAAATTCAGGACTCATAAGGATAATGTAATGGCAAGAAACAGGTTAAATATATGGTTAACTGCAATAGCCTCTATTAACACGAAATTAGCAAGAGTAAATTTATCTAAGTCAGCCCTGATAAAATGAGAAAACCGGATAATGCTCAGTGAATGCAAGATATATTATTACAGATACAAAATATTATCAAAAATGACTGACATAAAAACAAATGAATCACAAAAACCTCACTAGGCCTACGAATCAACGCTTCATGCTATACAGCACAAGGAAAAAATGCAACAACACTTATACTCAAATTATACAGCTGCTAAATGGTTGGAGACTTCCTGAGCACTCACAAAAATAACAACAACCGTACAGGGGAGGACAGAGATGTGAACAAAATGAGGAGTAGATCTAAGTGGCAAATAATGTAGAGACTGAGCTCATTATACAGGGGCCGGTAGAGCTTGATACAACTTGTAAGAAGGACGCGCAAATGAAGCCATAGGGGACAAAGAGTTGACAATCCTGCTCTGAACAACAGAAAGAACGATTTACTCTACTATAAGGGTAGAAGGGGGGACTGAGGTAGAACACGCTCTTGATCAAACATGCAGCATACTGTACGTTAGAATTACACAAAGGATGATGAAGTCATAGGCTATGTAACACCTCCCCACAAAGAAAAAGAAATTTACAAAGGAAATTTCTTATTACTCTAAAACAATCTGTCTAAAGTCTAGATAAGCAATCTGCAATAACATTTTCTTTCCCCTTGACATGTTGTATGTCTAATGAATACTCCTGAAGAAGTAGACTCCATCTTGTCAATCTCTGATTTTTATCTTTAAACTTACTAAGGAATTTCAGTGGGTTATTATCGGTATAAATGACTATGGGGTCAAAACCAGAACACAAATAAAATGAAAAATGTTGTAAACCCAAAATCAAGGCCAAAAGCTCTTTCTCAATAGTTGAGTAGTTCTTTTGAGGTGGAGTGAACTTCTTACTGTAATAAGATACAGGGTGTTCAATACCCTGATCATCCTCTTGCAGCAAAACAGCCCCAGCTCCTGTATAACTTGCGTCAACAGCCATCTTAAAAGGCTTAGCAAAATTTGGAGTAGCGAGCACTGGCTGACTTAATAGGATAGCTTTAAGTTTGCTGAAAGAGGATTCACAGTTATCGGTCCAGACAAATTTAACTCCCTTTTTCAGTAGGTCTGTAAGTGGTGATACAAGAATTGAAAAGTTAAGAACAAATCTCCTGTAATAACCTACCATTCCCAAAAATCTTTGTAGCTTTTTCCTACTTTTAGGTCTGGGAAGATCACTTATAACCTGAACCTTAGCTCCTGGTGGTGCAACATGTCCATCATCAATTACGTACCCAAGGTACTGAACTTTAGCTTGACCAAACTCACACTTTGATAAATTAGCTACAAGATTAGCATGAACCAAACGCTCAAGAAAGTTACTGACATGGCATAGGTCATCTTTCCAGTTGTCACTGAAGATTAATACATCATCAATATAAACAACACACCCTGCCAAACCCTCTGTTACAACATTCATGAGCTTCTGAAAAGTGGCTGGTGCATTCTTCATACCATATGGCATTACGGAACATGCAAAAGTCTTTCCTAGTGTTACAAAACATGAAATCTCCCTAGCACGTTCAGTCATAGGTACTTGCCAGTATGCTTTTAACAAATCAAACTTACTTATGTACCTAGCCTTTCCGATCTTGTCTATACAATCTTCCACGCGAGGGAGAGGGTAAGTGTCTGTTTTGGTTATCTAATTAACACGTCTGTAGTCGATGCAAAGCCGCTGTGACCCACCCGGCTTAGGGACTAGAGTGACAGGAGAACTCCACTCGCTCTGACAGGGCTCAATCATCTTGTGGTCCAACAGGTAGCCAAGCTCCTTCTGGATGAGAGGAACTTTCACTGGGTTCACACGGTAAGGGGGCAGTTTAATTGGCTTTGTGTCTCCAACATCGACATCATGCATCAACACAGTGGTTCTTCCTGGAGTGGCACGGAACACTTGCGGGTACTCCTGCAGTAATGCCGAAAACTCCTGCCTTTCCTCGGGAGCTAGATGAGAAAGCTTAGTCTGGAGATCATTCATGATATCGGGATTCTTCCCCAAACTATCACTCAGGCTCATGCTGCATGGGAGAACTTCACTTGCAGACTCAGGTGGAACAGCTACAGTGCAGACTGGGTTATTTTCGTCCCGCCTGTGATATATCTTTAGCATGTTGATGTGACAAAGTTGCTTGTTCTTTCTACGATCTGGTGTGGCGATGACATAGTTGACATCACTGAGTTTCTTCTCCACGAAATAAGGACCACTACACTTGGCTTGAAGAGGTTGCCCATGCACCGGTAGCAGAATCAAAACCTGATCTGGCTGAAAGTGGCGTAACCTGGACTTCTTATCATACCAGGTATTCATCTTCTGAGCAGCTCCTAAATTCTCTCTCGCCAGCTGTAAAGCAGTGGACAGCGGTTCTTTGAACTTCATCACATACTCCAGCAGGTTGACGTTATCTTCCTCCGACAGCTAGCATTCCTTGAGTAGCTTAAGGGGTCCTCTTCCTTCATGGCCAAACAGTAGTTCAAAAGGTGAGAAGCCCAGTGATTCATTTGGAGATTCTCTTGCGGCAAATACAACGAATGGAAGACCTTTATCCCAGTCTTTCTGACGTTCCAAACAGTATTTCTTGAGCATCGATCTGAGTGTTTGATGATATCTCTCCAACGCTCCTTGGGTCTGGGGATGGTAAGCTGAAGACGTGATCTGGGAGATGTCCAACTCTTTCAGAGACTGCTTGAAAACATTTGACATGAAATTACTTCCCCAGTCATACTGTACCTCCTTGGGCAGACCAAACTTTGTGAAGAACCCTAGCATTTCCTTAACCACGTTCTTTGCTGAGACATTTCTAAGTGGAATGGCTTCAGGATAACAAGTAGCCATATCAATCAGGGTCACCACATAAGAAAATCCTGAAGAAGTCTTAGGAAGAGCTCCCACATTATCCACTAACACACGAGTGAATGGCGTCTCAAAAGGAGGAATGGGAACTAGAGGTGCAACCTTTTCGGTCTGATTACACTTCCCCACAGCTTGACATGTGTGACAAGACTTACAATACCAGGAAACATCCCTGAAGATACCTGGCCAGTAGAAGTGTTTCAAAATGCGTGCCACAGTCTTCCTCACTCCAAGGTGTCCTGCCAAACTGGAATCATGAGCCACTCTAATGATATCCTGCCTACAAACACGAGGGATGACAACTTGATGTACAACCTCCCATTCACAGTCGGCTGATGCTGTTGGGGGTCTCCACTTCCTCATAAGTACTCCTGACACTATATAATAAGTAGAAGCACCAGCTGACTCTTCCTCACTGCAAGCAGAGTTAGCTAGACCTTTCAACTCAGGGTCAGCAACCTGCAACTCAACCAACTCTTGACGAGACAAATTATCAAGACTACGGGGTACTGCCTCATCTGGTGAGTGGTCCAAATTAGCAAGAAAAGTGTCAGCTAGGATAACATCATCATCATCATCATTATCCTCTAAGTCACCAGTAACTTTAGACTTAGCCATAGTGACAGCACATGCAGAGAACACATCAGGGACATCACAATCCTGGAGCGCAGCCACTGGCTCACTAGACAACTGAGGAGCTGGACACACTTGACTTCCACCAATATCATTTCCAAGTAAGAAAGTTACACCTGACATTGGGAGTGTCTCAACCAACCCAACCATAACAGAACCATTAACAAAACCAGACTCTAAATTCACTCTGCACAGAGGGACAGAGAAGTAATTATTCCCTACACCTTGTAAGATTACAGTTTCATCAGAGGAATTAACATTAGGGCCTAGAACACTGGTCAGCATAAGGGATTGGCAAGCACCTGTATCACGATATATTTTAACTGATTTCCTGTCATTACTGTCCAGAGGACTGACAAAACCATCAGAAACGAAATTAGCACATGAACTCTTGAGAGTGTCACCCACGTTACTGCTCAAAAGAGGAGCTTCATTATGAGAGTCTAATTTACCCCTCAAAGCAGGTTCAGTTAACTCGGTTAAAGAATTCTGGGAACTCGCAAGGGTGGATACTAGACCAATTGACTGAATATTTAAAGACTCCTTTTTGTTCACATCACGCTGTCTCCTGAAATATTTCTCCGTAGTATGACCAAGGTTACTACAATAAGTACATTTACTTTTCTGAAATCTAGAGGTGGAGCTGGTATTTACTTCCTAAGAAACATCATCTTTATTTTATTTCCTTTTACCTGTACTCTGAGTAGAGGCAGTGTACTTACTTTCAGCTTTCCTTTTTTCTTTAGAATATCCCTTGTGAGTGAGAACATATTCATCAGCTAAAACTGCAGCATCAGACAAATTATCTATTCTTTTCTCATCAAGATATAGCCTTACATCATTATTAATACACCTTTTGAAGTCCTCCAGCAAAATCATCTGCTTAAATTTGTCAAAATCAGAATCCACATTCTTAGAATTTAACCACTGCTCTAACAGATCTTCTTTGATTTTTGCATACTCAACATGGGATTGCTTATCTTGCTTATAAGTTGTCCTAAATTTTACTCTATAGGCTTCAGGAACAAGCTCATAGGCCTTAAGAATCAAGCTCTTAACTACATCATAATTATCAGATTGATCCTGAGGGAAAGATGCATAATTTACTTGAGCTTTACCGGTGAGAACAGTTTGATGGAGTACTGGGCAATACTTTTTGGGCCAATTAAAACCTGTAGCTACCCTCTCAAACAACTGAAAATACTTTGTTAAATCAGATTCATTAAAAGGAGGGACAAGTTTAACATTTTTAGCCACATCAAAATCATCAGAGCTAGATGATCCAGTTCCACCTTGTTTCATGCGATACTCATGGTCTGCCTGAATCCTAGCAAGTTCAATTTGTGTCTGAGCCTGTACCTGTGCCTCCTGAGTACGAGCCTGAGATTCAGCCTCCTTAGCATTTGCCTGAAATTCAGCCTCCTTAGCACGAGCCTCCTGCAGGGCTAGCTGTAGCTTAGCTAATTCAATCTGCATTTGCTCATGTGGAGGAGTTACATTAAACAAGCTTTTATTAATTATGTCAATAATTTGATCTTTAGAATGATGAGAGCGAACAGCAATTCCCAATTGTTGAGCAACAAGCTTAAGTTCATTCTTTGTTCTGTTTTCTACATCACACACTGTTTGCACATTTGACAAAAAATCTTTGGCTTCATCAAGAGTAGTAATAGTAGGCATCATGAATAAATCAGTCACAAAATATCAAGCAATATCCTTATGATAATATCCTGAATATCCCGATAAGAGGTCGCCAAATTTATGTTACGGAACAGAGAAAACTGTCCCGCAAAGTTCCAGGTTCAAAACAAAGGAGTTAGGTAAAATTATAAGTTAAAGTTTAATGCTCAAACTAACAACAAAACATTCAGGACTCATAAGGATAATGTAATGGCAAGAAACAGGTTAAATATATGGTTAACTGCAATAGCCTCTATTAACACGAAATTAGCAAGAGTAAATTTATCTAAGTCAGCCCTGATAAAATGAGAAAACCGGATAATGCTCAGTGAATGCAAGATATATTATTACAGATACAAAATATTATCAAAAATGACTGACATAAAAACACATGAATCTCAAAAACCTCACTTGGCCTACGAATCAACACTTCATGCTATACAGCACAAGGAAAAAATGCAACAACACTTATACTCAAATTATACAGCTGCTAGATGGTTGGAGACTTCCTGAGCACTCACAAAAATAACAACAACCGTACAGGGGAGGACAGACATGTGAACAAAATGAGGAGTAGATCTAAGTGGCAAATAATGTAGAGACTGAACTCATTATATAGGGGCCGGTAGAGCTTGATACAACTTGTAAGAAGGACGCGCAAATGAAGCCATAGGGGACAAAGAGTTGACAATCCTGCTCTGAACAACAGAAAGAACGATTTACTCTACTATAAGGGAAGAAGGGGGGACTGAGGTAGAACACGCTCGTGATCAAACATGCAGCATACTGTACGTTAGAATTACACAAAGGATGATGAAGTCATAGGCTATGTAACACCTCCCCACAAAGAAAAAGAAATTTACAAAGGAAATTTCTTATTACTCTAAATCAATCTGTCTAAAGTCTAGATAAGCAATCTGCAATAACATTTTCTTTCCCCTTGACATGTTGTATGTCTAATGAATACTCCTGAAGAAGTAGACTCCATCTTGTCAATCTCTGATTTTTATCTTTAAACTTACTAAGGAATTTCAGTGGGTTATGATCGGTATAAATGACTATGGGGTCAAAACCAGAACACAAATAAAATGAAAAATGCTGTAAACCCAAAATCAAGGCCAAAAGTTCTTTCTCAATAGTTGAGTAGTTCTTTTGAGGTGGAGTGAACTTCTTACTGTAATAAGATACAGGGTGTTCAATACCCTGATCATCCTCTTGCAACAAAACAGCCCCAGCTCCTGTATAACTTGCGTCAACAGCCATCTTAAAAGGCTTAGCAAAATTTGGAGTAGCGAGCACTGGCTGACTTAATAGGATAGCTTTAAGTTTGCTGAAAGAGGATTCACAGTTATCGGTCTAGACAAATTTAACTCCCTTTTTCAGTAGGTCTGTAAGTGGTGATACAAGAATTGAAAAGTTAAGAACAAATCTCCTGTAATAACCAACCATTCCCAAAAATCTTTGTAGCTTTTTCCTACTTTTTGGTCTGGGAAGATCACTTATAACCTGAACCTTAGCTCTTGGTGGTGCAACATGTCCATCATCAATTACGTACCCAAGGTACTGAACTTTAGCTTGACCAAACTCACACTTTGATAAATTAGCTACAAGATTAGCATGAACCAAACGCTCAAGAAAGTTACTGACATGGCATAGGTCATCTTTCCAGTTGTCACTGAAGATTAATACATCATCAATATAAACAACACACCCTGCCAAACCCTCTGTTACAACATTCATGAGCTTCTGAAAAGTGGCTGGTGCATTCTTCATACCATATGGCATTACGGAACATGCAAAAGTCTTTCCTAGTGTTACAAAACATGAAATCTCCCTAGCACGTTCAGTCATAGGTACTTGCCAGTATGCTTTTAACAAATCAAACTTACTTATGTACCTAGCCTTTCCGATCTTGTCTATACAATCTTCCACGCGAGGGAGAGGGTAAGTGTCTGTTTTGGTTATCTAATTAACACGTCTGTAGTCGATGCAAAGCCGCTGTGACCCACCCGGCTCAGGGACTAGAGTGACAGGAGAACTCCACTCGCTCTGACAGGGCTCAATCATCTTGTGGTCCAACAGGTAGCCAAGCTCCTTCTGGATGAGAGGAACTTTCACTGGGTTCACACGGTAAGGGGGCAGTTTAATTGGCTTTGTGTCTCCAACATCGACATCATGCATCAACACAGTGGTTCTTCCTGGAGTGGCACGGAACACTTGCGGGTACTCCTGCAGTAATGCCGAAAACTCCTGCCTTTCCTCGGGAGCTAGATGAGAAAGCTTAGTCTGGAGATCATTCATGATATCGGGATTCTTCCCCAAACTATCACTCAGGCTCATGCTGCATGGGAGAACTTCAATTGCAGACTCGGGTGGAACAGCTACAGTGCAGACTGGGTTATTTTCGTCCCGCCTGTGATATAACTTTAGCATGTTGATGTGACAAAGTTGCTTGTTCTTTCTACGATCTGGTGTGGCGATGACATAGTTGACATCACTGAGTTTCTTCTCCACGAAATAAGGACCACTACACTTGGCTTGAAGAGGTTGCCCATGCACCGGTAGCAGAATCAAAACCTGATCTGGCTGAAAGTGGCGTAACCTGGACTTCTTATCATACCAAGTCTTCATCTTCTGAGCAGCTCCTAAATTCTCTCTCGCCAGCTGTAAAGCAGTGGACAGCCGTTCTTTGAACTTCATCACATACTCCAGCAGGTTGACGTTATCTTCCTCCGACAGCCAGCATTCCTTGAGTAGCTTAAGGGGTCCTCTTACTTCATGGCCAAACAGTAGTTCAAAGGGTGAGAAGCCCAGTGATTCATTTGGAGATTCTCTTGCGGCAAATACAACGAATGGAAGACCTAATATCCCAGTGTTTCTGATGTTCCAAACAGTATTTCTTAAGCATCGATCTGAGTGTTTGATGATATCTCTCCAACGCTCCTTGGGTCTGGGGATGGTAAGCTGAAGACGTGATCTGGGAGATGCCCAACTCTTTCAGAGACTGCTTGAAAACATTTGACATGAAATTACTTCCCCGGTCATACTGTACCTCCTTGGGCAGACCAAACTTTGTGAAGAACCCTAGCATTTCCTTAACCACGTTCTTTGCTGAGATATTTCTAAGTGGAATGGCTTCAGGATAACAAGTAGCCATATCAATCAGGGTCAACACATAAGAAAATCCTGAAGAAGTCTTAGGAAGAGGGCCCACAATATCCACTCACACACGAGTGAATGGCGCCTCAAAAGGAGGAATGGGAACTAGAGGTGCAACCTTTTCGGTCTGATTACACTTCCCCACAACTTGACATGTGTGACAAGACTTACAATACCAGGAAACATCCCTGAAGATACCTGGCCAGTAGAAGTGTTTCAAAATGCGTGCCACAGTCTTCCTCACTCCAAGGTGTCCTGCCAAACTGGAATCATGAGCCACTCTAATGATATCCTGCCTACAAACACGAGGGATGACAACTTGATGTACAACCTCCCATTCACAGTCGGCTGATGCTGTTGGGGGTCTCCACTTCCTCATAAGTACTCCTGACACTATATAATAAGTAGAAGCACCAGCTGACTCTTCCTCACTGCAAGCAGAGTTAGCTAGACCTTTCAACTCAGGGTCAGCAACCTGCAACTCAACCAACTCTTGACGAGACAAATTATCAAGACTACGGGGTACTGCCTCATCTGGTGAGTGGTCCAAATTAGCAAGAAAAGTGTCAGCTTGGATAACATCATCATCATCATCATTATCCTCTAAGTCACCAGTAACTTCAGACTTAGCCATAGTGACAGCACATGCAGAGAACACATCAGGGACATCACAATCCTGGAGCGCAGCCACTGGCTCACTAGACAACTGAGGAGCTGGACACACTTGACTTCCACCAATATCATTTCCAAGTAAGAAAGTTACACCTGACATTGGGAGTGTCTCAACCAACCCAACCATAACAGAACCATTAACAAAACCAGACTCTAAATTCACTCTGCACAGAGGGACAGAGAAGTAATTATTCCCTACACCTTGTAAGATTACAGTTTCATCAGAGGAATTAACATTAGGGCCTAGAACACTGGTCAGCATAAGGGATTGGCAAGCACCTGTATCACGATATATTTTAACTGATTTCCTGTCATTACTGTCCAGAGGACTGACAAAACCATCAGAAAGGAAATTAGCACATGAACTCTTGAGAGTGTCACCCACGTTACTGCTCAAAAGAGGAGCTTCATTATGAGAATCTAATTTACCCCTCAAAGCAGGTTCAGTTAACTCAGTTAAAGAATTCTGGGAACTCGCAAGGGTGGACACTAGTCCAATTGACTGAATATTTAAAGACTCCTTTTTGTTCACATCACGCTGTCTCCTGAAATATTTCTCCGTAGTATGACCAAGGTTACTACAATAAGTACATTTACTTTTCTGAAATCTAGAGGTGGAGCTGGTATTTACTTCCTGAGAAACATCATCTTTATTCTCTTTCCTGTTACCTGTACTCTGAGTAGAGGCAATGTACTTACTTTCAGCTTTCCTTTTTTCTTTAGAATATCCCTTGTGAGTGAGAACATATTCATCAGCTAAAACTGCAGCATCAGACAAATTATCTATTCTTTTCTCATCAAGATATAGCCTTACATCATTATTAATACACCTTTTGAAGTCCTCCAGCAAAATCATCTGCTTAAATTCGTCAAAATCAGAATCCACATTCTTAGAATTTAACCACTGCTCTAACAGATCTTCTTTGATTTTTGCATACTCAACATGGGATTGCTTATCTTGCTTATAAGTTGTCCTAAATTTTACTCTATAGGCTTCAGGAACAAGCTCATAGACCTTAAGAATCAAGCTCTTAACTACATCATAATTATCAGATTGATCCTGAGGCAAAGATGCATAATTTACTTGAGCTTTACCGGTGAGAACAGTTTGATGGAGTACTGGCCAATACTTTTTGCGCCAATTGAAACCTGTAGCTACCCTCTCAAACAACTGAAAATACTTTGTTAAATCAGATTCATTAAAAGGAGGGACAAGTTTAACATTTTTAGCCACATCAAAATCATCAGAGCTAGATGATCCAGTTCCACCTTGTTTCATGCGATACTCATGGTCTGCCTGAATCCTAGCAAGTTCAATTTGTGTCTGAGCCTGTACCTGTGCCTCCTGAGTACGAGCCTGAGATTCAGCCTCCTTAGCATTTGCCTGAAATTCAGCCTCCTTAGCACGAGCCTCCTGCAGGGCTAGCTGTAGCTTAGCTTATTCAATCTGCATTTGCTCATGTGGAGGAGTTACATTAAACAAGCTTTTATTAATTATGTCAACAATTTGATCTTTAGAATGATGAGAGCGAACAGCAATTCCCAATTGTTGAGCAACAAGCTTAAGTTCATTCTTTGTTCTGTTTTCTACATCACACACTGTTTGCACATTTGACAAAAAATCTTTGGCTTCATCAAGAGTAGTAATAGTAGGCATCATGAATAAATCACAGTCACAAAATATCAAGCAATATCCTTATGATAATATCCTGAATATCCTGATAAGAGGTCGCCAAATTTATGTTACGGAACAGAGAAAACTGTCCCCCAAAGTTCCAGGTTCAAAACAAAGGAGTTAGGTAAAATTATAAGTTAAAGTTTAATGCTCAAACTAACAACAAAACATTCAGGACTCATAAGGATAATGTAATGGCAAGAAACAGGTTAAATATATGGTTAACTGCAATAGCCTCTATTAACACGAAATTAGCAAGAGTAAATTTATCTAAGTCAGCCCTGATAAAATGAGAAAACCGGATAATGCTCAGTGAATGCAAGATATATTATAACAGATACAAAATATTATCAAAAATGACTGACATAAAAACACATGAATCTCAAAAACCTCACTAGGCCTACGAATCAACACTTCATGCCATACAGCACAAGGAAAAAATGCAACAACACTTATACTAAAATATCCCAGCTGCTAGATGGTTCGAGACTTCCTGAGCACTCACAAAAATAACAACAACCGTACAGGGGAGGACAGAGATGTGAACAAAATGAGGAGTAGATCTAAGTGGCAAATAATGTAGAGACTGAGCTCATTATATAAGGGCTGGCAGAGCTTGACACAACTTGTAAGAAGGACGCGCAAATGAAGCCATAGGGGACAAAGAGTTGGCAATCCTGCTCTGAACAACAGCAAGAACGACTTACTCTACTATAAGGGTAGAAGGGGGGACTGAGGTAGAACACGCTCTTGATCAAACATGCAGCATACTGTACGTTAGAATTACACAAAGGATGATGAAATCATAGGCTGTGTAACAATATAGTTGCCTTTTACGACACGTAGGGAATACGGTGGCAGTATTCTTCCTAACACAACCTGGCCTCAGAGTAGTAGTACCACCCCACAGTTTGGCCAGATTGTGTCCCCCCTACTACAGGGGAGAATTCCAACTGTTATTAAAATTTATCAGGACTATATTGCCTAGTACAGACTACAACATACTCGTAAAAAGGCCAGGCCAACTCTATTTTCCTTAGACGATCCAGAAATCTATTCTATTAAATATGCTGTTTCTATCTCTGTCAATAAGAAGGAAATCTTCGACTGATCATAAACCGACGTCACTAGATTTGACACCTATCATTGGCTGGCTATACATAGGAGGGGCCAAGAGATGTGACCTGATGGGTCCTGCACATCCCATTGATAACTGCGTGGAGCTTAGCACAGTAACGTCACAAGTACTGACACTTCCCATTGGCTAAGACCTTAGTGGGAGGAGACGATGCTGCAAACACGACCCCGAGTATAAGCTGGCCAACAGAACCCCACGTATAGTACCTTCCTGTCATTGCTGAAAGCCAACCCGACCCAGTGTTCGAGACGACGTCACACTTTTAGGTGCCTCCCATTGGCTAAGGCCATTGTGTAAGAAGACTGTGCGAGAAACTTGTCATCAGGTTTACGCTGAATTGCCAACCCCAACGCACAGTACCTTCCTACTCGTAGAAAGCCAGCCGAAGTCTGTTGGTTTATGTTGCCAATTATCACCAAATAGTGGGTACTATTAATATTTGCATCACTAGAGGTCTCGGCTTATATGTTCTTGAAAATTTTGTTTACCTCCATAAAGGTGCTGGAGAAAGACACCATCACGTGGTGTCACTGACATTGCTAGGGAGTTCCTCTGACTGGCTATACAAGCATCCCTCAACTCCCTCACTGTGTCCAAATGGAGGATAATGGACTGCTGGAGAGAGATAACTTCATCATTATTTAGTGATCTGTTTAACCTTTTTTTTTTTTTTTTTCCACCATCGACCCTTGCAGCGAAGTCCCAGGTCATTAAGCTATTTTTAGTTGTTTTTTATGTTTCATAGTTTTGTTTTTGTTTTCCATTTTTAGTGGAATTAATTAATGAAAAGAAAAAAACAGATACATAATTTAGGAACCAAACAGTGATAAACCTAAGTTACAAATCGCTACCCTACACTACAGCCCAAAGACAACAATAGGTAAACCTAACAAAATATTCACATCATGCCTACACTAATGGGTAAATACCTCGACCAACAAAACACCATTGACTGCAAATGGGTAATGCCACTTGTGTGTTTGTTAAGTTAATGATATCTTGTTTCCTTAGACTGCCGATGAGGGAATTTTGAAAGAAGTGGGTGATCTACGTCAGGTGGGTCGGTTTGGCGTCATCGCACCAGAAACCTACGTGATCATCCTTGACTCTGTGGTCAGGAGCGGCACCTACATCGTCAACACCTCAGACGCGAGGACGAACATGCTCATGGCACAGGAATTTTCGGAAACGGGTAAGATTCGTTCTATGCGATACAGACTGTGATAATGTTGTATAAATACTGTTTTCACTTGGTCTTATCGACAAAAAGAAAGAGGGTATTATGAAGAAGCCGCGTGTAAATAATTCAGTTTCAGAGCATTTAGATTCTACTTTCCAATGTTCGTATTGAGTGAGAGTGAAATATGTAAGAAAATGAATGACTTGTAACCTGGAGAGAGAGAGAGTACTCAGTGTCTATCGCCTAATCATTTTTATTGCCACATCAGTAGCGTAAGGACCCTGGGCTAGACTTCTTACTCTCGACCCTTAAGGCGAACCTGACCATTCACTTTTTTTTGAGTGACATTATTTGAATTATTTAAGCAATAATGTAAGCTCAGCAACTCTCAGATGGATCTTCCCAGTGTTTGACGAATACGTAGCAGAAAAACCAAACCATCTGAAACACGTACTAGTGGAGGTAGGGTTTTCGTTGCATTTCGCCAGTTGTTAATTTTCTCTAGACGGAACTGGGAGTTGTATCTTTGGCTATAGACCCTTGTGGGCCACATTCCATAAGAAACCATTTGGCTCGTCAGTAAGTTATTAGTCACCGGAAGGTAGTACTACGTCAAGTGAGTGGATGGTGGGTGCCCCATCTATTACCTGTGTGATTGTCAATACGTCTAAATGGTATAATTCAGCTGAAACCAGTGATGCTACCAGCCTACGCACATCGCTTGCTAGGTTGATAAAATATTTGAGTTGCAAGTGAAGGGAAGATCAGACGGGGCACTATTTTCATTTTGGCAGTAGAAGGCTTCATAACAAAGTAAAATTCGTACTCAAAGGACTGACTAACACTTATCTAAAGTAAAAACCCTGAAGGCATCATAAATCGTGCATCCTGTATTGGGGCAAACTGTGGATGTCTTGAGAAAGTTTCAAGGTAGCGTGATACTGATTTAATGCTTTTTGCTTTACAGGTAGGTGCGCCTTCTACCTGGCCCGTGAAGATATTGTGCTTATGATGTTCGCGATGTCAGGACCCAAAGACAGCCCTTGTCCCCGCCTTTAATTATGTGTAGGACAATAGACCGTTTTTTTTTTTTTTTTTTTTTTTTTTTTTTAGGCCCACTAGGTTGAGCTGGCCAGATGGAAAGATCCTCGGTGCGGTGATAACAGTCAGTTCACTAATGAATTTTTTGTCAGTGTAAGGCACGGTAGAATAAAAAATTCGTTCAGAACCTGAATGATTTACACCTGGCTGCCAGTTTACGTTATTGCTGAAAGCGAGTTAACAATACTGTTACATGAATACAGTATTCCTTTTGTGACAAATCAGTAACAGCGGAGATGATATCTCGTCATTAAAAAAGAAATTTATATTACAATAAATCATGGGCTAGTACAAAACTAAAATTTCTATAGCACAGTCAAAATGAAATGGAAAGTGGGATGCAAACTTTCAGCCACTAGATGCCATTTCTGATTTAAAAAAAAAAAAAAAATAGGTAGATGAATGCAAATAACCTATTCCAAAAACATCTTGTAATACAGTACCTATTTTTGTGTGAATGATATAAGAAAATGCTGAAAGGAACAATTATAGTATTATTCTTTTATTATCCGTATTACGTATTCTCTGGAACAGAGGCTGAAGGGAGGAGGTTTCTACCACCACTGGCTTCAGGTCTACACTCCAAACTTGACCTCCTGTCCTAATGCTCCAAGAAAAGTAACCATCAGATCTATACTCAGTGTCAATAATATATGGGTATATATGCCTGCACGACAGTTTGAGTTTTGCAATAATTATGAGCACGATTCTTATTACCATCATTAATTATAAAAGTGCTGTCTGGGGCACTGAAAAAGACGCTGTTCATTTCAGTACCATTGACGTTATGTACTGTTGCAAAATCCATGTGTGTATTAAGTGATATAATGTATAATATGGTAGGAAGTATGTCAGAAATGAGTAAGATGAATTTGCTTGTATAGGATTGTGATATGTTGCATGTATTTTTAATTATTATCAAGGCAGTGGTGGAAATAAATAAAGGCTTGCAAAGCATGGCAATGTATATACAACACCAAATGTAAAGTGAATGTCAAATGCTGCACCCACTGTATATGTATGGCAAAACTGTAGTTATTAATATTAAAAAAAAAAAAAAAAATAGGTATACACACATTTTTGCACTTTTCACCAACAGGGCATGTTGGTGGTGCGGGCGGGGGGAGTTTGGCCAGCCTGATCGTGTTGTGCCTCAGTTAATTATTAATAATGAAAAAAATAGGTATACAAAAATTTTTGCACTTTTCACCAACAGGGCATGTTGGTGGTGCTTGTGGGGGGAGTTTGGCCAGCCTGATCGTGTTGTGCCTCGAGTCCTTTATCTCTCTCTCTCTCTCTCTCTCTCCCCGACTACTGGATAAAATTACTATGCCAACGGTACTTAGTAGTTAATATGAAGAATTCCAAATCGATTCATAACTGTTGCATCCTCACAATAAACAGGCTAAACATGCTCGTATATTTAATCCTAACCCATTTACCCATTCACAGTTTTGATCATGTACATTAGGTATTTGATAAGGTGTCTGTGGACATAATTAATAAATCATTATTATTCTAATCAAGACAATTATTTTTAGGACTATTTTCTTTTTTCGAATCTTTGTTTTAACTCTTTCCTTCAAGTGAACTGGAAAGAACAAGAAGAAAAAGATCCATCCTCCACTCAGTATTCATGATAATCAAATGAATGGCTGCGCCCAATAACACACCCAGTCACAGATATTCAGGCCAGTTTCTGTCAACTTAATTCCAGTTAGAAGGGAGGCGGTGGCTCAATCGGTAGAGAGGTTGCCTGTAGTCCTAACGGACCCAGGATCAAATCCCGGCTGGGGCAGGGAACAGTTTAAGGATTTGAGTTTCATTAAATCAGGCTTTACTGATCTACAAGAAGACCCCCCGACATGTCGTAAAAATACCCCCGCTAATACCAATACACTAGTCCTGTATGAGACAGCCCTAGCATGTATTTAATATGGACGGTGGGTGTTAGCGCCGAAGTGGTGATATGTACAGGTGTATGGTATGTAGGAGGACTGCTGGGCTTTGAAAGCAGGCTGAGAAGCCTATGCCCAGAGTCGGACACATTAAAAAAAAAAAATGCTTCATCTACATCAGTTCCAGCCAAAGGTAGGAGACAAATCATATATTACAGATTCGTACAGTTCCGTTTTCTGTAAATATAAACCAAGAGATCCTTTTATAATGAAGTATCTGAGCACATTAAGAAAAATATTGTGCATAATTAATGCTACTGCTTGTATATAAAAGTCACTCATGTAAGTGTCCATTTGTTAGAATGTTGTGATAGCTATTAATGGCCGTTAATGATGAGACGTTGAACACACACACACACACACACACACACACACACACACACACACACACACACACACACACGCACGCACGCACGCACGCACACGCGTGCGTGCACGCGTTTCGGACGGAAATATTCATTCAGAAAAAGTTCCGGACGCAAATATTCAATCAGAAAAAAGTTCCGGACGGAAATATTCAATCAGAAAAAAGTTCTGGACGGAAATAACCTTTCAGAATAGAAATGCCAGAAAATGGGAGTTAATTAGAGTAACGAACACCTTAAGGTAATAATTTAACATTGATTTACACTGCAATAAAAATTCTGTGAATCTGGATATGTTGACCAGATATGTATCGTTTTTTAAATGCATAGGTTTGTGTCAGTGCTCCATCAGTCGAGAAATAGGTGCGTCCTTGAGCGATATCGACGATTGTCATATTTCCTTACTTTAACTTGGCCCAGAATTTTGTTATTTTGCAGTTTGTTTTATATAACTCAGTGATAGAATGGGACAATGCCTTGGTCCCACATCCTTTTTCACAGCACTTTTTCGTGATTAGCATTATTTTCTAGCGTTAATTTTTTGCTACACTTCAGCAGTCAAGATGGAGAGATTGCAATATCAGGCGAAGTTGGAGTCAAAAAGGTATTCAGTGATCTGTGGTAAAAAAAAAAAAAAAAAAGTACGTTGGGAGTAAAAGCAATAGGCCTCTTATAGAATTTTGTAGTGCACATTTTTTTTTTTTTTTTTTTTTTATAGCCACTCAGTCCTCTAACTGTACTGTGAAAACTATGTCCTTATGTTACTGACTTTCGGAGTGGTCTTCCGGAAGGAAAGAAGTATGAAATTTTCGTCAAGGAAACCTTTTTGGACTTATTTGTTATTTTCCTGTCATAGAATTATTTTGCACTGGAGAACATGTAAGCTTATGTTTAGAATTGCTAATTGAACGTTCTTTCAGATCATTAGGAAGACCAAAACATACTGTGTGGCAGGAGCCTTCTGAAGCTGTTTTTTTCTTTTTTTCCCCAGGTAAATGGCTCCTTTTCGGGGTGAATTCCAGAAGGGTGGTAATGATGATCTAGATGAGGTTCAAGTGACATTCCTAAAAAGGTGTGCCCCATCAAGTGACTCAGCGAGCCTTCAGTCAAGGATGATAAAGATATTGTTAGTGTAGACTATTTTGTGTGGGCCAGCCCAATCAATTCTAGATACCAAAACCCATGGAAAACAGGCATTTTATTTTGTGGAGGAAGCTGTGGCTCATTGTGAGCATAATGAAATTATTAATTATGATCTAAAAGTGTAATGTGTAATATCAAGAACAATTTAACTCAATGTGGAACTTTCATTTATATTATTTGTTGCTCCAGGTTGTAAATCCAGTGATACATTATTACCTTCTTTATGTTAGAGTGTTCTTAAAATGTAAATTTACAGTCATTGGTGCATGTTCTGTCTCTGATGGTATTAAAAAAAATGTATTTATGTTGCTGTGTCCGAACACGTGTTCATGTATGTTTTTAACTTTTATACTGTAGGGACATTAAATAGAAGGATATTAAGATAACCAGTATTCTGCAGGTTTATTTGATCATTCTGAATCTATTGAGGTCCTCATTGTATGTGCTGAGGGCCATATGATGGATTTTTTTTTTTTTTGGACTTCCAGCGTGATTCCTTTTAACCCTGTTCCATAGGGTGAAAAATATCACATATATATTTGTATCAAATATTGAATAGATTATAAGGAATTTAATTTTTACCATATGTTTTGCTCACACCTAGGCATTATCATATAAAATTACAGGTGTGTTTCCACTGTTGATAATAAAAGCCTGTAGTCCTACATAAAAGCATTTTGTTCTTGTTTTTTTTACCCCAGATGACTACAGTTCTTATGGTGTTACTTGAGGTGATGAAAGTAGAGAATTTCCAGTATGAAGACCACGACGCTGACAGTCCAGCCCCCTACTAAGAACACCACCATTCCCTTTGAACAGAGAAAGTTAGATGTGAAAATTCTTTGAAACACACACACACACACACACACACACACACACACACACACACACACACACACACACACACACACAGACTCCGACAGAGCTAATCCGACGACTGTCAAAAAAAAAAAAAAAATGGATGCCAAACCCTGATCATACACCCTAACTAACGGGAAGGAAATGAATGTTTTTTACTTTACCCATATGTTGGAAATGCCGAGTGATGACATGGCGGCGACTTTGTTGGGGAGTGTTAAGCATTTTGTGAAATTTGGAGTCTGGAACCTGATCCACTGCAGGTACAACCCCGCCTCCTTCACTCTTAGAACTCTGTGGAGCAAATTATTCAGTCATTGGAGCCGTGAATTTCAAGCTCTGTGATTGGCATTCCTTTTGTGGTTTAGTTAGCAGGCTCTCGCCGCCTGTCATACTATGTCGTCACCATGCTATATATCTGTGGGTATTTTAGCGACTACTGTGTAATATACTCTCAGAGTCAGATCAAATTTGCAAGTCATCCGGACTACTCATGAATATTTAGAACTTCTTTAAATATGTTAGGAATGAAAATGCAGTTGGTAGTGGTAAAACAAATGGTTAGCATATCGGATGATAAAATTGTCAGGGAAGATACACATTACCTTTACCTGAGCAAATGTTAATCATAACCAAGCCTGCTAAAACTATGCATAAACAATATATATTTACATAACATGGTTTACCAAAAGCTGTTAGAACCATCGACAAAAGGGCCATAGTACTTTACGGTTTACCCCAGTTGCTTCACTATTTTGACTTTGTTTGGTCAACACTACAGCATGACTCTCGTCTTTCTTGACAGTTGGTGTGACAGTAAAGTTGATTATTATTTTTTTTTCATTACTGCCGGTGTGTGATGGCAAATTGAAGACTGACGATGTTCAACAAGGGAATATATGAATAACTCCTTCAGTCTCGAGACATGATTGTATATTCTGTACTTTCACCAGACTTTCTATTCACCTTAAGACAGACTTCTCGTAATGAACGGGTTAATGGATGCTATAGTAACTAATCCAGTTTAAAGCATCTCCAAAGCTTAAGAATATAGTATGATAAAAACAATGAAGAATACATTTATCATCCACCCTCAGATTTAAGGCGTTAGCTGTTGGTAATTTGTAGGTGATTTATTCCTGACAAGTGGAGATGTTGGGTGAGAGAGAGACACACAAAAAATCCATGTTCTAACCTGTGTTTGTTGCTAATTTCTTTACCTCTGTAACTTATCGCCGTTGTAGATGTGGTCGTTTGGGGAAGCGACTCACCTGCGGCTCATGGCAGGCACCAGAGGACTGCCCTTCTGACCACCTATCCCGGCCATCCAGAAAAGGAATTTATCTCGAGCCAAGTAGAAATCACAGACACCTGATAAGAAAGAACCGAGTGATAATATGTAAAGTCTGACACTTTCCAGTGGCTAAAATGAGGTTGTAGTTGTTACCCAGCGGAATCTTTTACATATCAAAGTCTGATCGTCAACTCCAGCTTTTCTCTATATGGATTTCGAAAAATACGTGTAGATAATGTGAAAAAGTCGAGATTGATTATCTTCATCAGTGTCGGTTGATGTGTATGCACAAGCATAAATTTCAAAGTTCATGGAGAATAAACAGGACAGGCAACAGAAATGTTGATCCTGCCTGTAGAACTAAGGACATTAATGCGTTGGACGCCTCGATATACCTCCCCCTCCAGTATCCTCCGCCACCCTCCGTTCCTCACACAAAAAATGAGTTTGAGGATTGTGAAGCACTTCCATCATTTTCAGAAGTCTCGCATTCAGTGGTTTGAACTTGTAGATAGGTATGTAATGCAGGAATGTCGCAAGTGTATAATATGTTTACACTTATACAATATACCATCAGCTGCAGACATAATGTTAACATTATGCCCAAGTACCTGTTGACAAAAAATCAGATGGAAGGTAAGCGGAAAGTTACTTATGTCAGGGAAGCTTTAGTAGCTGAGTGTCTTAAAAATAACTATCAATACAAAATGAAAAAAAAAATAAATAAATAAAAAATAAACACCTGTTGCTGAAAAGTCGTCCGCAATGACCATCCTCAAAGTAGATTCTGCTCTGATGAGAGTGTGTTCACCCTGCCGCACTTCCACCTCCAGCCCTTTCTTGAGCTTTGAACTGTGGATGGGCTTGACTTTGCCTCTTCGATGCAGTTCAAGCATCACCTGTCTCTCCGCGATGCCACTCTCGACGTTCTTGTTAATGGAACATGGATTAATAACGCTGGGTATTCTGGTTAATGGAACACACATTAATGACGTTCAACATTCTTTCTGATAGAACACAAGTCATTAACATTATCGCAGGTGCCTTGATGTTTTTTTATCACGAACAAATTAGCGTTTTTTTTCTTTTAGTTATACTGATATTTTTGAGACTTTAATTTGGCCAATATTTTTGTCCATTTCTAGTTTATGTCACCTAACCCTGTGGGGTTCTACATCCTTTCCATAGCATTTCTTCGTGACTAGCACTGAGTTGTAGTGTTAATTGATTGCTACATCTCAGTAGTGAAATTGGGAAGATAACAGTTTTAGATGAAGGAAAAACACGAAAAAAAAGAACTAGAATGCGATCAGAGAGCACATACCTCCCTATGCCATTGCCATTAAAAAGATCCAGATCCGGATCCGCCCCAAAAATCAATATATATATATATATATATATATATATATATATATATATATATATATATTTTCTTGGACCTTGTCCTACCCTTCCCCTAAATTTCACCAAAATCCGTTCATATCTTTTTGGGTTATCCCGGATCCGGATCCGTGGACACAGGATCCGGATCCGGATCAGCATCAGCCCTAAAATTTAAACAATCCTTTCTTGGTCCATGGAGCACCCTTCCACATAATTTCACTGAAATTCATTGAGAACTTTTGGAGATATTGCAAGGGATACTCCATGTCCGGATCCGGATTTGGCCCAAAATTTAACCTTATTCATTTGCTCATGGCCCATCCTTCCACAAAATTTCATCAAAATCCGTTCATAACTTTCTAAGTAATTCTGCTATCAGACAAACAAACAAAGAAGGCTTAAAACATATGCCTCCCGAAGGAGGTAAACAACTCGCCATCCAAGAGAAAAAAAATAAAACTTTGTCATTATTATCTCTGTTTCAAGTCTATTTTGTGGCAAAGAATGGGTTGCTCTGTTCAGCTTAAACTTACTGAGAGTCTATTGTATTTTGAATCATGAAGGAATGTGGTTGGAAGGATAAATGGGAGAAGGGAAGAGGTGAGTTGAAGAGAGAGAGGTAGCCTGTTGATGGACAGGGTGACATGGAGGCCACATGTCTGTAGCCAGCCCTCACGAGATTAAGGCGTCTGGCTACAGTTAAATAGATAGATAGAAAGGAACAAATAGACACATACAGACCGATAGATAGATAGACAGCTCGTAGGTCTATACATCGGTAGATTCAATAGTATACATGGTTTAATAGTTTTGATGGAGAATATAACATTTACTTCCATAGCCTGATCAATAGCAGTCCCTCTTGGAAGCATAACAGAGACTGGATTGTTGATGACGTCCTGAAGCGATTGGATGGGCATAGGGATGTATCGAACAGCCAGCATGGACATGAGGTTGCTGGCGTAGCTCCGTGTCAGCACCAGCATCACCAGCATCCACACGCCCAGCACCACACGCTCCCACCACCACCAGCTTGAGGTGTCCGTCACGTCTTTGTTGGAGAGACACGTGTATGTGCTTGGTAAAAGCTGGCTAAACTTAATGAAAACCGTTCTCCATTATTACCACTAAGGATGGTACTTTATGCGGCTTTTGGAGACTTCGTAGCACCTCTTCCTTAGCAATTTATTCCGCCCAATACATCTTAGTATCCTCATTCAAAATACTAAGGCATATTATGTCGATATTAAAACGCTGTAAATAACACACGAGAAGAAGGTAAGGAGTCATATGCAAATTAAATTAGCAAGGAAGAGGTGCTGCAAAGCCCTCTATGCAACTTACAATATGGCCATAAATATATTTTTCTAAAGGTATCATTGTAAACCTGTCTTACTTTGAGAGAAGAGCACTCGAACACAGTTGGCTGTTTTAAGGGCTAATCTGGTCTGCCTGTTTGCTTTGGCTGGGAGGCACCAAGGCAGCAGCACCATGGCACCCAACATCCCCAGCAGTGACGTCAGGATGGCCAGCCACACAAAAGGTCCCAGTGGCAGAACAAAACCCCAGGGGTCCACTTCAGGGGTTCCTTTGCGTGCGGCCATAGCGTGTTGTTCAATGTACATGGGAAAAGTTATGTCTATCACTGCAGAGCGGGCAGCGTTTATCATGAAGGGTCCTGGAGAAAATTCAACTTCCTGTGGATATGAAACTTTATCACCAGACACTAACACAATGAAAAAGTTCTGGTATATCCTAGACAACTGTTTACAATAAGGACTGTTCTCGTTGTCATAAAACCAATACTACAAATGCCAAAGAAAATGTAGATACCGCTAATCTCTGTGTCCCTAAAAAAGTAGGCTACATTTGTCTGTCAAAGCTGACTTGTGGGCATTACATTATCCTCCTCTTGTTTAATATTAGATCTTCTGAAGCCAGATATTATTAATGATAAAGATGGCACTTACTGTCACCCTTTTGCTATCCAACTTGGCACAAGAATTAACTGGTACTCTTAACCCTTCAAGATATACTACTGCTTAGCTTTGAATAGTCTTCCTTGATCTGCATTTCCTGTCTCTGTCTTCCATTTTATAACTCAATGCATCAAGGTGTATCGAGAAGAACAGTTCTATTACTTGGCTTTTTTACTGTTCACTTTTTTTATTTTTTTGAAAGGATAGCTTTTTCCAGGCTTCCTGCACAGTCAAATGGTTCTAGTTCATCCTGTCTATAATACTTTTGGGGAAAGTCAAGGAAGTGCTGTCTGAGTCTCTCCCAGTTCCCCATGTCATCATGAACAGAGGAGATCTAAGCTTGTACACCCGGTGGATCGTGCATGGGGAGGATCGCCGAAATTGGAGGTGAGCACTGAAACTACGTAAAATGCAGATGTCAGAGACAAGAGAAACAGAACTAAAATGGTTCTGATCAGAAATAAGAAAAAACTATTCCTTCTATCATCTGTATTTATTATGCAGAAGTATCCATCTTTCCATCTTTGACGCACTGATGCTCACATGCACTGATGCTTTGGCTCTCCTCTCCTTTCACTGATCCACCTGGTGAACAAGCCTACATCTTTTCTATCCTTAATGACCTAGACCAGCTTGTACAGCACACTATCTGTGTCCCTGACTGCCTTGGGGAGAGCTCCAACATACCTGACCTCTTCCTTACACCTAATCCTTGTCCTTACATTCGTAATCTTTTCTCTCCGTTGGGCTCCTCCAATCATAACCTTATTAGTTTAACCTGTCCTATCGTTCCAGTACGGCCTGTGAACCCTTCAAAGAAACGTTGTCTGTGGCACTTTGGAGCCGCAGACTGGGAGGCCCTCAGGCAGTACTTCTTTGATTTTCCCTGGAATGATTATTGCTTCCATGGCCGGGAGCCATCTGAGTGTGCCTTGCGCATTACGGAGTTTATTCTCTCGGGAATGGAGGCATACATTCCTTTCTCATCCTTTGACTAATGCAAGAAAGCCTTGGTTTAATCATGCCTGTTCTAATGCTGTCTGCAACAAGGAGAGGGCTTACTGTATAAAGGAACCAGACCCAGACCACCCCTACAGTAAATCATATCTTTTTTATGTTTCTGCCTGGAATCGTGCGAAGTTTGTTTTTCGCATTGCTAAAATATTTTCATCCGTACTAAATGCTCTCAGCTCTCCAACTCGAATTCTTCCCCCTCCTTCTGGCACCTTGCCAAAAACCTTTCTAACAACTTTACCTCATCAACCTTCCCTCCTCTTTTCTACTCTGATGGCTCTGTAACTATTCCTTTTACTGATAAAGCAGATATCTTCAGTTCACTTCTTCCTTCTACTGATAAAGCAGATCACTCCTCCAATTCCACCTTAGACGATTCCGGTGCTGTTCCTCCATAGCTTCCCCCCTTGGACTTCCTTATGGTTGACATAACTATAAAATTTCCTCAGCTGATGTATTTTCTGCCATCACAGGCCTCAATACTAACAAGGTATATGGGCCTGATGGAGTCCCTCCTGTTGTCCTCAAGAATTATGCTTCTGTGCTTACACCCTGCTTAGGTAAACTCTTTCGCCTTTGTCTTTCAACTTATACCTTTCCTTCTTGCTGGAAGCTTTCTCTCATTCAGCCAGTCCAAAGAATGGTGACCATTCCCAACCCTCTGACTATCGTCCAATTGCTTTAACATCCTGTGTCTCAAAAGTTTTCAAGTCAATTCTTACTAGAAAAATTTTAAAGCATCTTTCCTATCACAACCTTCCTTCTGATCATCAGTATGGGTTCCGTCAGGGCCGCTCCACTGGCGATCTTCTCACCTACCTTTCAGACTCCTGGTCATCCTCCTTTCGGGACTTGGCGAAAGCTTTGCCGTTGCACTTGACATCTAAAGGCTTTCGATCTGTCTGGCATAAATCTTTAATTTTCAAACTGCCCTCTCACGGTTTCTATCATTCTATCTGTGCCATCATCTATAGCTTCCTTTCATCGTTCTTCTCCTAGATCAATCAACAGTGGTGTTCCTTAGGGCTCTGTCCTATCACTAACTCGTTCTCTTTCTTTTATTCATCAGTTATCTTCTAAGTTGTACATTTAACCCTATCCACTCATACGCTAACGATTCAACCCTTCGCTTTTCCATTCGGTTTAAGCAATGCCCATCTCAGCAGTTACATCAACAAATGAGGGATGAGGCTGTAGCACACCTGATGTCTGACTTGGCTCGTATCTCTGACTGGTGTAATAATAACCTTGTTCTTAAAGCATCAAAAACTCAGTTTTTACACCTATCAATTCTTCCACAGGAGTATCCACTAATGTTTAACATCCAGCTCAATCCTGCGTCATCACTGAACATGCTTGGGGTTTCATTCCCTCGGGACTTATTTTGGAAAGATCATATTGCATCCCTTGTAAAATCTGCTTCCAAGAGATTAGGTGTGCTAAGCCGACTCCGTTCCTTCTTTACCCTGGCTGTTGACTTCATACATGAGTTTTATTCACCCCTGTTTAGAGTACAACTCTCATGAGTGGGGAGGCTCCCCACATACAGCTCTTCTCAATAGGCTGGAGTCAAAGACTTTTCGTCTCATCAGCTCTCCTCCTCTTACTGGCTCCCTTCAACCCCTGTCTCTTTGTCACACTTTTGCATCATTATCTCTTTTCGACTGCCACGTCAATGGTCACTGCTGCTCTGAACTGTCTGCTTGCATCCCTCCACCTCTACAACGAATGCGTAGCACGCATCTAGCAACAAACTCTCATCCCTTTTCTGTCCAACTCTCTAATGCAAGAGTTAACCGTTACTCCCAATCTTTCATTTATGCAACAGGTCATCTCTCGAACTGTCTCCCTCTGTCTATATTTCCTACTTCCTATGATCTCCAGTCTTACAAACGCAGTGTGTCCAGGCATCTCGAAATGAAAGAATCTTGAATTTGGCTCTCTTTTTCATATTTTTTTTTCTAGGAATGAACTGCTTTATAGGCTCAGCCTTTGGTTCCTTCTTCTTCCCATTAAAAAAATGCTCACAAACACATGTACACACACAAATACACACACTCATATATATATATATATATATATATATATATATATATATATATATATATATATATATATATATATATATATATATTATTATACTTACTTTTCTCTGTATCATACCAACCATACCATTCCAGGAACCGTTGGGTTGCTGTGCTCCAAACGAAAGATCAACGGATTCGACATACTTTACTCTGTTCAGGATATATATATATATATATATATATATATATATATATATATATATATATATATATATATATATATATGGTGTCCCTGGAGGTAAGTCAAAAACTTTGGGAAATGACAGATGAGGGAATTCTAAGCAAAAAATGTTATATGAACATGTGCCCAAATCTAAACCGTTACGGAGCTACAATTACTGATGACCTAATGGGCGAAAATGGTCTCCTTCATAATTCACCCATAAGGTCATCAGTAATTGTAGCTCCGTAACGGTTGAGATTTGGACACATGTTCATTTAACATTTTTTACTTAGAATTCCCTCATCTGTCATTTCCCAAAGTTTCTGACTTACCTCCCGGGACACCCTGTAGGTATAGCCTGGACTCGTTTTATCCGGAAACCTGTATGATACAGACTGGCTGACCGCTTCAGACTATGCCTGCTTAAAGCAGTCCAAATGAATTCAGGCTCACCCGTGTGTTTACACTTATATATAACCCTTTGAAATCACAGAAATCATAAACCTTCGGCATAATCTGTACCCTGCACTGGCTATTAATATTCTTGCACATAACTGGCAGTCACAACGTGCACAGAAATCTTAAACTTACGTAAAATTCATGGCTTTGGCAACAGTTTCTGCCAGACTTCCCCTCGGGTCAACAATTCTTTTTCCCCCGGGTGCCGTGGGGTCATTTACTGTCTTGGTGTGCGGCATCACTAACAGTCTCGCTACTAGCAGCTGAGGGCGCTGTGACAGCCTACCGAAAACAAAATTAATGCAATCAAGGAAACGAAAAATTCGTTATGTAGTTTTTTTGTTTTTTTTTTTGGTGTATTGCCCTTTTTAATGCACATTTTTTTTTTTTTTTTGTCTGGGAGAATCTTTGTTCTCTTTTTAAAAGTGTTCCCATTTTTTTTTTGCAAATTATGTCTGTAACAATGTTCTTCTTCCTCTAACGTACTGCCAATATGCCGGGAATCTAACCCGGGACTCGCAGGTGTGAGTCAGGCAGCATACCACTACATACTGGCATTATGTGAGATGATTTCCCCAGTGTACAGTACAGGTTTCTTTCTTCGTTGTTCTTCCTGCTGTAGAGGCAAGTTAATTTTGACGTAAACCCCAGTGAACTGCAGGAACAAATGTATCACCTGGGTATGTGTAGAGATCTTTTGTTGGGGTTAGAGTGAGGTCTGATCGCGTAGTAAGGATGGGATTTATGAGACGAGATACTGTGTTATGGTGAAAGGGACTTCAGAAGAGTATAGTGAAGAGGAAGTGGTTTGGTGGTTAGTTTTATCATATTATGTTGGCACTGAATAAAGGGACTATGACCATATCGCATTCTGGCATTATGAGCTTATGCTTGTGGGAAGGACAGGATGCATATCAGACTCTCTCTGATGTCCATAACAAAGTGTTGAAAGGGGTAAAGCTCATGGAACAGTGAGAAATAATTAGGTGTTGTTTTTATATACCAGGATATATATATATTTTTACTTATTTAAGTTAACATCACACACACACACACACACACACACACACACACACACACACACACACACACACACACACACACACACACACACACACACACACACACACACACACACACACACACACACAGAAAAAACTCACGTGTTGTATTTCTCCGGGAAGAGAGGGAAATGTGAGGTGAGTGTAAGGTTTCGCTGGGCAATCCAGAAGGCGATCAGTATTGGACTGTTCTCGAGGGACCTATAGGGCTCTTCTATATATACACTGCACCTGAAAAAGGTCATGGGAAAGGAAATAAGGAAGCACTACAAGAATGAGGAAATACCTTACTTAGAAGAAATGATAATGATATATCTCAAGACAAAGTATAGAAATGAAAAATTCGAGGCTTACAAATGCGTGTTTTGTTATTCAAGTGTACAAAAAAGAATAGCAGAAGAGAAAGGAAATAACTAATTGGTGGATAACAAAACTTCTTACTCATAAATAGGTTAACCATACGTGCAAATCATATACTACTACCACTGATAAGTCTAAAGTTTCAGCTAACTTAGGCTTTGGCACAGTGGAGATAATGAGCAACATGGAGTTTGTCACAGCCAGACTCTTGCGGAGATGACGGAGGCGGAGAAATGGTAGACGAGTGAGAACAATAAGCCTCGTTGACCACACCAGGAGGTAAACATTGAGAGACAACTGGATGAAGGCGGAGAGGAAGGCTGGGTCGTCACTGATCACCACTACCGTCACGGACCGTGACACCTGCCGCAGCTGCTGGTGCCAACACTTAATATATGAGTTTACAGTCCATAAATACAATATTACAAGAATGTTTATTAATGCTAACAATTTTGTACAAATTATGGAGCACAATGCAATATTTAACACTAATATATAAATGTTTTCTAATAAACAAAAATATAAATTATGCCGTCAGTGTGGAGACTAAAGTTGCACTTACCTTACATGTAGGCTCAGTTAAGCATGGCCTGGCTATTCTTTCCTAATAATAAAAATTTGCGAAGCGTACTCTTTTGTAGTTGAAATAACTTACGTATGATGCAAAGTATTTGATTGATATTCCCAGTCAAGAAAAAATATAATGTGGTGCTTTCAAAGTTCTCTGCTATCAAAATTTAAACTGTAAATTCATTTATACTTAATTGAAAGTTTTGTTACTTCTGCCATATTAAGATACAATAAGGAAATATTATGAATTACTACTGGATAGGTGTTACTAGTCTCAGTTTAATGATACCTCACCATTTAGTGAATGTAAAGCAAAAGTATCTGTACCGTGTTTAGATTAAAATTAATTATTTCGTAACTGAATATACTGTATATCTTTGACCAGGGACATAAAATACCTTTGGTGTGAATCTCCCATCCCATACTAGTCCCAGTTTAATGATACCTCACCATTTAGTGAATGTAAAGCAAAAGTATCTGTACCGTGTTTAGATTAAAATTATTTCGTAACTGAATATACTGTATACCTTTGTCTTTGACCAGAGACACAAAATACCTTTGGTGGCGAATCTCCTATCCCATAACATCATTCCTCTAATCGAGTTCCAGGGCAGCAGAACTCACACGCCTTTTCAACGATTTTCTTGAACAAAGACACTCTGTCTACCATGCATCATCTGCCTTTCTGTTGACGGTTTTCATTGTGTTTAAAGGTGCAGAGGAGGAGCCTACACGTGGTGGCGCTGTGTACCATCGGTGGAGAGAAGCATCTGTGGCGTCCATCCGGGAGCCAGATCTCGATATATAGTTCTACACCTCGTCGTGGGGATGGAGCTTGGGCCGACCCTGGTGAGGTGCTGTCTGCCACAAGGGGGCACCGGTTCCTTACACTGTATATGTGTTTTACTCGTTGGACGGTCCCACAGAAACAGTTGCTAACATGTGTTAGACGGATCCGTTCGGCCAAACAGACCGGGGTTAAGCAGCAACAATAGAAAATTTATTCTAATGTTGACGTTGCATGCAGTTACTCCAGGCTGTTGAGCTTCACACCAGAGCTTTCATGGCGATGTCACAACAGAAGAACCTCTTTGTACAAGGATGTTTGTAGAGAGTGACCAACCCGCCTCAGCATTAACATGAGTGACCTACCCGCCACAGCAGTAATGTGAGAGTGACTTACTCGCCTCAGCAGTAGTGTGAGAGTGACTTACTCGCCTCAGCAGTAGTGTGAGAGTGGCCTACCAGCCTCTTCTGTAATGTCAGAGTGACCTACCCACCTCAGCAGTTATGTGAGAGTGATTTACCCACCTCAGCAGCAATGTGAAAGTGACCTACCAGCCTTAGCAGTAATGTCAGAGTGGCCTACCAACCACAGCAGTAATTTGAGAGTGATCTACCTGCCTCAACAGTAATGAGAAAGTGACCTACCCGGCGTGCCTGGCCAACCACCCGGGAGAGCTGTGCCTGCGTCACGTTAGCGTCATGGTCGTCCACCGCCACCTTGAACACCCCCAAACCCCACGGCGCTACAACACCATTCACACCTGCAAACTAAGGTCACTGATGCTTATAAAAATGTATTGATTATTATATTTACATGAAAAGAAAAAAAAAATCCTAAACAGTATTCATGTATTACTGGAGTAATAGTAAAACCATTTAATTTATCTACTTACTGGAGAGTTTGTGTTGGTGACAATAAAGACACTGGAATCAGAATGCTGTGTTGGTGCAAGTACAGCATTCAGTGCCCCAACCGTAGCCACTTCACCACTCCCATCTGTATTATATAATGTGTCTGTCAGGTGTCATTTGTTGTTATATATTTAGATTACATGAAAAACAATGTTTTTCAACTTTTAAATTCTAACGCATTCGTAGTTGATAGGTATTATATCTCATATACTGTTTTTAATGTTTTGAATTATTATTTTGTGGTAAGTGTGGGCAGACACCATTCAATCACTAGATGTAGAGCTGCCTTCAGGTGACTGTACAAATAACAGAATACTGAGGAGTCCGTTACAGAGGACATCTCACCGTCTGTAGAATATTTCATAAACGCAATAGCAACGATACTCAAGGAGCCAAGGAACAGCACTTTGGTTCCGTTCACACAAAGAAAGCTGCTGAATATTATCGTATTTCTATTTTCTATGCTCATCTAAATTATGGGACGAGTGAGAAAGCTTTTCATATATCGGCTTAGTTACTTACTTGGAAATAATCTTCATTGCTATCCTATCTCTCTATCTATTGCCAGACGCCTTAATCCTGTAAGGGATGGCCACAAACAAATCGCCTCCATGTCGCCCTGTCCCCTCCATTTCTTTGTCTTGCTCCCAGCTCATATCCCCCCCCCCTCTCAAAAATACCTCTCCACTCCATCACTACATCTCATCCTTGGCCTCTCCCTCCCTCTCCCCCCTCCATCTCATTCACATACACTCTCCTCGTCAGTCTCTCTCTCTCCATCCTCTCCTCATGGCCAAACCACCTCAATGTGTTTCTCCTAACGCTTTCTAGTACATCCACATCTACACCACAACGCTCCCTCACTTCCTCATTTGTCAGTCTGTGTCCCCCACTAGAAATTAATCTGTATTTCTGTTGACGTGAAATTAATCTGCATTGCCACTTACCTGAAACCTTTAGTCCATCAATGTCCAGCAGGAAAAAGACGTGTATCAGGAATATGCATATCTTCAGGACCCTCATCTTCCTCATTCACCCTTGCTGGAGATAAAGCAGCATCTTTACTTCACACACACACACACACACACACACACACACACACACACACACACACACACACACACACACACACACACACACACACACACACACCTTATTGAACTAGAGAGAGATCTGTATAAGTAAAGGATATTAAAATATCCACTTTCTTCTTTAACATCATGGTCTTTTGTCCATTTTATTTTCAAGGTCATCAGATAGTTTATTGTGCTCATGAAGACTCTGGCAAAGTGAAGGGGTCAATTACAGTGTTTCTATGAAGGTATTGTTATCTCAAGGAAGGGGGAATGACAGTTTTAAATGGTACAAAACTCGATATATAAAGTGGTACAGTCAGGTTTTGAAGTTTTTGAATTTTTCCTTACTGCCCTGCACTATATATGCTTCGCATTACCTACTGTTCAGAATACTAAAGTAATATTGCCCAGTATCAAATAAAATGCTGCATATTGATTATATATTTCGGGAGGCAGATCTGTCCACTTTATATATCTATGGTGATGGTTGATAAAAATAATGTGCATAAAATTGTACAGCAGGGTGAGATATCACATTATAATGGCATAAGTCTTTGGAGTCATGTGATATATATGGTGATCGCGTCTGATGTGAGGGGCTAGGGTGGACCCTCAATGCGTCGACATATGCTTCGGTTAGGGGTAGGAGGTAAGCCTTGACCTCGGATTTCTCTGATGACCTGAACCCCGTTTTCCTCGTGCACAGGTCTCCGTCTCTATACCATCGCCTCACCCAACGCCTGACTGTGGTGCTGCTGGTGCCTGTCACCTCGGCTATGGCACGTAGTGACAGTCCCTCCGCCCAGAGCTGCACGAACTTGGCGCGTTGGGCCATGACAGTATTCGTGAATGTTTTACCACGGTTCATTTTCCTGTGTACAAATTAATAAAGGTAATGAAACTGTCGTGATAAGAGCAATTCGTGGGTTACTTAAATTTTCAAAGATGTAAAGTAAAAATCATAATCTGATGCCTCTCATCCTCGCACTTGCTGTGTCTGGTATTCGCATTTCATTTGGTTTTATTCTGTTTCGGGGAAAAATTAAATAATTACTGTTTTGATAGATATGAATACATTAATACATAAATCAAGAGAAATATGACTAACTTTCCGTTTATTACAATTGCCATGGAAAATTCAACTTGGTAAATTCCTTCCTCTGTTTTCTTTCTTACATTTCGCTTTAGTGTCAATGGGAAATGAATTTAGAAAACTGTCAGAGCATTGCTGGACGGGTTTGGTGCAAGTTACGGTTTCTGCTATAACATTCTTCGACGGGCTACTGTTTTGCTCTCAGTCTGTGGTCTTAACATTCAATCAGTGTCAAAGATCAAACGACACCATGTAGTTTTTTTTTTTTTTTTTTCCTGGAGTCATAGTTCAAACCAATTCCAGAGCAATGGAAGTCACTGAATGAATAGCTAGATACTAGTAAGATTTCATTAGGAAAGTGATAAGAATACAGTATCATCACCATTGCTTGGGACACAAAATTAGCAAGTTTTCTTAAAGCACCGAGACAGGTGAAGATAGTCAGCCAGCCATCATCATCATCATTATCATCATTATCAACAACATCATCATCGTGCCTCACACTGACACCAATATTGAAACACTCACATAGAAATCCATCAACTTTTACACATAAGTAGTTCTTTTTATGCTAGGATGAAGGAACCAAAGGCCACGAGCCCGCAATAAGCGTTCCTTCCGAGAGAAAAACAAAATGCAAGAGAGAGTCAAATTCAAGACTCGATCATTTCGAGATGCCTGGACACACTGCGTTTGAAAGACTGGAGATAATAGGCAGCAGGAAATACAGACAGAGGGAGACAGCTCCATAGCTGACCTGAGTAACGGTTAACTCTTGCATTAGAGAGATGGACAGAAAATGGGATGTGAGTTTGCGGCTAGACGGGAGCTACGTCGTAGAGGTGGAGGGATGCAAACAAACAGTTCAGAGCAGCAGTGACCATTGAAGTAGCGATAGAAAAGAGATAAAGATGCAACAATGCGGCGAAGAGACAAAGGTTGATGGAAGCCAGTAAGAGGAGGAGAGTTAATGAGAAGAAAAACTTTTGAAACCACCCTATTGAGAAGAGCTGTATATGGGAAGCCTCCCCACACATGAATGCTGTACTCCACACAGGGGCAGATAAAACCCGTGAATAGAGTCAACAGTTGTGCAGGGGTTTAGAAGGAACAGAGTCGGCTTAGCACACCTAATCTCTTGGAAGCAGATTTAACAAGAGATGTAATATGATCTTTCCATGATAAGTCCCGAGTGAATGAAACCCCAAGCATGTTCAAGGATGATCCAGGATTAAGCTGAATATTATAAAACATTAGTGGGTACACCTGTGGAAGAGTTTGTCGGGTTGATAGGTGTAAGAACTGAGTCTTTGATGCATTAAAAACAAGGTTATTTTTTCTCTAGTCAGAGATACAAGCCTGGTAAGACATTAGGTGTGCCATAGCCTCGTCCCTAGTTTATTGAAGTAACTGCTGAGATGTATGTTGCGGGAACTGAATGGAAAGGTGAAGGGTGGAGTCATCAGCGTATGAGTGGATAGGGTTAGATGTACAGCTTAGAAGGTCATTGATACATAAAAGGAAGAGAGTTGGTGATAGGACAGAGCCCTAAGAAACACCACTGTTGATTGATCTAGGAGAAGAACGATGGCCGTCTACAACAGCAGCTATAGAACGACAAGAAAGGAAGCTATAGATGAAGGTACAGATTGAAGGATAGAAACCGTGAGAGGGCAGTTTGGAAATTAAAGATTTATGCCAGACTCGATCGAAAGCCTTTGAGATGTCAAGTGCAACGGCAAAGCTTTCATCAAAGTCCCGAAAGGAGGATGACCAGGAGTCTGAAAGGTAGGTGAGAAGATTGCCAGTGGAGCATCCTTTACGGAACCCATATTGACGATCAGAAAGAAGGCTGTGATAGGAAAGATGGTTTAAAATATTTCTGTTAAGAATTGACTCGAAAACTTTTGTGACAGAGGATGTTAAAGCAATTGGACGATAGTTAGAGGGTTGGGAATGGTCACCCTTCTTTGGGACTGGCTGAGTGAGAGCAAACTTCCGGGAAGAAGGAAAGGTACAAGTTGACAAACAAAGGCAAAAGTGTTTACCTAGGCAGGGTGTAAGCACAGAAACACAGTTCTTGAGGACAACAGGAGGGACTCCAAGAGGCCCATATGCCTTGTTATTATTGAGGCCTGTGATGGCAGAGAATACTTCAGGTGAAGACATTTTAATGTCAGCCATGAGGAAGTCAGAAGGGGGAAGTGATGGAGGAACAGCACCGGAATCGTCTAGGGTGGATTTGGAGGAGAAAGTCTTTGCGAAAAGATCTGCTTTATCAGTAGAAGAAATAGCTACAGAGCCATCAGAGTAGAAAAGAGGATAGAAGGATGATGAGGTAAAGTTGTTAGAAAGGTTTTTGGCAAGGTGCACAAGGCACACTCTGATGACTCCTGGCCATGGAAACAATAATCATTCCAAGGAAAATAAAAAAAGTTCTTCCTGAGGGCCTCCCAATCTGCAGCTCCAAAGTGCCACAGTTGACATTTCTTTGGAGGGTCCACAGGCCGTACCAGAGTGATAGGACAGGTTAAGGTAATAAGGTTATGATTGGAGGAGCCCAACGGAGAGGAAAGATTAACAGTGTAAGCAGCAGGATAAGTTGTATGGAAGAGGTCAAGTATGTTGGAGCTCTCTCCAAGGCGATCAGGGATACGGGTAGGGTGCTGTATAAGCTGCTCTGGGTCATTAAGGGTAGAAAAGATGTTGGCTTGTTCACCAGGTGGATCAGTGAAAGGAGAGGAAAGCCAAAGGTGGTGGTGAACATTGAAATCTCCCAGAATGGAGATTTCAGAGAAAGGAGAAATGGATGGAAAGTATTCCATCATAGAAGTACGATAGTCAAAGAATTTTTGACAGTCAGTAGAATTATGGGAGAAATAAACAGTGCAGATATATTTTGTCAGAGAATGACAGGAAAGCCGAAGCCAGAGCGTAGAGAATTCGGAAGAATCGAGCTCAGGAACATGAGAGCAAAATAAGTCATTGCATATATATACACAATAGCCACCTTTGGCTTTGAAATGAGTGTACAGAAAGTAGGAGGATACAGAAAAGGGTTTGCTTTCAGTTGCCTCAGACAGCTGAGTCTCAGTTAGGAAAAGAAGGTGAGGTTTAGATGAGGAGATGTGGTGCTCAACAGAGCGAAAGTTAGAGGAAAGGCCGCGAATGTTGCAGAAATGAAGACGTGAGTCAGACAGTGGTTCCAGGCAGCTCGAGTTGTCACCGGGAGAGGGGCGGAAGGTAGAGGCATTTATGCCCTCACCCCCGGGGACTCCGAGGCTATGTAATGTGAAGCCATTATTTTTTTTCTTAATTTTGGAAAAAAGTGTAGTACACTGTACATGTAGTTTGGTGTTGATAGTTAAAGAAACTTGGATTGGAGTGCATGCTGGTCTACTCTGTTACTGAGACACTGAAAAAGTTCAGCAAAGGGGGATGATCAGGAGCTAGTCCCAGGGGCTGATGAAACGGGAGCTCCAGCTCTCCCTGTCATCAGCATTCCATTCACCTTGGGAGTATTGCCTTGTTCGACTGGTGCTACAGTCTACTCCTCTAAACATAAAAGCATTAAAACTTTTCACAGCATTCAACATTTTCACATCCAAATCAAACATGCACAAAGTGCTCCCCATTCCTTCCACTTTCACATGGCATTACTTTTTTTTTTTTTTTTTTTAATATACAGGATGGTCTGTATAACACGATCGTCTTGAACTCTGCTTGGCGATTTTTTTGTGTGCTGGGAGGACGACTCAGCGTTATCAGTGTCTACCCTGCATCAAATTCCAACTGCCACGTCCATGCCCACACTAACAGACTGAACCGTTCTGTAGCACATAAGATACCCCAGATGAGTTTGAAGTTGAGCACTATTTACAGATCTCTCTCTCTCTCTGTCATCATCATCATCATCATCATCATCATCATCAGCTGTTTGAGTATCCACTGCAGGACCGGCCTATCCCGACCGAAGTCGAGAGGATACAGCCAATGTATCTCTATCAAGTGGCTTCGGCTCTCTGGTAGAGATTGCATGTAGGGTGAGAAGTGCTTATAAGTGTAATTGTAGTGTTGGAGTGGGTTTGGATGTGTGTGTAGTCTGTGAACCAAGTGTAATCGGCCCGTGCAAGCCGACTGGGTGCAAGCATACTTTACAGTAAGCGACACTGGTTCAACCACAGCACCCCTTGTGTCCCCCAATGAAGTACGTGACCGGGTGAACACTTCCAAAGTTTATTACCCTGGCGGGGCGCGAACCCTGGCCCACCTGTGTACAAAACGCACACACTCTGCCACTGTACCACAGAGGCTCCATCTCTCTCCCTGAATGTGAGGGAGGCTACGTGCCAGAGCAGGTCTTCAACATGGATGAAACTGCTCTCTTCTGGAAAAAGATGCCTGCCAGGACCTTCCTCAGCCGTCAGGAGACCCATGCCCCAGGATTCAAGGCAGCCAAAGATCGGTTTACGCTGATGTTCTGTTGCAATGCAGCTGGTTTTATGATTAAGCCGGGCTTAATTTACAGGGCTCAGAATCCTCGTGCCCTTAAAGGAAAAGACAAGAAGCAGCTACCTGTCTTCTGGATGGCAAACGCTAAGGCATGGGCTACCCAGCCTCTCCTGAAGGACTGGTACCACTCCAACTTCTTACCTGAAGTGTGTAATTATCTGTGTAATAAAAAGCTTGACTTCAAGGTCCTCCTCATCTTGGATAATACCCCTGGACATCCACCAGCCCACGAACTTGAAACTGAGGGTGTTAAGATCCTCTACCTCCCCCCTAACACATCTTCATTAATTCAACCCCTGGATCAAGGTGTTAATCGCGCTTTTAAGGCACATTACACCAAAAAGTGCATGCAGCGCATTGTGGCTGGGATGGAGGATGAGAATAAGTCCGTCATGCAGATGTGGAAGGACTACAGCATCGCCGACTGCCTTCAGACGATCAAGGGGGCCTTGGACGAAATAAAACCACACACAGTGAATGCATGTTGGAAAAAATTGTGGCCAGAATGTGTTCAGGAATTTAAGGGGTTTGAGTCTGTCTCAAAAAAATCCACTGCCTCCCACATCGTATCACTGGCACGATAGATTGGTGGGGAAGGATTTGACGATATGGATGAAAAGGAAGTGAAGGAACTGCTGGAGAGTCACAGAGTAGGGTTAACAAACGAGGATCTGGTGGAGCTGACTCAGTCTACTGAGAAGGATGAGGAGGATGAGAAGGTTGATGATGGCTCGCCTGCGTCTCAGTTGACGCTAGATAACTTGGCTGAGGGTTTAAGGATGCTGAAGGCAGTAACAGAACATTTTTACAACATAGACCCCAACATGATAAGATCCCTTAAGTGTACAGAATAGGCTGAAAATGCTTTTGCTTGTTACCGGCAAATCTTCGGTGACATGAAGCGAGCTGTATCTCAACTTAAAATAACAATGTTCTTCAGCCAGCGTTCATCACGTACATCCCCCAATCAGTCTACAACCCCAGTCATCCAAAGTGACGAGGATGATGTTGAGGAAGATAAGGTCGATGACCCGTCGACTCCTCCTCCCACCACTCAGTAAATCCCTGCTCCACCACCCACTCTACCACCCACCAACGCCTGTGGTTGTCAGCTTTCAGTAAGTTTTTTACTTATATGAGTTATAAAATTCCCCTGAAAATTAGTTATTAACTCCTCCCAGCATGCCTACCTACTGCCCGTGTGCATACATGTGTGTGTGTGTGTGTGTGTGTGTGTGTGTGTGTGTGTGTGTGTGTGTGTGTGTGCGGAAGGTCGGCCTACCATGCACACACAGTCAGTTTGAATCTGACGGTCGAACCGTGCTTGACTCGCGAGTCGTCATTTATGGCTTATTTTTCTGCCTTCCAGTGATTGCTTGCCTTGTTTGCCAACATGGGGCCTAAGCATATTGCTAGTGATGCATGTGGTAACACACCAAAATGGACTCGTTAGGTGATGTCGCTGACAGAGAAAGTTAAAGTGTTAGGCAAACTTAGTAAAGGAATGTCGGTGACAATTCGCCGTCAGGACGATTCCCCGTCATTTATTTACATACCAGTTTATTTAGCAAGTAGAGTATACTAGTTTTTTACTTACATGAGTTATAAAATCCCCCTGAAAATTAGTTATTAAAGTATTAATTAATCAATAATACGTATGTTTATAGAATGACGGGAAATCGTCCAGGGTGCGAATTGTCCTGATGGGGAATCGTCCATGTTTTGACGGTGAATTGTCTTGGAATCGCATGTTTGGGGTGAATGAGTCAACTCTTCGTACAATAAAGAAGGCAGAACATAGCATACGGGAGGCAGTGAGAGCTAGTGATTCGGACTGTGCTAAAGTGTCTCCACCTACACCTGTGAATTGTCTTGGAACCGTATGTTTGGAGTGAATGAGTCAACTGTTCGTACAATAAAGAAGGTAGAGAATGTAGCATACGGGAGGCACCAGACTGATACTGTCTCCACCTGTACCTGTGCTTCTCAGCTTTCAGTGGTAAATTTCTTACATTATTGTTGTTTTTCTTACTTTATGCTAGTTTATTAGGTGTATGTAGTGCATAACAGTATTATTCAGATGTAATACACTTAATACACATGCGTAATTACGTGCACACATGGGCAGAACATATACGCGAATTTACCACATACGCGAAGGGTCTGGGAACGTAACCCTCGTGTGAATTAAGGGCTTACCTGTATATATATATATATATATATATATATATATATATATATATATATATATATATATATCACACAGTTCTTCTTATACAGTATCTCTCCACAATGTCTTTCCACTATTGGTCTCTCCACTATCTGGCTTTCTATCGTCAGTCTTAGTTTAAAATATGGATTCACACATTCCCTGCCGATATGAACACAGTCCCAGTTGATACTCTCCGCCATTCTTACCTCCTGTACCTTCTTCTTTATTATTATTATTATTATTATTATTATTATCATTATTAATATAACATTTATTATTATTATTATTTTCATTATCATTATGCTATTATTACCGTATTATTATATTACATTCCTTACCTCTCCTACTTTTCTTCTTCTTCCGCAGTGTTGCCTATGTTTATATGGGGTCACTGTTTTCGTCTCCATTCTCCCACATCTCGAAATACATCCCTTTCTATATTCTTCTCCATAATATCTTGATGTATACAGTCCATCCAACGTCTCCTCGGCCGACCCCTTCTCCGTCTACACTCCAATTCCATACCGATCACTCTTCAACTCAGTCCTATTCCTTCTCTCAGAGTACTAGGGGTAGGCAGCCCCGCCCAGGGAAGTACTACCGCCAAGATATTGGGAAACTCAGGGAATAGCCTGGATTCCATTTTCTCTTCTAGGCCTTGGTAGCTGGTTACACATCTTTCTGCTTCAAACATCAGAGGGCATCAGGCTGCCCTCTTTACACAACACACACATCCATATTATATCACATTGCCTTAAACCAGCTATTCTCTCTCCATAAAACACCGTTCTTGTCATTGCATATCATACACATTCCACAACACATCCCTGCTCTCCCCCCCTTAAAATGAACCATGTCTGCTGCTATACTGGGAATTAGTGCAGTGGTTTCTCGGGTGACCACCGGCAGGGCTGGTCCGACTGCAAGGGGCCCTCCAGGTCGTCATCAAGCGACTGTGCCACCTCCAGTGTTGCGGGGCCCTAAATCTGTTTGTCAGTGCAGTAAAATTTTCTTTTGCAATATTAGGAGACTTCACTCCAACATCAAATCTGTTCAAAATTTCCTCCAGTTTGAATCCCCTGATCTGTTATTTTTGACAGAGACACAAGTAAGCTCCACATCTGATTAAGCTAGATTTAACTTTCCTGGTTATATCTTGATTCAAAATATCAGACCTAAAGGAGGCGTATGTTGCCTTGCTAAATCAGAAATTGTCCTGGAGGAGATTACTAAATTTAATTGTCCTTATTGCGACTATTCCATATACTAATTAAATTCTTTTGGTAAAGTTAAGTATTTCTGTTGTGTTTATCGTTCCCCTAATGCCCCTTCAGATCCAAGTTTATTTGACTCTCTGTCTTCACAGCTAAGTGTCCTCACCATTAAAACTGCATGAGAAAATACTGTCCTGTGTGATTTTAATCAGTGTCGCCAAATCAGCGGAAAAGTAGCTAGATCTAGAGTATTTAGTTTTATAATTGCAGCAAAATGTATCATCTAGCGGCTGGTGAATATTCTGGAGGAATGAAAAATTTTGTACCATCATTAAATACAAAAATTATCACAGCAGGCCTGATGGCCTAAATGACCAACACACATGAAATATGAAAATAATTAAATCTATCAAATGATACTTTGCTATATATTATACCTTGTTTCGATTAAATAACGAATTTTGAACAGTAAATCACGAGAAGTATACATGTGTTGTTCAGGTTGGCGTGCCGTGGTGGTGCTCGGCCGCTCGAGCTTCATTTAATGCTCAGAAAACTAAATACATTAATTTCTCCAACAGAAAGAATCCCTCAGACTCTCACATAATTTTAAATGACGTCAATATTCCCATATCCACTACAATTGATATCCTAGGTGTTACTCTAAACTCCAACCTAAGCTGGACAGCTTATGTTAAATCCCTTGCTAAAAATGCTTACAAAAAAATGGGACTTATGTACAGAGTTCGTGAGTTCTTCACTGACGAGCAGATAGCCACAGTATACAAAAGTCATTTGCTTTCTCAGATCGAATACTGTTCACCACTGTGGAGTGGATGTGGAGCGGTTGCATTGAGGCAGTTGGGTAAAATTCATAATAAAGCCATTAGATTAATCAATAATCCTGCCATTACGCAGGACCTTCCTCCATTATCAGTACGCAGAGATGTTGCTTCTTTCGCATTATTTTATCGATATTTTTACCGTAAGTGCTCTGACGAACTGGCTTCAGTTGTGCCTCCCCTTCACATTTTCTCCCGAAATACTCAGGCAGCTGGAAGCGCCCATGAAATCACACTCTCTCTCCCGCAATGGAGAACCTCTGCTTATCAAAATTCATTTATCCCCAGAACTACTACTCTCTGGAATTCACTTCCTGGAAGTTGTTTCCCAGAAACATTTAATCCACTTCAACTTAAATCCAGTTGTTATAAATATTTTATGAATGGAAGATGCCTTTAGGCACATGGACTGATTTTTTGTCCTTTGTTTTTCCTTCCTCCATTCATTATCTATTAAAAAAAAGATAGTCCTATTCCTTCTCATTTCACATCCGTGCCATTGTAGTCCCCTCTCCTGCACCTTCTTTGAGATTTCCACAACCTTAATCGTTCCCCTAATTCTCTCATTCCTGATCTTATCATTCTCGTGACCCCGTTCATCCATCTCAGCATCCACATCTCCGCCATCCCCAGCTCTCTCTCCTGAGAACTCTTTATGGACCAAGTTTTCGAACCGGATATCACTGGAGGCCTTACCACCGTTTTATGCAATTTTCCTTTCACAGTTGCACTGATTTTTCTATCACATAACACTTCTGACATATCCCTCCAGTTTCACATCCTGCCAGTATCCTCTGGTTATTTTCTGCATCTAGGTTGCCGTTACTTGTTATAGTCCAGGCCAAATACTTGAATGTCCCAACTCATTTCAACTTTTCTCCTAACAAACTCACATCTCCCTGTTTTTCTTCTCCATTAAAGCATAGATATTCCGTCTTTCCCCTACTGTTTTAATTTTAAGTCCTCTATCCTCCATTTTCTTTCTCCACTCCAACTTCCGTTCTACTCCCCTCCCTGGTGTATATATCAGCATAACAGCATCTCCAAACAACATAACCCAGGGATCCTCTTCGCTGATGTCTCTCTCCAAAACATCCATTAACAAATTGAGGATACCTGATGTAGCCCAACTTGTGCTGGAAACTTTTCTGTCACACCAACACTACTTCTGACCCGAGTTCTGGCCCGGTCGTAGTACGACTGGTTAAAGATAGGTACGACCGTCGTACCTATCTTTAACCAGTCCCCAGTTCTTTTCTGAAACGCCCTTATCCCTCATACATCTCCGTACTTCCTGTCTTGGCACGGTATCATACGCTTTTTCCCTATTACATTCAGCAAACATCCACGCGACCATATTTGCACTCGCAACGGTATCACAATACCACGCTCAGCCACACCAACACCACACTAACACCGTCAGCCACACCAGCAAGGCGCCACACTCTCAAGACTTACCATTGAAGAGGTAATGGTGAGGCAGTGGCGGGTGAGGCAGTTGGCTGTGCAGGGTCAGGCAGCCACTGAGGGAGCCAAGTTTAATCCAGCTCTTTTATACCCCCGGTACGCATCGCACATTCTCGTACACTGGACTCTCAAAATCAATGGGAAATGTCGTTTTAGATCCAGCGAGTAAACCGTGCCATTCATTAAGTTTCCTCCTCACAAATAATCTTCCAGCTGCCTTGCATGCAGTAATTACTATTTGGACAGATTCATTTCATGGCATGATTTTTTGCCTGTAACAAATGGGTCGATTATAATGCTTAAAGGAAAGCATGTACTACTGGGGTCATTATTTTGTGGTACTCTCAGGACGAAGAGAGGAGAGCCTGTTGTACCGAATCTTGACGACACACCACCATGTCAAACCTCTCCACCAGCTTGATGTCTAACCAGCAACCAAGCCTCTGTATCTCTAGTATAAAAGCAATTGCACCTTTTTATCTCTGTGAGTGTGTGGGTGGTAATGGAGGTTTGGATGAAAGTGGTAACAACTCAGTTTATATATGTACGAAGAACTAATAAAAACACCAGTAGTTTGGTGTAAAAATGTACTTTCATGACCCTGTGGTCTTTCAGTATCATCAGTGTATATTGCCGATCTCAGTGAATGGCTGATGGCGCGGTACAGTCTATCAGTAGGGGATGCAGGCGCAGTGATGCTCCAACAAGAACATCAGGACGCTGACCAACCCGCCCACAGAATTTCAAACTGTCAGATACGTCTCCAAATGTGATTGTGTTATGTATTACTATGCACGTCTTTCAATTGTGATTATGTTACGCATTACTCCGCACAGTATACCCAACATATTCCTGAAGCATTGGCCTAATGATATTTCCACGGGATCAATCCAGTTGAGATTTTTTTTTTTTTTTCATCCAGTGCCGTCGTTGATTTTCAAATGCCGTGAGCATGATATAACAAAGAGGATGACACAGAAAATGCTTTGGTATTAAGGATATATTATATTAGGTGGCACTTACCCACGTCTCCCTCATTATCCCCTCAGTGAATACTATCAAAATTATTGCCGCTTTATTCTTTCCACGAGGCAGCAAAATATTTTCTGTTATAGGGTATAAATGCCACGGTCAATATTATTTCTTTTAATTAGGCTTAGCAATCCAGGCAATCTTGAACACACTTAATCCATATAATGGACAAGTGAATACATTTTTTCCTCAACCTTATTCTTTCATATTTTTTTTTCTGAATAAATAAACTAAATTAGGCTTTGCATACAAATTATGTTCAAGATCTGAAGTCGCATATATAATGCAGTAATTGTCTGTGGGCAACAGAGGTCTCCCTTCGTGCTTGTGGATGGTCCATCTTGAATAGCCTGCTTCCTTCATTATCTCGCCTTCTGCCGTCCATGGAGACAGTAAAACGGAAAGTCATTTATCTGAGTAATTGTTTGGTGTTATAGCAAAGAATTTCATTAATATTAGTTATTTATTTTAACAGTATTTATTTATACATCATTTCAGTGTCAGGCTATTCATCAGTTATTGGTTTAGGCCATAACAGATTTCAACTCCACAAATTAATCTCGACTCCCCCGAAACGATAGTCCTGGGAGTTTCAAGCAGTTCCGTCCGATGATTTCCTACCACCGTAACTAATAAACTCATTCTTTCAAATCTGAAATGGAAATGTATTTTAGTCTTTACTGACTGTTTTTTAACACTATCTATCTGTCTACCTATTGCCAGACGCCTCAATCCCGTTCGGGGTGGCCACAAACAAATCGCCTCCACGTCGCCCTGTCCCCCGCCATTTCACTGCCCCGCTCCCAACTCACACACCCCTCTCTCATATACCTCTCCACCCCATCCCTCCATCTCATCCTCGGCCTCCCCCTCCCTCTCCCCCCCCTCCACCTCACTCACATACACTCTCTTCGTCAGTCTTTCACCCTCCATCCTCTCCACATGGCCAAACCACCTCAGTGTATTCCTCCGAACGCTTCCTATCACATCCACATCCACAACACAATGCTCCTTTATATTCTCATTTGTCAGCCTGTCTCTCTATGTAACGCCGCAGGCTCCTCTTAAATAACTCATTTCCACTGCTCTCACTCTTGATTTGTGCCCTTCCAACAACGTCCAAGCTTCACTTCCATACGTTAGAGTTGGTATCACAATACTGTCATGTAGTAACTTTTTCACTTCCATGCTCACTTCCCTGTTTCTTATCACTGCTTTCAAGGAACCAGCAACCTTTCTTCCTTGCTGTACCCTTTCAAGCACTTCACCCTCCAAACCTCCATCCTTACTCATCACACTACCCAAGTACTTAAACGTACTCACATTTTCCAAGTCCTCACCATCCAACCTCGCTGTACATTCACTGACTTCACCTCTCTCAAAGACCATCACTTCACTCTTCCCTACATCCACCTTTAGATTCCGTTTCTTACACACTCTCCCAAACTCATCCACCAAGCCTTGCAGCTCCCTTTCGCCTTCACTCAACGACACAGTATCATCTGCAAACAACAGTACAGGGAGTTTCCAAACACTACCCTCTCTCACCAGGGCCACTCCAACATCCATTACCCTACCTTGTACCTCTTGTATTACCCCATCCATGTACAGATTGAACAACCATGGAGACATGACACATCCCTGTTTCAACCCAAGCTTCAAAGAGAAAAATTCACTCAGTTCACCATCCACACGCACTGCAGCCTTAGCACCATCATACATACTCTTCACAGCATTCAGCAGCTTCCCATCTACTCCATAATATATTCTTAATTCTTTCCACAGTCCTTGTCTATCTATCCTGTCATATGCTTTCTCCAAATCCATGAACGCCGCATACAACTTCTTTCCCTTCTCTAGAAGCTTTTCCACTAAAGATCTGAGAATGAATATCTGATCTACACAACCTCTTCCCTTCCTAAAGCCTCCCTGTTCTTCTCCAACTAATTCCTCTGTTATTTCCCTAACTCTGTCAGTAACTATCCTACCATACACTTTTCCTATTATACTAAGAAGACAGATGCCCCTGTGATTACCACACACTTCTTTTTCCCCTTTTCCTTTGTACAGGGGAATAATCATACCTGACTTCCAATCTTCTGGGACTCTACCTTCCTCCCAGGCCAATCTGCACATCTTCCACATCCATTCTACTACTATCTCTTCCCCATGCTTCAACATTTTACCACACACTCCATCAGTTCCTGGGGGTTTCTCCAATTTAACTTTCTTCATTGCTTCCACAACTTCTATCCTACTGATTTCTTCTTGACTTCTCACCTCCCTTCTTCTCCCAGCCATTCCCCAGCCACTTATACTTGCATCACTTCCATCCTCTATGTTCAACAATTCCTTAAAGTGTTCTCTCCATCTGCTCACTTTTTCTCCCTTCTCCACTAGTAATCTACCATTTTTATCTTTCACTCCCCTGCTATCTTCACTTCCACCCTGTCTTACTCTCTTCACCTCTTTCCAGAACATTTTCTTACAATCCCTCCACCTTACACTCAAATTCCTCCCAAATTCCTCATCCACTCTCTTCTTACTCTCTCTTACTAAACTTTTTACCTCTCTCTTTCTTTCTACATATAACTCTCTCTTCCGCCTCTCAACTCTTCCACGCCCCTATTTCTCATCCATTCATTGTATGCTTTCTTCTTTTGTGTCACAGCCTGTCTCACCTCTCCTTTCCACCATGCTGTTCCTTGCACCCCCCCTCTGTCTTCTCTTCATCTCACACACCGCATCATATGCTGCACATATTTCTTCTGTGAATATCCTGCACACATCTTCCACATCCCCCATCTGCTCCAATTCATATTTGCCCAATCGTTCCTCCCTTTCTCTCTTATATTCTGCCTTTTTTTCATCCTTTTGTAACCATTCCACTCTCCTTGCATCTACTCCTTCTTCCCGTCCTTCCCTTCTTTTATTACTCCATTTTATTTGTATCTTGATTCTGGCCACCACCAAGTAGTGGTCAGAAAGTCCACTCCCCCAACCTCTATAAGCTCTTGCATCCATTACATATCTTCGCATCCTTTCATCTACACACACACATAATCAATCATTGCCTTCCTTTCATTCAGTTCACCACCCACCCTTCTCATCACTCGCCATGTATACCTGTGGATCATTTTATGCCTGAAGTGGGTATTGGCTATCACCAACCCCCTCCCAGCACAAATGTCCACTAACGCACTGCCATTCTCATCTATCTCAGCAGGCACACCCCACTCACCAACCATCCACCTTCACATTCCCTACTTTACCATTCATATCACCGATCAAAAACACTCTCGTTCCTTCCAAACTTTTCCATGCACACTTCCACATTTGTCCAGAACTCTTCTCTCACTCTGCTTGCATGATACAATTACACAAATTAAGTTTTAATTCAAGATTATACGAGGAGAAATATACAGTATATCTTATCACCCGAGCGAAAACTTCAGCATACTCTGCCGTCACTTCTTGGGGCGATTGTACAGAGGAAAACATCGTCATTCCCCAGCACTGTGACATCTGCTATCAGGGAGGGACACCATGTCTAGTGACCCAAATCTGGACAGCCTCCCGAAGTACATCTACCTGGCACCCCAATGGAAGAGGGTCTAAAAGCCAGTAGCTCACCATGGGGGACGCAGGCTGACGTGGGAGGATAGTGAGATGGATGTGAAACTTGGTTTCCGCCAATGAAGCAGGTCTAGTGTCGTGGCTGCTTCCTCCAACACCTCAGCCAGCCTAATGAAGCACAAACAAAGGGCAAAATATTGCACTGGGGGAAGGATTAACAGTAGAAATGCTGCCAATGCCCAAGCACCAGAGCGAATGACCAGGAAATTCATCACTTGGTCTCTCCAGACAACCAGAGCATCAAGATAAATAAGAAGAGGACGTGACATGCTCCCCCAACCCATGAAAGTGTCGCCCAGACAGTAGCTGAGATAGCTGACAGGGGTAGTTCAGTGAAGGAAAAGAGGAGAGACAGAATCATGGTTCCTTCACACCCTCCACCACTCGCCACCACCATCCATCCCCGGAACAAACGGGCGGGGGGGGGGGTGATTGACACCATACCACCACTAATTTTTTCACTTGGATCACCGACCTACGTCACCCTTCTCCCATGCCTTCACTACTCCACCATCCATAGATTCACTGGTGGATTCAAAATAAACTCTAGAACAGGCAGTTGCTGAGCTGCAACGGAGCCAAAATACTAGATGCTGCTACTCCCTATCTCCCTCTACATCACCATCCTCCCACTCGTCCCCAGATTCTCATCGGTCAAAAGAGTACAAAATAATACAAAAGAACACAAGCAGAAACAAACCTGTTGGTCCTTCCGTGGTTGTTTGGTATAGGGAAGGTTATAATTAACAAAACTAATCTATCAGCTAACGACAAGGATAGAAAAACAGGGAGGCTCCTTCACCTCTCACCCACCAAACCCTTCAGCTGATTTCAGCAGAAAATAGAGAGAAGAGCCACCATGCAACGTAAAACAACTGTCATGGAAATATCACAGGAAAGAAGAAATGGAAGTTTAATTCTACACTCTCTACCTGAAAGGAAGAGTAATAATAAGTCAGCAATATTTATCGATGTTGTTCTGCAGTTGTGACTTCCAGGCTTTGAAGAAAACAAAACATATAGACCACAGAACAGTGTCATTCAGGAAAAAAAAAAAAAAACATACTTAACTGGGGCTTTGATGAGAGGTGCCCCCTATCCATGTGATTTTTAAAGGTCATTACTGCATCACAGATTACTAGCCTACATTTAGAGGCAATTTGTTCCTTATATTTACAACTCTGTTAACCCGCCCCATCCCAGCAGATTTTTTACCAATGACCTCCCCCAATCTCGGCAGATTTTAATTTTCTTTTGGGGGAGAGGGGCCAAAACCTCCGCTTTTTATGAGAAACATTGAAAATTCATAGAGAAATCACTCACTTGAGCTTTAAAATGCTGGCACAGGTAACAATACCCTCACCTGGCTGTGTTTTTTATGGGGCCTGGCTCCAGAGAAAACGTGTTCTATGGGAGGGGTAACTATTCCAAACCACTCATAATAGGTATATTTGATATTTATTTGATATGAATTTATATGTAGTACAAGAGTATATTGGTTTTCACACAGGAATATAGGCGATATAAGCATTGTTTCACTCACCAAACACATCAGCATACCGCATCTTTTTTGGTGACATTAACTGATCGTCATTTCTGGCTGTTTCTTCCTCTAACACTACATAAAATTTTGTCCTCCATGTTGTCATTGATTGGGGAATCACTCTGGCCTTGAACATCATACCGTGGCATGACATGTTTTTACTGGCCAGGTAACTGGTAACAGGTGATTTGCTAAGACAATGGCGTGTGGGGTGGGTGGGAGGTCACACAGGGTAAGGCATTGTTCCTGCCTGGCATCGGGTAGAGGAAAGTGTCCCGTGTATATGTAACAAAAATCACACGTGAAATTTGAAAAGTGTGCAAATGACGAACCTTGCAATTGCAGCACGTTTATATATGTCAATGGGAGTCACAGTGACAAAACGTTTGGACATACATATATGTCAACACGTCAGTAGGTTAAAGAAGAAATGCTTAGCTTCATGTAACTGAAATCATCTGCAGATATTTTTATGACCATTATCTCCAGTATACTTTGAGTGATCAGCTATGATGTGGTTATCGATGGCCATATTGTCGTGTCCTTTGATTTTGTTGATTACTTGAATTAAATCTCCTCACAAGCTGCATTTAGTTAAGGTAAAGATTTTCAAGTCTTCTAAGCATTCCTCATACGGTTTGTTTCTCAGTCTACATATCACCTTTGTCACCCTTCATTGTATAGTACTTTCTCAAGTTTCTCCATATCGTTTTTATAATATGGTGACCAGAATTGAACATGATACTCCAAGTGAGGACGTACTAAGGCATTACTGTATACGAAGTGAGGACTCTGTTTTCATATTGATATTCAAATGCTGTATCTATAAATCCAGTTAATTTGTTATCTTTTTCAATAGCTTCTATACATTATTTGTTTGGTTTCAAATAATTTGTTTTTATAAATCATAAGACATTTTCATGACTTACACTATCAACTTGGACTTATTCAAGTTATAACTCGCCCTCATGTTTTTACTGCCAATGTTTAGCACGTTACATTTCTTAATACTGAAATCCATTTTCCATGTTTGGCTCCCATTAAACGGTTGGTCAAGATCTCTCTGGGTTGCTTGCCTTTGCAATGCAGAATCTACTCTGTTACCTACTTTAGTATCACCGGCAAATTTAGATATCTTATGAAATAATCCTTCAATATAATATTTGTACATTAAAACTAAAAAAAAAAAAAAAAAAAACAATCTAACACTGAGCCCTGCAGCACTGCACTTGTAATATTTACCCTCTTTGATTCTTTTCCATTTGTTACAACTCTCTGCTTTCTTCCAGTGAGCCAATCTTCTATCATATAAGCACACTGCAAATGAATCCATGTGCTTTAGCTTCTGAAGGAGTCTTTTTTGTGTGCAACTTTGTCAAATTCCTTTTAAAAATCAAGATGGGCAACATGAACAGGTCTCATCATACATATTCAACATACTGTTGAAAAAGTCCAACAGATTCGTGAAGCAAGAGTGATTCTTCCATTGACCATGTTGGGAATCTTTGATGAGATTATTTGTTTCTAAGTTTCACTTTACAGGGACTCTCATCTAGGTTACTCGGTCCAGAGCAGGAGTGATCCCCATCCCCTTTCAAAAAATACACATCTTTACATTCACAGGTGGAGGAGAATAAGGAGGATGAGACAGTCAGACCAAGCAAGGACTGCTTACTGTTAACTGTGAGTCTGTCATGAAGGATTAGAAGCTATCTGTTGAGGGCTCATCGATCAAAACTCTCATGGAGCAGTCATACGAATTGTTACAATAATTCAAGGATATCTTATTATGTTGGGTCTTAACCCTGCAGTGAACCTCAGAGGTCCAGTTTCACGCCGTCTGGTTCAGGAAGAAGTAAGCAATAGAAAGACCCCTTCATGTTCAATGCCACAGCCGTTACAAACGTCAACAACACTGTGTTGACCACAATACCTTTCCTCGAAAAATACATTGTTGTGCAACTAGCAACGTTGGAGGAAAACACCCTCAGGGCATCAGTGGCAACACCCTTCTTGCCCTGGGCCAAGTTGGGCCTCAACTACCACAACAATTGGAAAGGGACAGTGTCCTTGGAGAAGCTGGCTCCCTCACAGGTGCCGGCCCACTTCGTGAAAGGTCTGGAGGAGTGGCCAAAATCTCTTACAAAAGTTACTGGGTCACACCTATCTAATTCGCACTGTCATTGGCAAGCAGCAAAACTACCATCCTCACTCATCTTTCAGATCTCAGCTACCACCATCAACCCAACTTCTTGGGTTCTGTGCTGGCAATGACAGTTTGTTTGAACACTGGTTCAAATGACTGACTGACAGTCTGCATACATTCCCTCTGCATGACATCCCCAGGGCATTATCAGCCATAACGAGCACAGTGGGTTGCATGGCTTGCTCAGCAGCCCCCTTTTTTAAAAGCAATGTTGTTTCAGGCAGCAAGGAAGTGCATTAATGCTAAAAAGATGGCGTCCACCACGACAGAGCAAGCAGCCAGGGAAGCAATCATTTGGGCAGCTCCTTTGCCCCTGAGGTGGTCCTAGATGTGTAAATGGATGAGGCACATGCTTGCCTCCCACCTACCGTATGCCTGAAACAATGGAGGTAACATTCTTCTCGTCACAACAAGTGCTGCAAGCACACGGGACCTGATTACAAGGCACCAACTTTTTCCCGCTGAACACAACAAGCATGATGAGATGGCAGCAAGGCCCTATACTCCTCAAAATTTAACACTAGCAAACGACCATCACACAGCAAGCAGTGTTCCACAGGGTACTGCCCCATATGGTACAAGGCAGCCTTCCTCAGGTCCCTAGCAGATCATGCACATGCCTCACCACAGACAAGGTGGAGAGCAGGCATGGTCCACAAGGGAATAACCTAGCCATGGGCCAAAGTCTCTTCCTCCTAGTTGCCTCCATCCTCAATGAAACCACTTCCCAAACTAAGGCCTCAAGTGGACAATATGCTGGAATAAGGGGTGGTGGAGTCCACATAAGGACTAGTGTTCCCCTCTCTCTCTTTCACCTTTCGCAAGTAAGATTCATGAAAAGAAAGAGAGAAAAAATAATGAAATCAATATGAACTGACCTGATTTTTAACTTATGCCTGCAATCTATCAGTGTAACTGCACTGCCCCAATATCCTTCATCACACACATGCCTTGTATCAAACCAGACACTGAAAAGCCTTGCCATATAAGTTGTCAAAATGTAAAACAGAAAAAGGGGAGGTGGGGTAGCTTTTCAGTTAATGTCAAATTGTGAAATATCTAGCTTGTGACCTACAGCCTCTGATCCTCAGAGTGTTTATTTCCCCTCTAAGAGGAAGCTTAATATTTTTGGCCTGAGACATCCCAAAGATGCATGGATATGTTGCCACGTTTTGTCACGGTGACACCCGACAACGTATCCATATGTTTGGCAATTGTGAGGTCCCTCATTTGCACGTTTTTCAAGTTTCACAGGTGATTTTTGGTAGGCATATGTGGGAGACCTTCCTCTACCTTAAGCCAGGCAGGGATAATGTCTGGCCCCACCTGACCCCTCTCCCCCCCCACCGCACGCCATTTTCTCGGCAACTGTTAGCATGACTGGACCAAACACATGTTGCACCACTGTCTCTCCAATGATGAAATTCGAGGTGAAAGTGATTCCCAAGGTGGAGGACAAAGGAAGAAGTAAGTCAGAGGAAGAAACAAGCAGAAGTGATGAGGCGATAACGTCATAAAAGAAGGTGCCATATGTTGATGTGTTTGGTGAGTGAACAACGCTTATATCGCCTGTATTATTGTCTGAAACCAATATACTTTTGTACTACATATAAATTCGTACCAAATAAATAAATATGTAACCAGTTATGAATGGTTTGAAATAGTTACCCCTCCCATAGAAAACGTTTTCTCTTGAGCTTGGCCTAAGAGAACATGGTAACAAGGTAAAGATACTCTTACTTCTACCTTATTTCTAAACTCAACTGAGCACTTTCTCTCTGAATTTTCGATGTTTCTCATAAAAAGCGGTGGTTTTAGCCAAAAAGAAGAAAAAAAAAAAAAATCTGCCAGGATTGGAGGGGATCATTGATGAATAATTTGCCGGGATGTGGTGGGTTAAAAAGTACTTTTATCACCCCCTCCTTCTGTTTGGTGTGTAGCCAACTAAACACAACTGTCTGAGGGACTGAATTAAAAGAAAGTTTGGTGGTGCAACAGCCAGGGTTATATGCCTCTGGACATCAAGGCAAAACATGACAACAAAGAGTAGAAGCAGACAAAAATCTAAATCACAAGTGAAAACCTAACACCAGAAACACACTAAAAAGCACTAAATACATAAAAAATACTGAATAACACTGAATAAGAAAGCAGTCTTCACATACTAAAAGGTTTTCCTTTCCATACAACAGGCAACCTCCACAATGAATTACTTTATAGGCCATTTTCCCCTCTGATGCTTAGAGAGGTTAGGACGTTGTAAATACCCAGAACTGGGGCATTCTATCAGAAAGTGCTGAACAGTAAGATGAACCAAGAATCCTCACTGACAGGAGGGAAAGCACCCTCAATTTAAAATAAATGAAAGAACCATGTAGGGCCAATTTGCAATCAGCTTAAAGCCGTCTCCCACTGGTGAGATGTGCCTCGGCAAGTAAAGGAGCCCACCTTGCCATTAATAGCACACCTTATGTTAGCCCCCATCGCATCCCAGAGGTTATGGCAACAATGCTGAATCTGTCCAGCAATGAAAGGGTAAAGATAACATGCTGGCAGTTGATGCAGAGGAGGATGGGATCCTGAAGTAGCAGGAGGGCGAGCTGATATTGCCTTAGCCAGATCAGCGCACTCATTCCCAGAGACCCACAAACAAGCAGAAATTCAACAAAACTCAGCACGATGACCATGACACCCAAGGGAGAAAAACCTCTCTAAAAACTGATGAAACCAAAGGATGAGAAGAATTAAAAGATTTCAGTGCAGGTAGAGCAATGTAAGAGTCAGTAAAAAACACAAAAACCGACTTGAAGGAAAGTCAACATGGTTAGGAAAACAAATTAAACTCAATTCCTCCATAAAAAACTGAAGCCATACTCTGACCAAAGGTAAGAGAATATGACACCATGACCTACTTTACTATCAGTCCTTGACCCATCAGTTTAGAAAGGGACAGAGCCCTCATGAGTAACGGCATATTCTAAAAAGAAGAGAGAGGGACATCTGAGAGGGAAGTGAACCCATTTTATCAACAGACCAAACAGAATGTCTCATGAGGAAGTAGCCCAAAATACATCCTCGGAATCTAATTAGGACAAGCTTCCAGACTAAGAACAGAGAAGTTTGACATAACAGACTACACCTTGTAGCCAAAGGGCTTCAAGAAACTAGGACGAATGTTATAACAAGATCTGGAATCCTGGGAGATAATGGTGCAAGGCAATGAGTCCTGGAGGTGGTGAGGATGATACTAACACATCATCAATTCTGGTGATGTAAATTCGAAGGGAGGACAACAACATCAGCCCTAGTTGCCAGACAAACACCAGGATAATATACCAAATCTACCATCTAGAGACAGACATCTGTAGCAGAGGAGTAGACCTCACACCCACATTCAGCTTTAGAAAGAGTAAAGGATCTCTGCAGGAAGAAGAGGCTCTGACAGTCAGTTCCCCTTGTGGGATGAGCCAAAACCCTCAAGACTCAAGGCCTTAATAAAAAGTGATTTAACAAAACAACTATGGGGAACCCAGGGCAATCATCTATCAGAAATAAGACCCAGAAAACAAGTCTCTTCCAAAAAGATTTTGCAAACATGGTGATACAGGTCAGGGTCTGGGTGAACCACACGAAGAAGACAAAAATGCATAGCCACTGTCTTTGTAGAGCTGAAACGGAAACGGCGAGAGTCAGCTCAGTCTATTAACCCGTGGCGTCCCGTCGATGTTCTTTAACGTCCACACGTTTTGTCACTGCCAATCCCATCAACGTACATAAATGCAAAACAATTGCAAGGTCCCTAATTTGCACAATTTTCAATTTTCGCCAGTGATTTTTGGTATGTATACACGTGACACCTTCCTCTACAAGATGCCAGGCAGGGACAATGCCTTACCCACCATGACCTCCTCCCCCCCCTGCATGCCATTGTCTCAGCAATTCACCTGTTATCAGTGACCTGGCCAGTATAGCCATGTCATGCCACGGTACGAAATTCAGGGCCAGAGTGATTCCCCAATCAATGACAATGTGGAGGACAAACTTTACATAGCTTTAGAGGAAGAAACAGTTAGAAATGATGATCAGGTAATGTGGCAAAAAAAGGTCAGGTATTAGTGAGTGAAACAATGCTTATAATGCCTATATTACTGCTTGAAAACCAATATACTCTCGTACTACATATAAATTCGTACCAAGTAAATAAATAAATACCATTTATGAGTGGTGTGAAATAGTTATCCTCCCATAGAACTCGTTTTCTTTGGTGCTAGCCTGATAGAAAACCCAGTAAGGTAAGGAGGTACTCCTACCTGTATCGAGTAATTTAAACCTCAGGTGAGCGATTTCTCTATGAATTTTCGATGTTTCTCACTAAAAGCGAAGGTTTGAGCCAAAAATTTTTTTTCCTAAAATTGTCGGGATTGGGGGGAGTCAGTGGTGGAAAAGTGGTCGGGATGGGCGGGTTAAGAGCCAGCTACAACTTCTTCTCAACCATAGACATTCGAGATGCAGTGAAGGAAAACGATAGTGTTCGACATACAGTGAGCCACATACATCATCAGGGAGTACATTGATTACACTCTTGATGGCCACAACAGATTAACATTAGGGATACTGCACAGCTGCACATCATCTTGAAGTGCATGGGCATTAGGAAGCATGCATCCCATTTGGAGCCTTAAAATCCGGTTAGATAAAAGCTGCTGAAAAGAAATAAACAAGTGTCTATTGAAGTGTCTCATGAAGAGAGAAAAATGCCATGATGTAAGTCAGTGTCATATCCCTTCCCCATATCGAAGATCATGACCTGATGTTGTTTAGGAGAGAAAGCCTCACAGGCAGAAGATTCCAAGGACAGTAGAGCATCAGAAGTAGACTGCATTTTAGGAAAACCATACGGGGGAGGGGTTAATAAGTTACCTCTGTAACTTACCACATGATACAGTACACTATAGGCTAATACGAGTACACCATGTGGACCCCTGCTAATTCCACTGGGGTATATGGTGTGACTTGCCAATCCTCCCTAAGCTAGATTAACTTTGGCTAACTGGGTGACAGGTGGGTTAAAGTCCCTCAGGGTGTTAAACCACCACCAGTTGTCAAATGATTGGTGACTCCCAGAGGGGATTAGTCAAAATAAAATTGCAGACTCGTGCATCCTTTCAACTCACTACACTTTCAGTCACTCACTAGGTCGTACGATGTGATACCTCCCTCCCTCACAACATACCCTTGTAATATACAGTATGTTGTAGTGCATCAATAATATCAACCTACACTCTGACATAGTGTTTGATAATGTCCTATGTGGTAATATGAATCCTGATCCACTATGTTGGTGATTGCCAGAGCTATCACACACAATGGACAACACCAGGCAGTCCTGGTCCGAGCTGTCCAAGCCCCGGGTGCTTGGGTCTCGGCAGGCCAGGCTCCCACAACCTGGCAACAGTAGACCTGACACCAGCCACCCTAACTCCAGCTGCCTTAGCCCCAGTAGCCCAGGCCCAAGCAGATCCCGCAGCATCAGTCCTAGCCCCATCAGCCCAGGCCCCAGCAGCCCCAACAGCAACTCAGGCTAGGTTCAACTGTATTCTACTCGTCTCTACTGATTAACTATTGGCGTATACCCACTTAAATAATTAATTGTACCCCATGCTTTGATACCCTTTGCAACTCTCACTGGGACATATGTGGTAACAAATGGTACACCTGATCTCCCCCTCCATCTATATATCCTCCCATCCCCCACCCCATCTCTCTCTCTCTCTCTCTCTCTCTCTCTCTCTCCAGGTATAGTATGACTCCCATAGATTCATGCCATGTATATTGAATAATTCATCACAAGGGACATAATGCTAAAAAAAAAAAAAAAAAGTAAAATGCCCAACTCCAAGAAACACCTAGGGAAGGGTGTCGCAACACCCACCCCGGGAAGGATCCACAGCCCTACACCCACCCCAGGAAGACACCACAGATGGGCATTTAAAGAGAGCGCCCTGCCTGAGCAAGACAGGCCTTAGGTGGGCCATGGATCTATGCCCCTATTCCACTCAACACAGCCACCAGCAGGAGAGCAGTCCCGGCGAACTATATAGCAGCTAGGCAAGCCCTCGCCAGGATCGGGGTGGGACTTGTCTCCAAACAGTCCCAAGCTGCGGTAATGGTTACTGTATGCACCGGGAAAGGGAAGGTCACTGTACACCCTTCAGCTGTCGCTCCCTGCAGCCCCGTGGTGATGGCCACTGTGCACACGTCGGCTGCAGCCACCCCTGGAACCAGCCCTTCGGTGACGGCCACTGTACGCACCATGCAGGACGTGATGGCCACATTACACAAGTCAGCTGGTAAGCCAGGTGGAGGCAGAACCACGGTGACACCCACTTTACTCACAGGGGAAGGGACGGCCACTGCATACCCTTCATCTGCCTCCTCCTTAGGGAACAGCACCATGGTGACGGCCACTGTATGCACCGGTGAAGGGACGGCCACTGTACGCCCTTCAGCAGTTGTTTGTAGGGTTCGTGGAACCGCGGTGACAGCCACTATTCGCACCAGGGAATGGCTGGCCACTGTACGCCCTTCATCCATGGCCCCTGAGACTACCCCTTTGGAGGAAGTCCCTGGCTTGGCCCACTTCCTATCTGGAGGCCAAGTGGGACGTCTCTCTCCCTCTCCTCACAGGTGCAGTCCCCCACAGGAGTTGCAGCTTGAGGAGTTGTGGCAAGGGCATCTCCCAGACCTGGGGATCCACACCCTACAGGCCCCCCCTGGACGATGCCTGATGCTGATGGATGCCACAAAGAAGGGACACTGCAGGCAGCTCCTGATGGCAGTCTGACCCAGTGGAGACCGCAACCCCCAGCCCTCAAGTGGACACCCTCAGGACCCCAGGGTGGAACCTCCTGAGCCCCACCTCCAGACGACCCTCTGCCAGGTGCTGACACAGACAGGCTCGCCTGCTGGCCCTGTTTAGCCCTAATCCTGAAGGCCAAACAATAGGTCGAGGTCCCACTAGGAAAGGACCTCCCTGTATACCGATCCACAGCCCCACCCAGATGACCTCACCCTTGGCAGTAGTTCTGTGCCCTCTGAGGGAGGGAACGCGCGACGACCTGCCTTCCGTGCCCAGGTGCCACCTGTAACCTGCCCAGGCCCAGTAGTCCGGGGAAGAACTGGACAGTGTGTTTCCCTGTGCCTATTGTATGTGTCTAGTGAAACCTGACTGCCCCTAGTTACCTGGCCATGTAGTGTCGTGTGTACCCAGGCCTAACAGTGTCTGTATCTACCTGGCCATATACTATTGTGCATATCCAGGCCCGACAGTGTCCAGATCCATCAAGCCATATAATATTATGTGAATCGGAGCCTGATAGTGTCCATATCAACCTGGCCATGTGCAATTGTAACATCAAGCGTAGTACTGTGTATAACTAGGCCTGACAGTGTCCATATCTACCTGGCCATATATTACTGTGTATATCGAGGCCTGACAGTGTCCATCCCTACGTACTTATGTATTAGTGTGTGTATCCTAAGCCTGACAGTGTCCACACTATATTGTGTACAGTATATACTTGTTGTGTATTGTTGAGGATAAGAATTGAGACAATATATGTGTAAGGTTGGTCTGCTGAGTGTTTATGCCCTATTCCTATTGTAGTGTGTTCTAATTCTGGTATCGAAAGAGAACTCCGCTCAGTAGCTAGTGTTCTTGGGATGAGACGTCGATCTAAAAACACCTAGCATAACACTGGTGGCCAGCGGTGGTTCTTAACCAGATCAGAATACAGAAAGGAGCAAAAACAGGAAAGTTCAGCACCATGGTGACCAAACCTCACATCCAACTGCCAAAATTCGATCCCAAACAATATGACATCAAAGTATACCTGTCCATGATTAGGCAAATACTGGACAAAGGCTTTGAGAACGATAGGGAAAATACAGCTATTACTCTGCCACACCTGGGCAAGTCAGTATCTAGTATAGCCTCCAAGATAGTCCCAGAGCTTAAATGAAGAGGGATGCGGGTGAGGACGAGGAGCCTTGTTGACTACACCAGGAGGTGGCCCTTGAGGGACCACTCGACGAAGGTGGCGAGGAAGACTGGGTCGTCACTCATCACCACCACTGTCACGAACCATGACACTTGACTCATCTGGTGACGTTATTAATATTCAGCATGCAAAATTAGTAAATATCAACCTGAACAATACATCATACAAAAATCTCCCTACTCTAAATATGAACGAACCATGAACAAATGCACTTTACAACCTTTTCCATCCTATTAATCTGGTATTTGTTTTCTGAACTCTCTGGTGGCAGTCACTTCCCATAATGGCGTGTCACAGCACCCATCTAGCTATACACTTTCCTACAGACCTGTAATGCAAGAGTAACTGGGAGTCTGTCTCTCATGTCTCCAGTTTGTCAACTCTGCAAGTGTATTTCTCAGTCTGTCATTCCTACTTTTTAGTACCTACAAAATTTTTAAGTAGTGTTCCCAGGCAACTCACAATGACTGGATTTTGAGCTTTTCTATTATTTTACGTTCAATTTTCTTCAGAAGGAACAAAACCTAATGAACTCTCATGCTCGGGTTCTCTCCGCTTGGAAAGGGGGGGGGGGGGGATCATATCGCCGTTGGGTGTACCATTCTGTAATTGCTGTGTTTCTGAAGGAAAACTCTTAAACATAAACTGTTGGTAATTTTCTGGTCAAAATATACTTCGTTGGATAAATAACTGTAAACTTTAATATTCATCATACCTACTAATGGTCAGGATGCATAGTCCCCGTCATTCTTTGCAGAGACAGCAACTGAGTAGGAGTGTCCACCTGTATTAATGTTTCATGTTGTGTAACAGGTATGAAGTATTTTTTAAAATACGTGACTAAACAGCAATGCTATAAGCTACGGGAATAACAGTATTGTAGTGACCTACCCGCCTCAGCAGTAATGTGAGACTGACCTACCCGGCCTGCCTGACTGACCACCCAGGAGAGCTGTGTCTGGATCACGTTAACGTTCTGGCCGTCTGCAGCCACCTCGAACACCCCCAAACCCCACGGTGCTATAATACCACTTACACCTGCAATCTGGCAACTCCTCACCCTCCTTATTGCGCACTTTAACATTACATGACACACTGAGTTTACTTAAATGCTGGCCTGTTTGGTATAGACAATTACTTGCTCTGACTTTTTAAAAATTATGACTGAATAATATATGAAATTAATTATGTCTCAGTATTACCAGAGTTCATTCAGTCTCTTATTACTAATATGGACACTTTTATGTGGAATTAGCACTAGAACAAACTACGTGACGCATGTGTGTGTATGACATCTCGGAACATATTCATCACTGTATATATGCTATGCTTACCCTCCTTTTAGGATTACTATGCATTGTGGTTCTATATCCTCGTGAGGGTTGGATCATTTGACGGGCAGGAGTTATGATGGGCTTCAGCATTATGGTCGTAACTCCGAATGATGAATATTGTCATCCTCGGTTTTCATCCTCTGCTTTATGTTTTTCATTACACAACACACGTTATTTTGAATAAAAAAGCACAGTACAAAATACATTCTCGGACTGAAGAGGTAAATAACGTATACATTTTTCACTATATGTTTGCAATGCAACAAGAGAACAAATCAGACCAATATGTCTGGGTAAGTTGTCGTCCACACTAAATGTGTGCTGGCGCTAGCAGGATAACTGCATCACCGTAACCCATAGAAGTACTCACCCGTGTCCAGTGGGGCCACTCATATAGGTTTCAGTCACAAAGTCTCCATAGAGCTTCAGAATGTGTTTCATTATGTGCCTGGTTTGGATGGTGTAAAGGTCGCAAAAAAGCCAGTGTTCCTCAATAAGTTCTGCAAGCAGCTGAGCTACTTCATCCTTGAAGAGATGAGCTTGAACAGCTCGCTTAGGTCGCGCAAATACAGCATGTTCTGTATGATATGTCTTCCTGTCGGAAGCACTCCATGTGGAAATTCTGCCTTCTCCACATACCGTAGCCCACACTACAGAGTGTCTTCCTAGAATGTGATCTTGTTGTGTCAGTAACCATATCTATATACAAGTACTACTGCTGCAGTCTTCTGTTCACTAGAAGGACCTGAAAAAGAAACGTAAGTATTATTAAAACAGTAAAACTGACGTTTTTGGTGTGAATTTGAGGGCGACAACTTTCAAAGGCTATGTACTGGGGGGTTATCATCATCTGAGAGGTCAAATGCTGGTATTTTCTGATTCATCCATAATCTGAGGGGGGTACTGCATATGAAAAATCACTTTGGCAGAATAACACAACCCCCTACTTAAACAACTTCTTCCCATATTCGTTCAGTTTTCATGAATATTACAGACTTTCACCTCACCTCGGTTAGTAAATGGTCTGATATGCCGCCAGTTGCTTCTCAGTTACTTCTATATCGCACAGCTTCCCTTCCACATTGGTGTCCTTTCATACAAGTATAGATTTGTATGATTACTTCCAAGTAACATGTAGGTAAAATGGGTGGGGGAAAATTTCTTTTAGCATGGAAGAAGGAACCAAAGGCTAGAAGCCAACAGTAGTTGATCCCTCTAAGAAAAAAAAAGTATATAAGAGCCATATTTAAGTTCTGTTCGTTTCGAGATGCCTGGACACATTGCATTTAAAAGACTGGAGGTCATAAGTAGAAGGAAATGCGGAGAGAGAGAGAGAGAGAGAGAGAGAGTTGACTTGCTGCATAAATGAAGGACTGGGAGTTTCGGTCAACCTTTGCATTAAAGTGTTAGAAAAAGGGTGAGAGTTTGCTATCAGACGTGCTTGAATTTTTGGACATTTCCCACCATACGAAAATCTCTCATTGTTCTTGTATTTCCGATCATAAATCCTCTTACAATATATAAATCTATCAAATATTCACAATTTTCATATACGTCATGGTCTCCGGAGGTCGGGTGCATCTACCAGTTCTCTTAATCTGAGTTCGGTTCCGATCGGGGATGGACTTTTAAGGGGAAGCGGTAGCATGTCCCTTAATGTGACTGCCCATGTTCGCACCCGATCGAGGCTCCCTTGATGACTCTCTCTCTCTCTCTCTCTCTCTCTCTCTCTCTCAAAAATAGTCATAGCTACACAGAGTCCACATGCAATTTTTCTCCAAAAGACTTTCACGTCTATATTCATGTGAAACATTTGTACCTTCAATGATGACTTTTATCCTTAAAAGTGACACATGCACACACAGGAGCAAAGTGTACCCACACCTGCCATACGACGCACCAGAAGCAGAGCCTATCCAGGTTGCAACCTGGTCGCCTCACCATGGACTGCAGTAAACATCACCGCTGCCTCTCTTTCCACAGAAGTTTAACACGTATTTATGAAAGCTTTTTTTTTTTTTTTTTTTATGGTTAGAAACAGTCGTCATTTAACTATTTTTGTTTACGGTAGCCATGGAATGAGTATCGTGAAGCAGCCGAAAACACAGCACTGCGACAGTGAGAAAAGTTACGGCCCCACGTGAAGAGTTCCGTCCATGCTGAAACTAACAGTTTTCTGCGATTTAACCTAATTTGGAGGAAGTGTTTAGGAACATTTCATGACGAAACTTACTAGATTTGATCAGGGCTACAGGGCAAGGACAAAACTGACCCTGCCGTGTGATCATTAATCTATAGTTCTTATAAAAAAAAAAAAAAAAAAAAAAAATATCGTCATGGTCTGCAGTACCTTACAACATCACCAAACCTGGTTATACTTAGATAAAAACTGCTCGTTATGTCAAGGCCATAACTATTCTCACTGTTGCAGTGGGAATAGATCCGGCTTCGTGAGAATATTACAGGCAATGCTAAAGTGGTCTACTTCGATGAAAAACAAAAAAATATGGTGAATAGGTTGACAGACAGGTTATGACGAAACCTACTAGGGCTGAGCACAGTAGGCCAACATTTAAGGACACAAGGCAAGCTCAAATTAGATACTATTTTCAGATCATGATATTTAAGCTGTTCATCAGAAAGACAATAGGCATCGTCATCGGCTGGCCTGCAACACATCAAAAAATATGGTGACAAAGGGTTAAAATTTCTACATTTTCTCAGTGCCGGACCTACAGTATGTTCACTGCCAACGTGAGAATAGTTTCGGCCCCATGAGAACAGTTCGAGAGTGCCAAAAGCATTAATCTTACTCGGGTTTTAACAAAATTCGATGATGTATTGACAGACCCCTCATGACGTAAGTCTCGTAATTTGAGGACAAGAAGTCACACGTCCGGATTACAAGGCAAGATGAAATTTGACCATACCCTGTGACGGCGTAAAATATTGGCCTAAAAAAAATGTAGGCTTTGTCTTGGGTACCTCTCAACACCTCCAGAAAAGTTGATTAAAATCAGATAAAACTTATCCATATCTCAAAGCAGGAAGTAACTCTTTGCCGCCATTAGAATAGTTCCGGCCCCCTGAGAATAGTTCTGGCTGTGCCAAAAGCAATACTTTTACTTTTACCAAATTTAGAAAGATTCAGGATCATCTTATGACAAAAATCGCGTGAATTATTGAAAATAAATCGCTAAGAAAGAAGCATTACGAAAACTCCAAATCCACTTACAATATGGAGGAAAATGTCATACTAATAATTCATTCAATTAGGTGGCTTTTTTTCTTTACTTTTAGTGTATTCTTGCTACCTCCAGATATGTTAGTCAGTTATGTGACCATTTTATAATTTGATGAGGTTAGATAAACGGTATTAAACTCCTTTCTTTTTGCAGGTGAATAAGGTCGTCATTATGATCGTCATCATTATCATCATCCAGACATTTTCCACCCCAAGGAAGGGTGAGGTAGGGTTCAGAGAGCTAGTAAAAAATTATATAATGAGATAATAACCATCGCTCATCATTCAATCCCCTGGAATCCAGACTCCACCTGATAGGTAAAAAAAAAAAAAAATCACCATATAGCTTCTCACTCACCTATCTTAGAGTCAATCCAATAACTGCCAAGTTGAAATGGGGTGCCAAACCTGGTCATACACTCCTCACAAAATTCATCCAGCCAGTGCAGCCCCTTGTCAGTGCCTTAGCCTCGTTAGCTTCTGTTTCTCTTATCCATGTACATTCTTCTAGGCGATGAATAATATATATATATATATATATATATATATATATATATATATATATATATATATATATATATATATATATATATATATATATATATATATATATATGTGTGTGTGTGTGTGTGTGTGTGTGTGTGTGTGTGTGTGTGTGTGTGTGTGTGTGTGTGTGTTTGAATTCCAAGCTGTCAACAGATCCATTTCTGTGAATGTCCTTCCTGAAGACCCCCACCACTCAGATAGGTGTGGTGGATGCTCGAGGTGGCAAGCGTGTTTTTACAATGAGTCTTGAGGTTACGTTACTGGAAACCATCACAGAGGCCATGAACTTTAGGTATGTCATTACCACACCCAATTGTTTTAGAAATAACTTCACGGATAAAAGGCCAGATCCAGCACTTTGGAAAAGGGAAGGGAGCTGGCGTGATTCCTGGGGAAATATGAAGTTTGAAATGATGCTGATTTATTTCCTAATTCCCCAGTATTTAATACCAAATCCCACTTTTCATTAATGTGATAACATTTGTATAAGGTATTTGTCACCAATAATTTCATTAAAAACATTCTTCTTCTATTATATATCATCACTGGTCTATTGAATATGCCCCCTCCCAGTCTGTGTCGGGAATAATATTAGGTTTTGTTAGTCTTTCTGTAACCAACTGGTACTACTAAATTAACAATGATACACAGCGCATAGTTGTTTACCGGAATATGTGACAAATATATTAATGTTGGCATATACACAAAACTTCACGAACTGCCTACAATTCTCTTCATTTTTTTTGGTGAGATTCAAGTTCTTTACACCAGTAGATAGTGGCTGGGATGTCAAGTTACCTAATGGTTCCTGAGCTGGTATGCGTGGTATGGCTAAAAGAAAACTTAGTATTTCGTCATCTTCTTCTTGACATCCTCGGTAAATACATTAGAACCTCTAAACCGGTTATCCGATCCAAAACAAAATAAGGTGAGCTAACGGATCTCTATGACCATACTTTCTTGAAAATGAAAGATTCAGTGGAGGCTATGCTTGACCGCCATATTGAATTTTCAGTTGTCAGTGCAGTAATAGGTGTAGCTAACTCTTTACACAAAATTGATTCCATTTATGCAGTTAATGTCCTTAAGAACAGTGTGGCTTATGTACTATTGCATTAAGATAAACCAGAATAAGAAAGAAAGATTATCGGCCAGGTTACTTAAATCGAAGAAAATTAGTAATATGTCGTCACACACATCTCAGTGTCTGCTTTCTCGTCTATTTTCTGGTAGTTGCCTGTGTTTTTGGCGAAATGACAGGACTGTTGCATGCAGTGACACTCTAATAAACTCTAGTAAACTCTAATGAAGGATCGAATTTCTTCATGACCCTATATTCCTTGACACACTCATGCACCGTCACATCAATTCATGAACTATCACACCGTCTCATGTACCCTCAAACTACTGTATCCGATATGCCGTAGACCTGAATCATACTGTTTCATACACCCCAAAACACTCTGAGAGAAAAAGTGGCAAGTCTAACGACTGGGTGATGACATTAACATAACAGCATTAGTAATTCCTAACAAACTATTAAACAGGCACAGAGACTATATGTGTTTGTCTGGGTGTCTAGGTTCAGATCGTATGTTATTTAGAGGCGTTCATGTTTATCTTTAATTTGTCTCCGTTAACTTACTCAATTCTTAGTACTGTTCCATCGTTAGGAGGTTTACATCGGGCTGGGGCTGTTCTACCTAACTCCCGATCGGGCCGAGGCTGTGGATCTCACGTTTCACGCCATTCACTGGTACGTAAGAATAATAGCACGTCTGGGCCGTCCTTAGGTGGATCCCTGGGATATCCTGATGGCACTGCCTGTAGTGGCCACTGCCTTGGCCTTGTTACCCAGCTACCTCGCTGTCCACACAGTATGTCGTACCAGGAAAATGACCAACATTGCCCGTTGCTTCCGCGTTCTGCAGCGCCAAGGTAAAGCAATTTGTTTTTCTGAAACTATAATGAATGGTGAATGAATCAGAGTGTAGTTCATTTAACTAGGCAAATCTTAGTGGTATCTCATCGGGTTCTACCTCACCCCACCTAGGAGTAGGAAAGAAGGACTGAATAATGATGATGACGATTTGTTCGTTATCCCTTGCCTTGAAAATCTGCTCACATAAATATAATTTTGTATTTGGTTGCTTAAGGTCATGAACAACTGATAAATTTTTTCTAAGTCAAACATGCTGTCTGTCTTGGAGTGGTGGTGGTGGGAGCGTGTGGTGCTGGGGGTGTGGATACTGCTGGTGCTAGTCCTGACACAGAGCAATGCCGGCAACCTCATGTCCATCCTGGCAGTCAGTTACATCCCACTGTCCACACAGACCCTCCAGAACATCCTAAAAAAAAAAAACATCACTGCCCCTGTACCGCATGGCACAACAGTGGCTCAGTCTTTATTAGTAAGTTCTAACTCTTACATTATATCCATCATCATCATCCATTACCTTGTGCCTTTCTTATTCTCCATGTTATTGACTGTCTGGGTGATTGATTGATTGATTGATTGATTGACTGACTGCCTGGATAAATATTCCTGGTGGCGCAAAAGCCGAGGTCACATGACGAAGTATTTCAGTGTTTAAAAGTAAAACAGCCTAAAAGAGGACTAGAAAGCAAAAAAATAAACAACGATAAAACACTAAAACCAAAACCAAAACTAAAACTTGCATAAAAATAATAAAATTTTTAACATAAAGACACCAAACATGAAAAAACAGAGTAAAAAACTAATCATCACAGACACTGCATGAACTTCTTGCAGCAGACATCGCATTAAGCAGTAAATCTGCCTGCAAATTTTCAGGCTGAAAGGTACGAGGAACAGCATGCATCATCTTAAAACCAGGTATATAAAGAAGCGTATTAGAAAAAAAAAAAAAAAAAAAACTGATCGTGAACATTAACTACGTCTGTGTTATTTGAAAAAAAAAAAAAAAAAGAACCACAGTATAGTGGCATTTTCCCGCTGCCAATCTGTGTTTCCTTTTGTTTAACCCCCTCGCGCACCATAAGTTTCCAATAAGTTTCGGTCCATGCACAGAACGGAAATCTCTCTGAAAAGAATTTCTATGGCCCAATTTACCCCTGGAAAGTGCTTATATTGTTATAAATAGCTTCCCATCATTTTCGTTGATGTTTATACTGTAAGAAAAAAAAAAACATGAATAAATGTACAGAATGAAGCATGAATAAACCTTATTTATGTGAAAACTAGCTTCTCATAATTTCCCAACATCACCGTGAACAATTTTTCCCGTGACACGCAGTTGCAAAGGACATGTCTAGATGCAGAATTTCACGGTCTTTCATCTGTGAAAGTTTCGAGTTCATACGTCCAATAGGTTTCGAGTAAATCGAAAAAAAAACTACGAAAATCGCCTAAAAAGTCTGATTTGTTTATCATTTTGTATGTTGTTAGTGACACTGGAACAAACATATATGTAAATTCTATCAAGTTTTGTAGCCCAAAGGTTAAGGAGGCCCTTGATATAATTCACAGTGTTATAAGCCTTCTTGTTACTGAGAAAATTAATTTTGAAAGGTTATGATTGGTTGCGCGCGATTTGCGCACGGTGGCAGCACATACACACAGCAAAAAAACTATCGTTATAGGGGGGTCCGATGTGTTTCATACTGAACAACCTGGCTGTCTCGCTAGGGTTGGTAAGCCTGACAGTGGGTGAGTTGCCAAATAGGACGAGGTAGAAATATGCATGGGAGAAGCAATGGATATAGCTTATAATAAACATGCAACAAACACAGGCAGGGATACCAATGGAGGAGGCTGTTATCAAAAACCTTCATTCATGTGTCATTTTATATCGCGCAGAAGGTGTAATGATAGTTTTTTTGTTGTGTTGTACGCTCAGGCCGGTAGGCTGAGTATTATGTTCATCTTTCGTAACTTTCCCCCAATTATTTTCACACATAGGTTACTTTGCTTTACAAAGGTATGCATAAAAAATCATAGGCTTGATCAAGCTTACTTCAGATTTTTGATGTGACCAATACTTTACGAGTATAATGACTGAGAGATTAGCAATGAAATCCACCACATTTTCCCCATGAGAAATATATAGTAAATACACATTTTATACCTTACAATACAATAGTATAAAAACTAGACAAATAAGCTGGTTACTCATGTCCTCTAGCAGTGTTGTAGTGTTTCTTGAGAGGAGATGGAGTTGCAGAGGAGGACAGGTACGATCACAGCCTGTGTGTGTGTGTGAGTATTTGTGATGTGTGTGTGTGTGTGTGTGTGTGTGAGTATTTGTGATGTGTGTGTGTGTGTGTGTGTGTGTGAGTATTTGTGATGTGTGTGTGTGTGTGTGTGTGTGTGTGTGTGTGTGTGTGTGTGTGTGTGTGTGTGTGTTTGCGATGTGATTTACTGCTGTATGCTCTCATCAGTATGATAATGATGAAAGCACAGTCCTGTGCAGAGCGGCACATCGGAAACAGGACATATATAGCTGGTGTCCTTCCTCCCCTTGTTGAAGTAGCACAACACACACACCGCAGCCTTTTCATGTCGGCGATTCTCTCCAGGGTGTGGTGCAAAGTTGAGTCTAAGCGAGTCCTATTGTCGATATATTGATGGTGCTTGGACGGCGGTGCTCCTCCATGTCCTCGCCTCCATACTTCAGCTGGAGGTGCAGTGGCAGGAGCTGGCCAAGTAACTCCTGATGGGCCAGCTACTGTGGGAGGTGGAGTGGTTGTGCCAGCAACTGGTGGAGTTACTCTTGATGGGCCAGCTACTGCAGGAGGTGGAGCAGTCGTGGCAGTAACTGGCGGAGTCACTCCCAATGGACCAGCTACTGTAGGAGGTGGAGCGATTGTTGCAAGAGGTGGAGCAATTGTTGCAGGAGGTGGAGCGATTGTTGCAAGAGGTGGAGCAATTGTTGCAGGAGGTGGAGCGATTGTTGCAAGAGGTGGAGCAATTGTTGCAGGAGGTGGAGCGATTGTTGCAGGGAGAGCAGAGGCTGCAGTTGATGGAGTGGTTGCTGCATGTACAGGTGGTTGTCATCGCAAGGGAAGGCCAGGGGCATGGTGAAAAGCATGACCCGATGCCGGTCACTCCTTTCGGAATCTCAGGAGTTTGTGGCATATGTGCCCCTGGAATTCCAGGAGAGCCATAGGCCTGTTAATGTTCTTGTAGAGGATGTCGGCATTGAATAGGGCCATGTGGATGAAATAAAAGGTCATTTTCTTGGTCCTCTTGACCATCCTCCTTTGGGCGGGGTAGTATTGGATCATCTGATTGAAATAATCCACCCTGCCGATGTGCCTATTGTAGTCTTCCACCATGACGGGCTTGTTCACGGTTTTCAGAGCATGATGGAATCTACCATTTGGGTCCTTGAACTTCCCATGCGTCTGCTTAGGGACAGTGCTGTAATTGTGGAAGGTGGACACCATACTTACGATATGTTTGTCCTTCCACAACAACACCATTACATTCCCCTTGTGTCTAGCTTCCACTCCTTCTGTCTAGCTTCCACTCCATCAACAGGAAGGCATTTAGCACGGCTGATGTCCTGCAGCTCTCTCGGTGCTCTCATTGCTAGTCGTACTGTGCCACACACATACCATGCCCTCTTCAAAGAGATGTTCAGACAGTGATACAGAGTTGAATAATTGTCTATATACAACTTGTATCCTTTGTCCTTCAAAGGTTCAACGAGGCCCCACACTGTGTTCTCTAGAGACTTCTTCTCCCCGGTGCATACTTCCAAATTCCAAATGTAACCACTCCTTGCCTCAGCCAGGATGTATAGTTTTATGGTATATTTTTGGGGCTTCCTAGAGTTATATACACAGAAGGAAAGCCACCCCTTCCAACCCACAGATCCCTTATCCAGACTAAGATGTTTGCCCGGGATGTTAATCTCCTTGAACCTCTGAAGGAGATACTCCATCATTGTGCGAATCCTTATCAGCCGGTCCTGATTGCCCTCCGGTATGGCGAGACTACTGAAAGCATAAAAGTGCTTCAGGATGGCCCTGAAGCACTTTCCATCAGAGTTCACCGAAATATGGGGTATTCATGAACCTCTGATAAACGCCAATAATGTCTTATGGTTGACAGTTCACAAATACCCATAAGAAAGTACAGTATAATCCAAGGAACCAAGCTATTTCATCTTCGTTGCAGAGGTAAAACATCTACTGCAGTCCCCAGAAATGTGGCATATTTATTTGTTACGACCATCAGGTAGGTAAGCAACTCCCTGGTAAAAAAAAAAGTTGAAAGTATTGGAGTGGTGTTGCTGGTGCTGCCAGCAAGTTGAAAGTATTGGAGATGGTGATGATGATTGTGTTGATGATAGCTGGATGGAGGAAGGTTCAGGTGATCAAGGTGATGGAAATGGTTGTGGTGATGGTTGCAATGAAGATGGTTGTGGTGGTGATGGTTGTGGTGGTGATGGTTGTGGTGAAGATGGTTGTGGAGGAGAAGGTTGTGGTGCTACTGCTGCTGCTGCTGATGATGCTTGCTTATATTCAGGGGGAATGAAGTCTGAAGGGGACAACGACTTTCCAGATTTAGCTGGGTAAGATGATATGGAAATATCTTGGATGGGTGGTGAGATGCGGGCGCGTTGAAGTGTGGTGAGAGTGTAGTTGAGTCTGGGGGAAAAGAGGTCAGTGTTTGTGGTGGTGAGGTGGAAGATAGGTGGCGATAATGCAGCCCAATCTCGAGGTCGGGGTGGTTTCAGTGGTGGCAGGCCCGACACCAGTGGTGGAAGGACTGGTGGCAGTGATGGCAGTGGTGTTGGGGGTGATAGGACTGATGGCAGGGATGGTGGTTGTTTCTAAAGTGATGGCAGAGGTGACAATTGCCGTAGGAGTGATGGAAGTAACAGGAGTAGTGGTGAAAGGAGTGGTGGTGGTGATGGTGCTACTACTACTCTCTGTGTGCTTATCACCATGGTCTTGACCATGGGTCTGCGCTTATCACCCCTCGGGTCAGATTTCTTCCTCGCTCTTCTGCTCCTCACTCTCTCCTCCTCAACAAATTCACTGCCTGTTTCACTATCACCACTTTCCTGGCTCTCACTGCCGCTGAACAAGTATTTCATATATTCTTTTTTCAGATAACCCCTTGCGAGGCATTTTTTCAGTAGTGTGAACTGCAGGGGAACGGTAAAAATCAGTTACAAATCTTCAAATTGGCATTTTCTGAAAATATATGAGAAACACCTATAAATGTTCTTCACAAGCACACTGCACTATATATAAAGCAATATCACTAAACACACGTAAGGTATGGACAGTGCGGTGGTAGGAAATGCTGGTTTAAATGGCCAGCAGCACGCTCACACACCCTTTGAGCCTGATACTGCTGGGAGGATGTTGAGCTAAATATAGGCCACTTGTCCCTCCGATAAGCTTCCGGGTGTTGCCATATATTTCCTCTAGATGTGGCTACCCTCAGCTTTGACTGAACCAAAATTGACGCAAATCCACCCACAGAAAAAGTTTCTATGACCATTTACAGGGAAGTTGCGCATGTTGCATCATCGGTTACTCTTCAGATTACAAGGATTATGACTCGCATTGCATCGTCTTGCGCGAGGGGGTTAAGTGCTGGAGAGAGAGGCCTTCCTGTGATGGCACTGACATAACTGGATGGCTGAACTGTCTACTTATACAAACGTCCTCAACTACTTCTTTGTCCCCTCAAAAGGAGGATGGTAGACTCCAGACGGGGAACTTAAATGTGCAGTCTACCAGGTTCACATTTCAGATGAACCTGGGGCTACAAGAACAACAATAGCAACAACATCACCACCTACGACAACTACCCCTTTATGCAGGTGGCTGAGATTGGTATCCTGTGAGAACTCGGTGACCCACAGCAAGTGGATCGTCTGCAGACAATTACTGCCTCCACATACGTCACTAATATAGATTCAGTGATGAGAAAAGGAGGTCATGTTTTCATCACCATAGAGGCCAGAAAGAAACTGATGATTGCTTGAGATTTTTCAAGGACTGGTAAGTGTATCAAGAAAATATTTTTTTGGATTATTTACAATTCATACTTCTGAGGCACTTACAAAATTCGCAGTTATACACACACGCCCATGAAAATTTCCCAAGATTATGCATTTTTACTTGCTTTTTTCTGTGGCGTTTACTGTGAAAAAAAAAAAAAAAAAAGATTAAAAGTTCATGTTCATCTCCTTACCTACTACCTTTTCTTAAGTCTGATTGCAAAGGAGTTTTCCAGAGTTCATAAGTGGATGTAAAATAATACCGTATAAATTATTTACAATCTTTATTTCTGAGGCTTTTACGATGGGCAACAAAATTTACAAATAAAAATGCTCACGAAAATTCTCTTGTTATCGTTGAAGCCAGAACAAAGATGCTATTTCCACAGGATTTTTCAATAACCGGTAAGGGTATGCATTATTAACAAAGTATTTTGGTGCTGAAGAGGGCACCGATGTGACCGGACCTTGGAGCTACCCGATTCTATGAACATCGCTCAACTCCTTCCCAGTCCCGAGAGAAGAATGGTGAACTGTCGGAAAGACCAACATCAGCCTGCAATCAACTGGATTCTCATTCAGAGGAGCCTGGGTTACTACTATTTCTACTACTACTGAACAGGTCAGTGTGACTTTTACCTGGGCGCTAGGAGATCCTACCTAAGATGTTTGGTCTGGCAGGTTACGTGGGCAAGGGCAGCCCACTTATACCCGCTGTCAGTCGCGTGTAAGGCCACAGCTCCAAATACTATACTCCTTTCACCCTAACATGGAATAAGAATTACTATCCATCGTTTATCTTGAATTGCAAAAATAGATTAGTAAATTAGTAGAAATAGGTTAGTAAAATTATGCCGCTATACTGCCTGTACTCTAACTTAAAATTGCCATCACTCCACTGTAAAAATGTATTAACGGTAAATATTTTTAACAGTCGAGAACAAGTGTTATAGAAATAATGTTGAGCCGTAGTACTGTATTTTTCCTCCACTGAACTCCATGAAATAAGCTGGAAAAGAATGAAAAATCTGGGCCAAAATAGGATGAAACAGGGGCGAAATGACTGTTTACTTTAACAAATGGTGAAGTGGAATTTAAACTATAGATATTATGTACATACAGTATTAATGGGAAAATATATTTGTTAGAGAAATTTTTACTAGTAAACCGGTTAGCTCCCAGAGTTCCTGTGCGAGGTATTTGGCTGGAAGGGTGCTAGGTGTACCGCCCTCCATCTATCTGATCTTAGTCGCGATGTTCATAGGTCCCTTCGCCGGGATTCCCTAATTCTTTATCAAATTATGAAAATGTCCAGTTCCGTCCTATATTGAGGACACTGGGCGCTTATGGGTTAAACATTTGATCTGATGTCTAAATGGTATTTACTCTGCTCATCTAAACTTGGCTCAGATTTTCTTCCTTTTGCAGCTTAATTCATGTAGCTCAGTGGCAGAATAAGAAAATACTGCGACTCAGCATCCCCTCCATAAACCTTCTTCTTGACTAGCACTATATTCGTGTCAGTCTATGCTCATAGCACAGTATTCATATTGGCGAGATGTCAACTTAGGGCCAAGCTAGAGTGAAAGGAGTATTGTGGGGAAATGATTGCTTACTGTACTTTGCTTCTACAGGATAATGAGACTGAGAGTGACGGGTCTTTATCACCACTGGCTTCTGCTCTATACCCCAAATTTTACCACAGTGGCTTCTTAAAGTTAACTGTCTTTATTTTCCAAGTAATTCCACTTAATGCTTTCCAACTTCACAGTTCTCACAAACACTGGAGCTTACACGCTTTACTAACTGCTATTACACTTAATGCTTAACAACAGTTCACAGTTATTACACTTCACTGTTTTCTCAAGTACTAATGATATACAAACTTGTATAACTCGTCACTGTTTGCCACCGTTTTTACAAGTACCGAAAGTATACTGTACAATCTTCACTGACACTGCACTACACCGAAACCGACTGCACTTCACACAAACTGACCTGAAACCCGACTAAAAACTCAAAAGTCTCTACCCCATCCTTATATAAGTTTGCATTAATTGAGAAACGTCTACATTTTTCCCCATTTCTGGTGTATTTTAGAGAAAGAGCACAGTTGCCAACACAGAAACAGCCCAAAACATGCCAGTGTTGTCTTACATTGCATAACACTCTAAATCATTTACCATACGAACTTAAATTACAAAATTTTACAAGCAATCACAGAAATATAATATTATAAAGAAAATGAGCACAAATATTAATGCATAACATACGAAACAACTACGCTCACAAACACCAGGCAAACTGGCAACTCTGACTCTTACCAGAACCGGAACTAGCTACCGTACACGAAACGCCGAGAAGCTTCTCGAGCACCCAGCTGGCAAATCTCACTTCTTACCACCACCCCCTCCCTAGTTCTTTGTCGTTCCGACAAAACTACACAGTATATACAAACATAAACCTTAATCCTAATGAAACATCTAACTATGCGCAAAATATTCCTTCAACTTATCATGTCTTCTTCATCTGATGCTGGCCCTGTCACTGCAGTACAGCAGCATTTCTTCCTATGATTCCCATTCCTACCACACTGCATGTCGTCTGTTCTTCCGTCTTCTTGCACGCTATTCATCAAAATTCTCCTGCATTTCCTCAGTGGTGGGACTTCCTGGGAAAAACTGGCTGGTTGTTGCCTCTCGTCACCAGCCTTCAATAATGTACCCTCATCCTTCTCATTTGGACACTCACAGCTGACGTGTCCCACCTCACCACATGTCCAACATGCTTTTGTTGCAACTGAAGAACTCCTTGCACTGCTCTGTTCTTGTTCCTTCTTCCATTCGTGACAATCCTTCTTCTTGTGCCCTGACTTCCCACAGAACCAGCAGCCTCTTCCGGTCTTCTGTTCCCTCTTCCACTTGTAGCAGTCCTCTTTTCTGTGTCCTGGCTTTTCACAGTGCCAGCAACTTCCCTCAAATTTTTCATTTTCACAAACGTGCCCCTTTCTTGTCTTGAATCCTGCACTACGACCTGCCAGAAAGGTGGATGTACTGGACCTGACGTAGGACTCAAATTCTAGAGCCCTGTCTAGTGCTTCTTGCATGCTTCTGGGTTGTGCCTGCATCACTTACACTTTCAACTCTGCACTGTCAAGAGCATCGATGAACTGGTCCCTCAGTTGAATAGCCAGCAGGTTAGGTGCTGCTCCAGGGTACGCCTTGTATGCCATACTCTCCAGGTCATGAGCATGCTGCTGTCGGGATTCTCCTCGAGCCCATACACGGCCCCGAAATCTTGCTCTGTACACCTCAGTCTGGTACATGGTTCCCTATCTGCGTTCTAGCACTTCTACTACGGACTGATAGCTGTTCCTCTCAATCACTGACATCTGACCCAGAATTTCCATTGCGGCATCCTTAAGGCTACGAGTACAAGCAACCTGCACTGCCCTCTCCCTATCATTCCAACCATTCTGATCCACAAGTAGCTCAAACTGTGCACAGTAAGCTTTCCAAGATACTCTACCATCAAATTCCTGAGGTTTCTTTTTAATTGGACCCCATTATAGCCATGCTATAATGTTTGGGGGGCTAAAAACTGGGGCATCATAATTGAGGCCAGGACTTAAATCTCCTATATTCTGATTATTCAACCCTGTACTGCTACCTTTAGATGCTTGGGATCCATCAAGATTCACCATACTCTGTTCAATCCTTTCATATGCTCCCTGTACACTAACCTGAGGCTCAGGAGTGCAATATTTCCGTACAGCCTCAATTTTCTCACTGATTATCTTAACACAGTCAACTACATGCTTCAGCTGGTTATCTACATGCTGTCTGCACTCCGTCACCTTTTCCTCACCAGTTGTCTTCAGCTGGTCGTCTACATGCTGTTTGCACTCTGTCACTACTTCCTCACTAACTGACTTCAACTGGTCATCTACATGCTGTTTGCGCTCGGTCACAATATTGCTTACCTCATACTTCTGCTGCCTTAACTCAGTATATACCACCTTCTTTAGTTGTTCCTGTTCTTTCTTCATTTCCCCCATGAAAGCATCCAGCTGTTCTTGCATCCTCAGTTGTAATTCCCTCTGTTGCTCCTGTAGTGCCTCCTGAAGCTGTTCATATCGTTCTTTCTGTTCTTCATTCTGTGCCTGCAGTTGTTCTTTGATTTCTTTCTTCTGTGCCTGTAATTGTTCTTCAATCTTTTTCTGTCCTTCGTTCTGTGCTTGCAGTTGGACACTTTGTGCTTGTAATTGGACATTTTGTGTTTGTAACTGTTCTTTAAATTCGTTGTCGAACTCTTTCCGTTCTTCTTCGAGTTCTTTAGTTTGTGCCTGAATTAGCTTCACGATTGTCGCCCAAGAAAATTCCTCTCCTGTCCAGTTCGAAGACCTTGTCTTTATACCTTCTGCTTCCATGTTGAAGGTTAGACTCACTGCAGCCCTGAAATAAGTAATCCCACACTCCGGACACCAGTGTTACGTCCTCATCCCCACACTGCCCCAGGCTCCAACAGCAGTATAGGATGTTGTCCAGTGAGTTGTTCTTCCTATGGCCAGCCTTTAGGTGTGCAGTACACAAGATCAGCTGAGGTGAAAATAAACACTGGCTTTGTAAAATTCACTGTCTTTATTTTCCAAGTAATTCCACTTAATGCTTTCCAACTTCACAGTTCTCACAAACACTGGAGCTATAAACACTTTACTAACTGTTATTACACTTAAAGCTGAACAACACTTCTCAGTTATTACCTTCACTGTTTTCTCAAGTACCAATGATATAAAAACTTCAATAACTCGTCATTGTTTGCCACTGTTTTTACAAGGACCGAAAGTAAACAATCTTCACTGACACCACACTGACACTGCACTACACCAAAACCGACTGCACTTCACACAAACTGACCTGAAACCTGACTAAAAACTCGAAACAGTCTCTACCCCATCCTTTCATAAGCTTGCATTAATCCAGAAACGTCTACATTTTTCCACATTTCCGATGCTGATGATTATGAAGTGCTTGAACGATCGGACAGTGAAATTAGTGTGAGTAGTATTGAGTTTCCTGTGAGTGCTGATGATAATCCTGAAAATGCAAGTGGTGGTAGTAATACAGAAGATCCTCATCAAGATGATACAAGAAATTGTTGTACCAAATTTGAATATTATAGGGTTAATTTTATTTTATGATGATGCTAATTTACTTTTCACATGAACTTGTTATTATTTTGAGAACCTGTTCCAAGAATACTGACAATCAGACATTCAAATAAGTGTAGCATCAGTACCTCCACACTCAAACTTCATCAAAATTGTAATACAATGACAAAATTTTCTTAACATAACAAAAACAAAAACAAAAAGGGACACTTTGTGGGTTGGTTCCACGTGCTGTGTCCTGGGGAACATATGTACAAAGTTTAGTAGATATAACTTTATGAATATGGAAGAAATACACACTTAAGGTTTGGGGTCCGCCGGGACCCCATCAGCCTTCCATGTAACTTGGTAACCCCATACCCACGAAGGGTTAAAACAGCATCATAAATTTACACCCTAATGTAGGGGTTTTGAACCCCCTGGGGGTAGGGGGGTTTCAAGAATATTCCCCCAGTATCCCTGCTTGTCGTACGAGGTAACTAAAAGGGTTGCCCCACCCTGTAAAAAGAACTAAGTAAAGAAGCGAACAAAGCGATCAGACCAGGATGGACCACACGTTCACAACCAAGGAACGGACAAAGAACATTCTAAGGATGGGAACGTGGAATGTGAGAGGAGTGAATGATGAGGTGAAAGAGAAAGAGATTGTTCAGGTGCTTGACGATGCTAGAGTGGATGTATGTGGAATGACTGGAACTAAATGGAAAAAGTGAAGGGGTGAGAGAATGGGAGTATGGTTTAGGAATATGTGCGGGACTTAATGAGAATCGGAGGGCAAGAGAGGGAGTATGTCTGATGATGAGCAAGATGTGGAGGAGAATATAAGAGAGTATGGAACAGTGGGTGCAAGGACTGTATGGGTGAGGATGAAAGTAGGCATACAAGCTTGGGCGATTATATGTGCGTAGGTGCCGACAGAGGACCGAGTGGCAAGAGTGAAAAATGAGTTTTGGGTGAGTGTAGCAGCATGTATGGACAAGTTTGAAAGGAGTGAGCGAGTGTTTTTGATTGGAGACATGAATGGCAAAGTTGGGAATGTACGAATGGATGGAGTGGTTGGTCACTGGGGTATGCCACCTGAAGTAGATGGGAGTGGTAGTACTTTGGTGGACATCTGTGCCAGTAAGGGGTTGGCATGGCAATAGCTGATGCTTTCTTCCAGCATAAGTTGACTCACAGGTACACATGGAGAGTTATTAGGAGTATGGATGGAGAACTTGTTGATTGATTGATTTGTTTGATTGTATTGAGAATGTGTTGAACAAAAGGTAATGACAAATTACGTGTGTATGGATGAGCGAATGACAAGTGTTGGATGCAAGAGTGTGGAGAGGGTGGGGGAATGAAATCTCGGACAATCACTTAGTGATGGCCAAAGTAAGGCTGCAAAGGAAATGGGTGAAGAGACGAAAGGGAAAACAGGAGGAAACAGCTCCTGTGAAAAGAGTGGAGAAGTTGCAAGAGAGTGAGAAAATGGCAGAGTATAAGAGCATATTGGAAGAAAGGTTGGGAAATATGAGTTAGAGCAGAAGGAAAGGGTGGAAGAAGTGCGGAAGATATTCATGGAAGAGATGAGCGCAGCCTGCGAGGTGGTTTGTGGAGTGAGGAGGAGTTGCAGGGGTGTGCAAGGGATAGCAAAGTGGAATGATGAAGTGAAACAAGCTGTGGAACAAAAGAAGAAGGCATAGAGTGATTGGCTAGAGAGTATAGGTGGAAGAGAAGATGAGAGAGAGAAGTGAGAGGTATATGTAAGCAAGAGAAGAGAGGTGAAGAGATTGGTGAAGGAAATTAAGAAGAGATTGGATGAAGAGTTTGGGATGAATGTGAGTGCGAAATGGAGGGAAAGTAAAAAATTGTTTTAAAAGGAGGTAAAGGAAGTAAGACAGTGTGAAAGGGGAAATAGTATGGGAGTGAAAAATGGGAATAATATATTGCTGGTGGAGAAGAGAGAAAAAATGAGATGGAAGGAGAACTTTGATGATTTGTTGAATGTAGACAGTAAGAGCATCCCTTTCCTATCAAGATGGGAAGGTTCCCAGGAATTGATGGAGTGTGTGGTGAAATGCTGAAGTTTTGGGGTGAGACTGCTGTGGAGTGGATATGGAAGTTGTGTAGGCTGGCCTGGGAACAGGGAAAGGTTCCAGAGGATTGGAAATCAGGTAAAATTATTCCTATATACAAAGGAAAATGGGAGAGAGAAGTATGTTGTAACCATAGGGGTATTTGCCTTCACGGTGGGACTGGAAAAATGTATGGTAGAATACTCATTTATGGTTAGGCATATAACAAAGGAGCTAGTAGGGGAAGAACAAGGGGGATTTAGGAAGGGAAAAAGGTGTGTAGATCAGATGGTTGTTCTAAGATGTTTAGCAGAGAGGTATCTAGAGAAGGGAAAGAAAATCTATGCTGCCTTCATGGACATGGAGAAAGCATATGACAGAGTAGATAGGCAACATATGTGGAAGGTATTAAGAATACATGGAGTGGCTGGGGAATTGTTGAGTGCTGTGAAGAGTATGTACGAGGGAGCTAGGACTATGGTGTGAGTGGATGGTGAGCTGAGTTCTTTGATCTGAATGTGGGACTCAAACAGGGATGTGTGATGTCTCCATGGCTGTTTAATATATTTATGGATGGGGTTGTAAAGGAGGTGCAAGGTAGGGTAGTGAATGTGGGATGGTTCTAATGAATGAGGGTGAGGTGTGGAAGATTCCGGTGTTGCTGTTTGCTGATAATACAGTATTGTTGAGTGAAGATGAATGGGAGTTGCAAGGTTTGGTGAATGAATTTGGGACAACGGGTAAGAAGAGGAATCTGAAAGTTAATGTAAACAATAGTTATGGTGTTTGAGAGGAATGAAGGCACAGAATGCACAGTGAGGTTGGATGGCGAGGATATGGAGAATGTGAGTGCATTCAAGTACTTGGGTAGTGTGATGAGTAAGGATGGAAGTTTTGGGGATGAAGTGATTGAAGGGTATAGCATGTATGGAAAGTTGTTGATTCACTGAAAGAAGTGATGAGAAATAGGAAGGTGAGTATGGAAATTAAGAAGTCACTGCATGGCAGTGTCGTGCTCCCCACCCTGACGTATTGAAGCGAGGCGTGGACCTTGCTAGAGGGGAACAAGTCAAGAGTGAGATCAGTGGAAATGAGTTACCTGAGAGGAGCATGTGGAGTGATATGGAGGGACAGGTTGATGAATGAAGAAGTGAAAGAACGTTGTGGGGTGGATGTGGATGTGATTGAGAAATAAACTGAGGTGATTTGGACATGTGGTGAAAATGGAGAATGAAAGACTGACCAAGAGAGTGTATGTAGGTGATGTGAAGGGAGGGAGAGGGAAGGGGAAATTGAGGATGAGGTGAAGGGTTGGAGTTGAGAGGTATATGAGGGAGGGGGGAGTGAGTTGCGGGGAGGGCAGTCAATTGGTGGGTGACAGAGTGACTTGGAGGCGTTTTGTTTATGGCCACACTTTGCGGGATTAGGGCATCGGGCAATAGATAGACAGATACATAAATTTACATAACTTTTGACTCCCATTTCACTTAGTATAATACAGGCAAGTTTGAGATCAGCCTGTGACACCAATGAAGCTGTCTGTCAAAAATATGATTTGCTGGGTCCATCGATTAATATACGGAATACGAGGTGGAGAGAAAAAGACAGCCCAGTTACGTAGAGCCAAAAATTACAGCAGCCAATCAAATCCCCAAAACATGGTTTGCAGTGCAAGACCATCTGACGAAAAGATCAAGTAGGACGGTGTTACTTGTAATGTGGTGCTTGTGCGGCTGAAGGAGTTAGTGTAGTGTTGGTGTGGCTGACAGTGTTAATGTGGTGCTGGTGTGGCTGATGATGTTTGTCATTATGCCAACAGGTAGATTAATCTCTTGTTGTGAATTATAATTCATTCAAATCCTCTGCAACTTGTCACTTTTTCACTTTAACATTGAATAGCAAATAATTTAAGAGATAAGGAAGGGTTTTCCAATTAAGAACAGCTCTGTTGGTTTAACCCGCCCCGTGCCAACGAAGTACTCGTACATCGGCCGCTATATGCGCGGACAATGCCATTGATGTACATATACGTCAGCAATTTGATATAATTGCCAATATTCGAAAATTCATATTAGGTGCCAAAATATTGGCTGGGATATTCCTGCACCTCTCTGGGCCTCTCAAGGCCTTCCTATATCATATATATACCCAACAAGGGTGTTTTTGGGTCGAATAGCATAGTTACCAATGAATAAAACAAAGATCTACCTCAACACAATAGGTGTTGGAGGAGGCCAATAAAGTCTATGGGCGTTACTCCGAAAGTTTTCAGCCACTTGCTCTGGGATAATCGACCTCAAAATCGACCTAAATGGCTTCTGTGAATACTTTTATGGTTATTCTCCATGTGTTCATATCAGTGCTAACCTACCTAGCAAAAAAAAAAAAAAGGTCAAAAAATGACTGGCACAACGGCTCCATGAAGGTCCAAAGTCTGCTGGCACTCGGCAGGTTAAGGATTTGATGGTGCTTGTGATACCATAAATGAAAAATCAATTGCAGTCTCTAGATCTGGGATTCCCAAGTAAGCACGAATTCCCTCCAGTGGGAATAATTGGATTTTTTTTTGAGGGGGGAAGGGTTATAAACAGATAAGGCCAATTTGGTCAAAGTAGCCTTCTTGATATGTGTACACCTATGAGATGATACCGGTATTATTTTATGGTCGAATGCTTTTTTTTCTATTAATTTTTGTGTTGTATGAGTAAGATCAGATTTTTAGTCTACATAATAGTACAAAGGCACTGTGTAACAAAGAATTTTTTTATTATTATTTTTTTCTATCTCTAGGTTTTTGTCAATAATTGACAATTGTTTATTTCCAGTCTTATTACCGCACGCCGATGTGATGGCTGATGTATCGCTTACAACGTCACACATACACATACACACACACATACACACAACATCTGCGTCCATGCAGATGTCACTGATATGACCATTATTGCATCAGGCAACGCGGATCGTCAGTTCATTCGATGAGCTAGTCTCACGTTGCTAGTTTGGCTGGTCGAAGTGTTTTTGAGCTGTTCCTAAAGGTGTTTCTATTGATGAGAATGACCAGTAGACATTCTTGGAAGCTGTCAGGCGATATTTTGTTATGTATGTGGAGAATATATTGGACTGAAGATGATCAAACACAAAATCCACCTTGACATCAAATTTGCTTGTGCATACAAAGCATATTTTGGTGTGGTGATGGATGATCAAGATGAGGATTGGGCTCCACACAACACTTGTGGTAGATGTCGCTCTGTGCTTGAAGCTTAACTACAAGAAGCGAGAAGGAAGATGCCTTTCACAGTTCCGAGAGTGTGGTAAGAGCCTTCGAATCACCACAACGATTGTTATTATTGCATGGTTGATGTAAGTGGTGCAAAGAATGTTAAGAGCAGGATGAACATTGTAATCTATATCCAAATTTGCCTTCTTCGATTTCTCCTGTGCCTCACAACGATGAGCTGGCGATTCCTGTACCTCCTGCGGACATGGTAGCTGTCTCTGACCATGAAGACATCGTCGATGACAGAGACGAAAGTGATGATGAATCATATGTTGGAGAATGTTCTGGAGACACTCCACACTTTTCCAATCAGCAAGACCTGGATGACTTGGTCCGAGATTTAGGACTCAGCAAGTCCAATGCTGAGCTGCTGTCATCACATCTAAGTGAACAGAACTTGTTGGATCCCAACTGCGAGTTGAGTTATGGGAATCGCCATGGCAAGTTTGCATCCTTCTTCATATTCTGTGAAGAAACCTCGTTGTGTTAATGTTTGTTGTTAGGGGTTTGTTCCAAGCCATGGGAGTGGAACACAAGGCCTCACAATGGCGACTCTTCATAGAGAGTACTGTGAAGATCCTAAAAACTATACTTTTACATAATAGCAATGAACTCCCATCAATTCCAGTTGCACATTCTCTGAAAATGAAAGAAGGCTATGAGAATGTAAAGATATGTCTGACAAAGATCAAGTACTCAGATCACAGTTGGAAGATTCGCAAGGATTTCAAAATGATTTAATTCCTACTAGGAATGCAAGGTGGTTATATGAAGTACTCATGTTTTTTATGCTTGTGGGACAGCTGGAGTGATGCAGAACATTTCGTGAGGTACGACTGGCTTCTCAGAGAGAGTCTAACACCAGGCTCGTGCAACATTCTGAAAGCTTCACTTGATTTCCAGAGAGAAGGTATTGTTACCGCCACTACATGTAAAACATGTGAAACAGTTTGTGAAAGCCATAGACAAGGATGGCAATGGGTTTGTGCATATTCAGTCCATGTTCCCCAAGCTGAGCGTGGCAAAGGTGATGGCTGGCATATTCACCAAGTCGCAAGTTCGAAGAATGCTTGCAAGTCGTGAACTCCAGGGTAATGTGACCGATGATGAAAAGCACGCTTGAAATGCTTTCAGAGAGTTTGTGGAAAGTTTTCTTGGCAACCAGAGGAGACCAGATTCCGCACAGCTAGCTGATCACCTGATAGGCGCATTCCACCAGCTTGGATGCGGAATGTTAATGAAATTGCACTATCTGCATCCTCACTTTGATTTCTTCAAAAGCAACTTGGATGCGGTCAGGGAGGAGCATGGTGAACAGTTCCACCAGGACGTTCTGCTGATGGAAACCAGATATCAAGGCAGGTGGAACGAGGCGATGATGGTTGATTATGTTTGGGGATTGTTGCACGATTGTCATCACAGCTACAGAAGAAAGTCTAGATCAAAAGTGCTTTTCTAGGTAATATGTGCCCTGCATTCCTTGTGATGTTACTGTTTGCTCTTTGTCTTGTTATATTCATAATATAAACCCGGAAATATATAAATTCTTTGACATCCTCAACATTCTCGAAATGGTAACATTGGTAGGAGTAGACTGTAGCACCAGTCGAACAGGGCAGTACTCCCGAGGTTGATGGCATGCTGGTGATAGGGAGAGCTGGAGCTCCTGTTTCACCAGCCCTCAGGACTTGATCCTAACCATCTCCCTTTGCGAACATTTTCAGTGCATTCATTTACACAGAGAGTAGGCCAGCATGCTCTCATAATACCTCTACCTTCAACTGTTTACACCACACTACATGTTCATAACATATCACACCTTCTATTCACTGTCTTTAGCAATGGCCGCTGCATCTTACTATCAAATGAGGTGGTACCTCTGATTGCCACCACCGGCAGGGTAGGGCTGGCGGCACAGGGTCCTCCCGATCGCAATCAAGCGACTGTGCCGGCAGCGACTGTTGCTATTTCCGGGAATGCTCGTCAGCGATAAAGAGACAGTGTGGCCTTATTCTTTACCAACATCCACGGCCTTACCACAAATTTAAACTCAGTTCATTTTTTCCTTCAGTCCATATTCCCTTTGGCCCTTTTCCACACAGAACCACAAATCTCACCCTCTACCGATATATCCCCATTTTGTTTTCCCGGTTACCATCTCCTTACAAACTTTCATAACAAGGGCGGCACCTGTTCTTATATCAAATCCCAATATGCAGTTGACACTATTTTAAACTTCACTTCATCCAGTTTTGATTACTCATTATAGAAACTAAATTGTCAAAACATTACCAAATATATTTGTGTAGTTTATTGTTTCCCCAATGCTTCTTCGGAACCGAGTGTATTTGATTCCATATCCAATCAGTTGAGTAACCTTAACCTTGCCCTTAGCACCGAAATTACCATTTTGGGTGATATTAACATACATAATGTTGAGTGGTTATTGCATTCTGCCCGGACTGACGATGCTGATCTAGAGTGCAAGCTGTTTGCGGAATCGTTTAATCTCACCCACTTGGTAAAGCAACCAAGCAGAATACCTGATAATCCTGACCATAATGCCCATCTCTTGGATTTATTCTTGACAAATAATTCAGATCAATACAGGATAGAGGTACTGTCACCACTTGGATCCTCTGACCACAATCTCATCAAAGCCTCATTAGTTAACCCTCCCACACCTGCCCGTTCTGAACCTGTCAGGGTGACCCGATGACACTTTGATAGGGTAAACTGGGATAGATTTAGAAATTATCTTGCTGACATTCCATGGCAGTCTTTCTTCTCTAGTGATCCCAGTTCTACCCAGTCCCACATTTGTGACTTAATACTAGCTGGTATTGATTTATTCATACCAAGTCAACAGTTCCCTAAAAGATCGAACTCTCCAAAATGGTTTGATGGCAACTGTGCCAGAGCAACAGCCCAAAAATCATTAGCATATAACTCTTACTTAAGATAAAAAGCATCTGAATCACTCTCCCAATTTAAAATTGCTAGAAATCATGCAAAAGCTGTGTTAAATCTATCTAAATCAAACTTTCTTCAAAAGCAAGCATCAAAACTACTTAACAACCCTAATGACAATAGAATATTCTGGTCAACTCTTAATTCTTTCAATAATAACTTTAACAAGTCATCTTCCATTCCCCCGCTAAAATCTTCAGATGGCAACGTTACAAATGACCCGTGTGGGAAAGCAGATATCTTTGTCAGTACCTTTGCCAGAAACTCTACCATAGACGATACCAGCCAGAATGTCCCAGTACTGGAACTTGACTCTCCCGAAATTGCCCCACTTAAAATACAGACAAGATACATAAAATCCATCCTAGACAATTTACCTACCAACAAAGCTCCAATCCCAGGTGGAATTCCACCAATTGTTTTGAAAAAGTGTTCCCCTGAACTTGCCTCTGTTCTAGCTATATGCATACGTTCTTCCTTATTCCCAAATTCATGGAAAGAAGCCAATATCCACCAAATGCCGAAGAAAGGAAGTTTGTCTGACCCCTCCGATTACAGACCAGTAGCTGTCACTTCTTTTCTTGGTAAGGTATTTGAAACTTTAATTAATAAACACATTGTTAAATATCTTGAATCCAACAACTTAATTAGTGATAGACAATATGGTTTTCACCACGAAAGATCCACCATTGAAATACTCAATCTCCTAACTCATACCATCCATCAATCAATTGATCTACATGGAGAAACTCATGCAGTAGCCCTTGATATTTCTAAAGCCTTCGACAGAGTATGGCACCGTTCCCTGCTGTCCAAACTCCCTTGCTATGGACTAACGTCTTTTATTCCTTTGATTTCTTCAGATCTTAGTGACAGGAAAATAAAAGTAGATGATGTATATTCCAATTTCCACTCAATTAACGCTGGTGTGTCGCATGGATCAGTTCTGGCGCCAACCCTAAGACCCTCATTTACAAAGTCTAATATCTCTACCTCTCAACTCAGTACAGCCATCTCCATAAATCAGGATCTATTTACGATCAGTGAATGGGGACAAAACAACCTTGTCTCTTTTAATGCTAGTAAAATTAAATATATACAGTTTAGTAATAGATATTGTCAGATTCTACATTACCTTCAGTGCTACTTATATTCCCATCTCCAAAAGCATTTAAATTCTTGGCGTCTCACTCAAAAATGCCCTCAGCTGGACCTCTCATGTCAGATCACTTGCTAAAACCGCCTCAAAGAAACTTGGATTATAGTACAGAGTCTGTAACTTCTTTGCTGATGAGCAGTTAAGTATAATTTATAAGAGTCATGTGTGCTCACAGCTTGAATATTGCTCACCCTTGTGGACTGGTTGTCGAGAGGTTGCATTAAGACAATATAAACAAAATTCAGAACAAAGCTGTTAGAATCATTAACAACCCTGCCATTACAAATAAACTACCTCCCTTGCAAGTACGAAGGAATATTGCCTCCCTTGCATTATTTCACAGATATTTTTATGGCAAATGCTCAGACGAAGTTGCGTCCATGGTGCCACCTCTCCATGCCTTCCCTCGTGCAACACGGGCATCTGGTAGCGCTCATGACTGGAATGTCACTCAGCCAAATTGCAGAACTCCTCCTATCAGAATCCTTTCATTCCCCGAACTACATCTCTCTGGAATTCATTTCCCCAGAGTTGTTTCCCTCCAAATTTCAACCCACAGCTGTTCAAGTCTAACTGTTACAGATATTTTATGAACAGAGGACACTAGTAATCTGGTGTATGGATTATTTTTTTTTATTATTCCTTTGTTTTTCCTTCCTCCTGTTATGTTATTAAAAAAAAAAAAAAATGTCCTTGTGTAATACATATATTGTTGCATAACTCCTGTAACTCTAGATTTACGCAAAATCAAATAGCATATTCGGAATCTATACATTGACATTAATCAGTAATAGTATAGAAATCAGCTTAAGCGAAAAATTGGTTTAAGTTTGTTACACAGTGTAATGATCCCAAAACTCTGCAAAAGTTAAATAATCCTCTTATGAATAATAATCCTACATCATTATGATGCCTATCACCATGTATGTTATCATTGCTGTTATACAGTATACAAACAGAACAGAAACGTCGCAATACCAAGCTTTGCTTGACAGTTAAACGAGTTTCCTCCAATGATTGGATGATGCGACTACCTTTCATCGGGGAAAAACAGTATAGACCAAAATTTGAAGCTGTTGTTTAAATTTTTGTTGATAAAGCTTAGCAGAGAAGCACAGTGCATCCTTTAGCACATCCTTTTTTTTTTTTTTGTTAGGGGGAGGGGAGCCCTGTGAGGAAATCTCACTAGAGAAAGGGGTTTCCAGATTGCATCAGTGGACACCTTCAGCAGCAGATTGTCTTGGAGCTTATATGTAATCCTTTGTGGAGGTTCCTGCTGAGTCTGGCCAATCCTGTCACCTTTTCTTGGCGTAGTTACCCTGTGATGGGGTGTCCTCACTACATTCTTTTTTTTTTTTTTCACTTTGACCGAGACATTTCTTCTTTTGTAACCTATTTCTCGTAATACATTGGCAGACAGACAATGCTACGGTTCTACATCCTTTTCAAAGTACTTCTTCGTGACTAGCAATATATTCTCTTTTTAATCTACTGCTACCATTCAGCTTTCAAGGAAAAGCTAAAGCAATTTTAGGCCATGTCAGAACAAAAATAGTATGGAAAAAATAACGCAAGGCTTAAGGGACTGACGACGCTAATACTTGGTTATTCATGTTCGTGGTCGATCATATCCTGTAGCACTATCAGACAATTACAGACTTGCTTGATATAACTTCTTTTGTTACTAAGATCCCCATTTTCTCTCACTCACAACTGTGTGCAGTGGCTTAGTTGTGTGTGTTATGCTTAGCTGATTGACGATGTTCCAAATACTCAGGCAGCTGTTTCTTTGGTAAAATGATTTTATGAAGCAAGAAACAAAATTTGTTCATAGTTGGCGGTTTATTATGTGATATGTATATTAATATTTCACTCTTAGCCCGAATAACTAAGCACCACTGCACCATGATTTCAATATACAATGAAAGTTTCAAAACTTGTGATTTGCACTTGCGTGATTCTGCTCATGAACATGGCACAACAAGTTCTTTCTATCAAGCGTAAGGCAGCATCCTTAACAAATGCTAGCTGGCGTGGGTGGGAAATTGCATCACAGTACAGTAACCCATACAAGTGGCCCCACTGAATGCGGGTGGGTGCAGGCGAGACCATCTATGGATTCCAATGATACAGAACTCTTGCTTGTACCAATAAGCATTAGGGGTGGATGCAGCCTAATTATCGGACATTATAGTCGTGACCTTGCCATTCAGCACGAAAAGTTTGCAGCTAATGCATAGAATTTTTGTCACCAATCATTGTGTTGGCTAGGTGATCTGAGTATCCATATATATGGCACTGTCATGAAAGCAGGCTTATCAGCACGTGGTAGGGATAGCAGAAAGTTTGCAGTTTGCTGGTGGTGATAAGTTGTTTTGCATAAAATATGCGTAGATGATTTTTTGATGATGTGACTGATTCTAGAAGTTTTTGAGCTACTGTAGTGCATACGGCATAGCATAATTAGTGTGATAGGTATATATGATAATATAACTGTATCATAGTTCGAGAATGATAACTATTTCTTGCAGTTACTGTAAGTTATATGGTTATATGGAGCGTCGACGACCATGTAAGAAAACAGCGCTATCAGATCGGCATTGGTTCGTGTGGCTGTGGAGTGAAGACCTGTCGATCAGAGCAATAGCTCAGCAGAAGGGTACCAGCGCTGGGCGATGATGGGTAAGGCCAAGATCTAAAGACAAACAGTTCTACTCAGTTCCTCCTAGTGGGCAGGTCAGTGACGTCACGCAGCTGCCGGGGATGGAAAGGGGGTTACCATACAAAGAAAAAAGCAGTGGAAATGGGGAGCTATACTAATCTCTCTCTCTCTCTCTCTATCTCTCTCTCTCTCTCTTATAAAGATATATATTTGTACATTTTCATGTTACTAACTGTCTGTGATTCCACACACACACACACACACACACACACACACACACACCACTGGGCGATGATGGGTAAGGCCAAGATCTAAAGACAAACAGGTCTGCTCAGTACACAGAGGGATTCAATCTAGGCGGACACGTGACACCGGCGCTCCGTACCAAATCATCATGGCCAGTGGCATTACCTAAATAGTATCTTTGTATGAGTCAAGCTCAGTACCAGGTTAGACTAAATGATTGTTCATTATAAAAAGGAAAAAAAATAATAAGTTTCAACAAGACTTGTAAAAACAGGAAATAGAACCAAGACGAAAGAATACGCTGAGTCATCTCTGAGGTTTGTTTAGACTACAACAAGACGGAGATTGTAAGTACTGTATATGCTTTGCACTTTAAGTATTGCAAAATGGATACATCCTTCAGTAAAACAAATTTGGAAAAGAAAAGGGATAAAGATAAAAAGCAAAATGATGATTTCTACCAAGAACTGGTTGAAGTAGAGACCCACAATAGACTGGTTGAACGTGTAAACAAATTAGAAATGGCTTTCAAAAATGAAATTGATGAAATAAAGAAGCAGATGCACTTGCAAAAGAAAGAAATAGAAAAACTAGGAAGGGAGGCCAATAAGAAAGACACAACCATCAGTGAACTAACAGTGGAATTGAGTACACTTAGGAAGAAAATGAGTGAAATGGCAAGTACAGTAGTCAATCACGAGAGTGTTATGGAAGAGTTCAAAAATGACACAGAGACAATTAGGCAAGTTAGCAGTCTTATTGACCAGAGCAGTGATATTGAGGAGAAGATAACACAAGTAAATGAAGCTGTGCAAAGCTACAAAAATGATGTAGAAACCACATATGCTGAAATGGTGAAAGTAAAGAAAGACTTAGAAACAAGAGTGGAGGAAAAAAGCATTAAAAAGGAGGTGAAAAGAATAATCCAAAACAATCCAAAGTTAGTCAGAGATTCGGTAGAGATAAACAAATCAATAGTAATCACTGGTATAGAAGAGGATTAAGTTAAAAACAAGATCACAAGAGACAAAAAGGAGATGGCAAATGTAATGAGCTTACTGAAAGAAGTATCAGAGGAAATCTGTAGTAAAGACATAGAGGAACACAAAAGGTTAGGGAAATACGAGAAAAGTAAGACAAGACCTCTAAAGGTGACTTTCCAGAGTGTAAACACTGTGGAAGAGTTACTAAAAAATGCAAAGAATCTTAAGGAAAAAGAGGAGTTCAAAAATGTATGTATAAAAAGATGCCTAACACAAGAGGAACTGGAATTACTGAAAGAGAAAAGGGAGGAAGCAAAAACAAAAAATGAGGGAAGATCAGGAGAGGAGAAGAAGAAATTTTTTTTACAAAGTAATAGGATTGCAGGTACGAAAGTGGTACACAAACAGGATGGAAGAAAAAGGAGGAAGGTAGTAGAACCATGTCATGACAAGTATATAAACAAGATGATAAGGTTGATGTACTCAAATGTGGATGGAATGGTATCTAAATTACTAGAGATGAATGATTATGTCAGAGAAAATGAACCACAAATAATATGCCTAACTGAAACAAAATTAATACCAAGAATATCAAATGACATACTAAACTTAGAGGAATACAATATATGGAGAAGAGACAGGTATTTAAAAAAAGGAGGAGGAATTATAATATTAACTAAGAAAAATCTAAAAGTCAAGGAAATAAAACTAGATATACCATCACAAGTAGAACTGATTGCAGTAGAGATCGACACATCTGAAGGTAAAGTAATTGTAGCCAATTTGTACATGCCACCCAGATCAAACACATGGGAAAGAGACGAATATGAGGACCTGGCAGAGAGTACAATTCGGAGTGTAAGATCATTGCTACATAAAATGGAAGAGAAATCGGAAAGAATTATACTAACTGGGGACTTCAATACAAATATAAATTGGAATACTCTAGATATAAATAGCCAGGAAAGCTGTTGGGATCAAAAGCTCCTGGATCTCGTACAAGAGTTTTTCTTAACGCAACATGTGAGGGAAACCACCAGAAAAAGAGGACTTGATGTACCTTCAGTGCTAGATCTAATATTTACAAGGCAAGAAAATGATATTGACAGTTTAATATATCACCCTCCACTCGGCAAAAGCGATCATGCAGTACTAAATTATAACTTCAGGATAGCATATGACATAGTAAACAGCAATGATAGGTACAAAAAGAGCCTAAAGTATAAAAAGGGAAATTATCAAGACCTAAAGAAGTATTTCTTAGAAGTTGATTGGGAAAATGAGCTTAGAGGACAAGATTTTAATGCTGCATATAAAAAAATTTGTGAATTTTATGAAATAGGAGTCCAGAAGTACATCACACAGCACAAAGAAGCAGATAAGAAAATACAGAAATGGTTCAATACAGAATGTAAAAAATCAAAAGAAAGAAGAGATTTGTTGTGGAATAGATACAGAAGACACAATAATGAAAGGGCGTATAATAATTACAAACAGGCAAGAAACGACTTTTCAAGAATAATGAGGGAAGCCCAAAAACAGTTTGAGGAGGATATAATAAATAAAAGTAGTGATCAATCAAAGCTGTTTTACAGCTATATCAGAAGCAAAACTAAAGTAAAAGATATAATACAATCCATTACGGACGAGGGAATCACTTATACACAAGAGAAAGATATTTGTGAAGCACTGAATAAGAGTTTCCAATTAGTTTTTACAGAAGAAAAAAATTTTGAGAGGGACTATGTGGAACACGCATGTCCACACATACTACCAGATATACAAATAGTAGAGAAAGTAATACAGGAGGAGTTAAGTAGATTAGACAGAGGAAAAGCAAGTGGTCCTGATGAAATTTCATGTTGGGTATTACGAGAATGTGCAAAGGAGTTATGTAAACCATTATTTTTAATTTTCAAGAAATCCTTGAGTCAAGGTAAACTACCTGATATTTGGAAAAAAGCAAATATTGTCCCCTTATTCAAGAAAGGAAATAGACAAAATCCACTCAACTACCGACCAGTATCACTGACCAGTGTTGTAAGCAAGGTATTAGAAAAACTTATAAGAAAAGCCTGGGTAAATCATCTAGAAGAACACAGTATGATAACAGAAAGACAGTTTGGTTTCAGAAAAGGAAAATCATGTGTTACTAATCTGTCGAGCTACTATGACAGAGTAACAAATACAATACAGGAAAGGGAAGGATGGGTGGACAGTATCTATTTAGATTTCAAGAAAGCTTTTGACACAGTACCACACCAAAGACTTTTATGGAAACTGTACCATCAAGGAGGAATTCGAGGCAAACTGTTTTGTTGGATGCAAGACTTTCTCATAAAAAGAGAAATGAGGACAGTACTAAGAGGAAACTACTCATCATGGAAAGAAGTGACTAGTGGAGTACCATAGGGTTCAGTGCTGGCACCAATCATGTTTTTAGTGTATATAAATGATATAAACAGTAACACTGGAAATGAGAGCTATCTGAATATGTTTGCAGATGATGCAAAAATACAAAGGAGAATTACTAACACAGACTCTTGTAAAGAGCTACAAGAAGAATTAAATAAACTTCATGAATGGAGTAGTACATGGCAAATGGAATTCAATGTGGACAAATGTCATGTAATCAAGTTTAGTGAAAGTGGAAAAAGACCTGATTGGGATTATAAGTTAGGAAATAAAACCCTATACACATCAGAAAGAGAGAAAGACCTAGGTGTGATTATCAATAACAGACTATCTCCGGCTGACCACATCAGCGAGAAGGTACGGAACATGTATACACTGCTTGCAAATATGAGAATAGCATTCACATACATAAATGAAGACATGCTAAGAAGGATAATAACATCATTCATTAGACCAACCCTGTAATATGCATCAGTAGTCTGGAGTCCTCATCTCAAAAAGCACATAGACAAGATTGAAAAAGTTCAAAGGGCCGCTACAAGATGGATACCAAGCTTAAGGGACCTAAGCTACGAAGAAAGACTAAATAAACTGAATCTACCAACACTACAGGAAAGAAGGAAAGGAGGTGACATGATAATGCTATATAAATGCATATCAGGAAAGGAGAAAATAGACATAAATGATTACTTAACATATGGAGAAGCATCAGCAAGAGGACACTGCAAAAAACTGCATAAGAAGAGAGGTGATAAAGACGTAAGGAAATTCAGTTTCCCAAACAGAGCAATTGATCAATGGAATGCACTACCGAATGAAATAGTGTGTGCCAAAACAATTCACAAATTTAAGGATATGTACGATAAATATGGTTTAAGACACGGGACAGTACGAGCTTGACTCCTTCCTGTAAAGATACAATTAGGTAAGAAGGTAAGAACACACACACACACACACACACACACACTCACACACACCAGTATATATATATATATATTGTTACGAGATGAGAGTAAACAAGATACCAATCTGACTGTAAAAACTGAGAAAAAAAAAAAAGTGAAAAGGGAAATGATTAAATAGTTAAGTGATGAAAACAATAAAAACTAACTCCATCTCACAACGTAGGTCCGAAAGTAAATAAAACTAGCTGATGTCAGCAAGGGCAAAATAAAACACAATGAAAAATATATCTAATAAAATACAAGTTAATAATATTTACAGTGAGATAATGAAAATCAAAAGAATGAGGAAAAAAGCAACCTGACAATACCCCGAATAATCACACTAAAGTCTAGGAACAAACTTGCCAAATAAAAGAAATGAAATCATATAAAAAGATAACTGAACAGCACTCAATTGCCACAAATAATAATAATAATAATAATAAGTTACTGCATGTATTTCACCAATTCTTTGTACACAATATATGCACACTGTATTCACATGGTTCAGTCATTATTTTTTAAAGCTGGCGCCAGCTAGTGGCGGACTTCTGGGGGGAGGCGTGGCGGGGGTTCCGCCGGCATAGATCATGGGTCCAGGGCGAGATGGGGCTCGGGACTGTGCTAGAGGGTACAGGGCATTGCGGTTCCCAGGCTGCCGCTTCCGCCCAATAGACAGAGGCCCGAACCTGGGAGTAGCGCCCCAAGAGGCTGCCCTATCAGTGGGTGTATAATGGCGGGATAGTTGCAGTGCCAAGACGCGCTTGGAGGGAGTCCCTGCAGCTGTCCTGGCAGGGTGCCCCGAGGCCACTACCACAGCCACTGGTAAGCTGGTGGGCTAGGGGTCCCAGATCAATTGCCTGGACCTGGGACTGTGCAGTGAGTGGGACCTGTGCTGTGTCTGTCCCCAATTATTAATACTGAAGATGACAAAACAAAATAAGTTTCAAAGCTAGCCTGAGGACAGTAAATCACCCATGGGAATGAGGGTGGGTTCATGGAATGTGAGAAGTTTGAGGGGAAGAGCAGGGGAAGTTATTGAGGCATTCAGTAGGAGGTGGGTGGATGTGGCGTGTTTGCAGGAAGTCCGGTACAGGGGTGGATCAGCCAGTAAGATTGTTGGGAAGGACTGTTGCTATAAGTTGTTTTGGCAGGGGGGGGGACAGACGGATATGAAGGTGTTGGTGTGATGGTTGCGGAGAAATGGGTGGAATATGTTATGAATGTTTCGAGAGTAAGCGATAGGATATTGGTAATGAAAATTCTGTTGGGAAGAAAGATAGCTGTGATTATATCGGCATATGCTCCACAGGCAGGATTGGATGAATCAGAGAAAGATAGATTTTGGGATGATTTAATACGTGTATACGGGATGATGAGATAGTGATTTTGGGAGGGGACTTAAAAGGTCATGTAGGTGAAGCAGCACAAGGTTATGAAGGAGTGCATGGGGGATGTGCATATGGTCTAAGGAATGCAGAAGGGGAAAGGATACTCGAGTTTGGGGAGGCAACGGACATGATTGTGTGCAACACATATTTTAGGAAAAGAGACAGTAGGTTAATACGTATGAGTCTGGGGGAAATAGCAGTCAGATAGATTATTTTCTGGTTAGGAGGGCCGATAGGAGGTTAGTGAGGGATGTTAAAGTTATAGGAAGTGAGGAGTGTGTGCAGCAGCACAAACTATTGATTTGTGATATGGTGCTTAAAGAACAAGTGATGAAAAAGAGGACTTATGTACCTAGGAGGAAAATATGGAAGCTGAAAAACCAAGTAGTAAGGGATGCCTTCTATAGCGAGTTGAGGAGAGTGGTGGCTGAACAGGGAGCTGTAGACAGAGGTGTTAATGAACAGTACAGAGCCCTCAAGAACAATTTCTTGAGAGTAACTGATGTAACATGCGGCTGGACAAGAGGACCACCAAGACATAAAGTAACTTGGTGGTGGGATGAGGGTGTAGAAGCTGCAATTAAGGAGAAAAGAAGGCTTTTCCGGGAATGGAAGAAGGGTGGTAGCAAAGAGGAATATTTGGCTCCAAGCGTAGGGCTAGGAGAGAGGAATACAGGGCAAAGTCTGAGTCAAAGAGACAATTACTTGATAACCTAAATCATGGGGAAAGGAAAAATATATTTAGGGTGGCAGGTCAGGTGAAGAGGGATAATCGGGATATCATAGGTGAGCAGTGTGTGAAGAATGATGAAGGAAGGGTAGTGGTGAACAGTGAGGATATTAAAGATTCATTGAGAGAGCATTATTTCCGGTTGTTGAATGAGGAGTTTGACTTGGACAGGGAAGGTTTGGAGCCAGCAGATCCAGTGTCTGGCCCTTGGCCTTTGATTGATACTGCTACTGTGAGTGAGGCAATAGGCAGGATGAGGGTGGGGAAGGCAGCAGGTGTATCTGGGTTTACTGCCGAAATGTTGAAGGCCTCAGGCGATATAGGGGTGAGTTTAGTCACTGACCTGATAAATAGGATTATTTATGAGTGTGTTGTCCCAGATGATTGGCTGAAGAGTGTAATTGTAAATGTGTATAAAGGGAAGGGTGATGCCCTGGAAAGAGGAAATTATAGAGGTATAAAGCTTTTAGATCAGATAATGAAGGTAATGGAGAGAGTTTTAGAAGGTATGATTAGAGAAAGAGTGAATATTGATGAGATGCAGTTTGGGTTTATGCCAGGTAGGGGGACCACTGATGCCATATTCATTGTTCGAGAGCTTCAGGAAAAATATATTGGTAGGAGAAGGGATCTTTATTTTGTTTTTGTTGATTTGGAAAAGGCCTTTGACAGAGTCCCGAGAGAGGTGGTGAAGTGGGCAATGAGAAAGCTTGGCTTGGAGGAGTGGCTGGTTAGGGTGGTTATGACCATGTATGTGGGCGCTCACACCCGGGTGAGAGTGAATGGAGATTTGAGTGATGAGTTTTCTGCGAATGTTGGTGTGCATCAGGGATCAGTCTTGAGTCCCATGTTGTTTATCATGATACTTGAAGCCCTTTCATGTGACTTTAGAAACGGACTCCCGTGGGAGTTGTTGTATGCTGATGATTTGGTGTTGATTGCAGAGAATGAAAGGGAGGCGGAGGAAAGGTTTAGGAAGTGGAGAGATGGTATGGGGCAAAAGGGTTTAAGGATAAATGCAGATAAAACAAAAGTGATGATATCTAGGGTTGGTGGCGGTACTGTCAAAGACGAGGGAGAGTGGCCATGTGCAGTTTGCCACTAGGGCGTGGGAAGTAATTCCATCTTGTGCGGTGTGTGTGATAAATGGGTGCATAAGAGATGTAGTGATATCAGAGGTAGACTGCGAGATAATGCTGATTTTATGTGTACGGCATGCCGGGGTGAGCAGGTGGAGATCGTCAGACGTGAAAGGATTGAACTTGCTGGTGAATCTCTTGAGTGTGTGGAAGAGTTTTGTTATTTGGGAGACATGTTGTGTGCTGGAGGTGGGGCTGGAGCTAGCTCTGTGACTAGGGTGAGAAGTGGTTGGAAGAAGTTCAGGGAGCTGTTGCCTCTCCTGACATTGAGAGGGCTCTCCCTACTTGCTAAGGGGTCTTTGTATGCAGCATGTGTTAGGAGTGTAATGCTGTATGGCAGTGAGACCTGGGCAGTGAAGGAGGAAGATATTCGCCGGCTCAGACGTACAGAAATGACAATGATTAGGTGGATGTGCAGTGCGTCCCTGCGTCCAAGGCCTGGAGGGGCTGGGTTTACAATGGAAGAGTTGAGAGGTAGGATGGGACTGGAGTGTATTGGTGTTGCGATAAGGAGAGGTAGATTGAGGTGGTTTGGACATGTGGAGAGGATGGGGGATGATAACTGGGTGAGGAAGGTGAGAAGTGTTAATATTGGGGGTGGGGTTATGAGGGGTAGACCGAGAAAGACATGGGACGAGGTCATTAAGTGTGACCTTAGGGTTAAGAGACTGAACAGGGAGGCTGCAATGGATCGTGCAGCATGGAGAGCCGCCATTAGGTGACCAAGGCCGACACATGCAAGCATGTTGGAGCCTTTAAAAATGAAAACAAAAACGAATACTCACATTTCGTGCAGGGTAGAGGCAGTGTAGTTGATTAGAAACAGTAGCACAATCATTGTTTGGTCAACGACTGATAACGACCACGAATGCTTCACCGACACCAAATTTCCAATTGCAAACACCAAATCTAATCACAACAGTGCCCAAACACTATACACAAGCATTACTGGTATAGTGACATATGTTGCATGGCCAGGACGGGGGGAAGAGTAGAAATTTAAAGGGACTGAACCGCACAGTACCTTCCCCACTCATGGCTTATTTGGTACTGAATAACCTGTCCGCTCTCTTGCTGGTATCGGGAACCACAGTTGTCAACTCATTACTTTTGACGAGGACCAGGGAAGCTATGATGCCTCCAGAAATGATGCCGATTGGCTGTAAACAATTTCTCTGATGAAAGTTTTAATGCTTTAGTGACGACAAAAGCGTCAATGAATATAGTCGCAGCCACACGCACATGACAACAAACGTGTCATTATGCACGGGGGAGTTAAATGTCTTACCAAAGTTTGGTGCAGCCATAACTGGATAATTACATGATACCTCCTTGGCTGCATCAAAACTCTTCTAACACACATTAGTTCATATGTATTTCCTATCTTTCTTAAGCAATTCAGTGAAAGGGGCCACTATTGTTGCAAAGTTCATCAAAAAAACCATGGTAGTAACCAATACTGCCGAGGAATCTCCGAAGCTCGCGCCTGTTTTGTGGTGGCTTAAAACTCTTTATTGCTTCCATTTTAGAGTCAGGGGGACATACACAACCATGACCAACCACATAACCAAGGTATTGAACTTGTGCACAAACAAACTTGCACTTCTTTAAATATGCTACAAGGTGAGCCTCAGAAAGCCTGGACATCAGAACACCTAGTTCTCTTAAGTGGCTTTCCCAATCATCGATATAGACCCCTACATCATCTAAGTATACCACACAATGCTTCATATCACTGACAACCATGTTCATTAATTGATGGAAAATTGCCACGGCGTTTTTCATACCAAATGGCATCACATTACACTGATACATTTGTCTGTCTGCCACAAAACACGAAACTTCCTTTTCCCATTAGGTCAATGGTACTTGCCAGAAGCCTTTCTTGATATCCAACTTGGTGATATAACTTGATGAACCGATGCGATCGATGCAGTCCTCGAACTGGGACGATGTGTACGTATCAGTCTTGGTTAGAGCATTCACCCGTCTGTAGTCTTTGCAAAATCTTGTGGTGCTATCTGATTTAGGCTGCAATGTCATAGGGGAACTCCAGGGACTAACACAGGGGGAGATAAGCCCATGGTCCAACATATAATTCAGTTCCTGATGCAGCATGCCAACATGATGAGGACTAACTCAATAAGGGGGCAACTCCACAGGAACGGTGTCACCCACATCTGCGTCGTGCTGAATCCAATCGGTCTTCCCAGGGATACTGCTGAATACTTCCTTATAAGTCGACAAAAGGGCAACCAAGTGAGATGCTTGGTCTCGAGGTGGATTGCTAACTTGGAGTTAAGAGTGGACTCTGCTTCATCATTCTTCATCCAGGTACAATCTGGAAACTCGCAGTCCACCTCAAAAAAGCCACTATCAACACCCTCAGCAGCAGCAGCATGGCGGAGACAAGGTGCACAGGAGCTGGAGAATCTGGTGCATGATGGTACAGCTTCAGTATGTTCACATGGCACAGTTGATGCTTCTTCCTTCTGTCGGGGGTCTCCGCTAGGTACTTGGTGTCTCCATACACCACACTACAGGGTGAGGACCACTAAATTTAGCGGCCAACAGCTGACCCTGCAGTGGTAGCAACATCAAAACCTCGTCACCGACCTTAAACTCCCTCAGCCTGGCCTATCAATCGTACCACACCTTCATGTTATCTTGAGCTTGCTTGAGATTTTCCCAGGCCAGCTCCAAAGTCTCATTCATGCGGGTCTTGAAGTCTTGCACATAACAGAGTAAGCTCTTGCTCTTGGTGAGGTCACTGTGCCAAGTCTCCTTAACCAAATTCAGGGGACCCCAACTCGATGGGCAAACACGAGCTCATTAGGAGAGAAACCAAAACTCTCATGAGGAACTTCCCTTGTAGCAAACAAGAAGAACGGCACACCACAGTCCCAGTCCTTAGAGTGCTCCAGACAGTACTTGCAGAGCATATTCTTGAGAGTCTGGTGGTAATGCTCCAAGGCACCTTGCGTCTCCAGATGGTAGGCACTGCTCTTGATGTGTTTGATGCCAAGTTGAGCTGACGACTGCTGGAAGATGTTGGAAAGGAAATTAGACCCTCTATCTGACTGAACCTCATGGGGCAAACCAAACTTTGTAAAGAAATCTAGCAAAACTCTAACCACTGTCTTTGCCTTCATGGAACGTAGAGGTATTGCCTCGGAGTACCCCGTGGAGGGGTCGATGATTGTGAGCAAATATGAGTTACCACAAGAAGTTGGGGGCAAGAGTCCCACCACATCCATAATTAACCTGGAAAAAAGGGGGATCAATGACAGGAATGGGGACAAGAGGGGCCTTAGGGACAGACTGATTTGGCCTACCCACTATTTGACAGGTATGACAATGTATGGCAAACTTAGCCACATCCGCTGCCATGCACACAAGCCCAGTAGAATTCCGCACGCAGCCATGTGACCTGCAAATGGAGTAGAGTGGGCCAGTTGAATTAACTCCTGCCTGCACATATTAGGTACTACGATCTGATGGTAGTCCCACATTCCATCATGTACATTCACATGTGGAGGTCTCCACCGTCCCCACAAAATCTCATCTTTCACATAAGAACATCCACCCTTCTCCTCAAAATCATCCACTGCACACAACTTCAACCTGTGAATCGCCTGGTCTCCAGACTGCAACTACTTTACATTCTCAGTGTTCACTGCCTCCAACGGAACAGGTGGAGTATCTTCCAAAGAACCCATAAACATATATGCCAAAGATATCTCATCGACCAGTTGTTTCGTGTCCTCTGACTTAGAACTAACTATTGCCACTGGTACGGTGACGCTGGGCACACTACAAGGAACCTTCTCCGGTCGACTTCTCTCAGCACGTGACATGGACCTGGTCATGCACAAACTGGGAGTACATTGAGTAGACTGTAGCACCAGTCGAGCAGGGCAGTACTCCCAAGGTGGATGGAAAGCTGATGACACGGAGGGCTGGAGTTCCCATTTCATCAGCCCTCGGGACTAGGTTCTGACCATCCCCCTTTGCTGAACTTTTTCAGTGTCTCAGTAACACAGAGAGTAGGCCAGCATGCTCTCCAATACAAATTTCTCTAACTATCTACACCAAACTACATCCATAGTACACACCACGCTTCCTTTTCAAAATCGGGAAAAAAAAATGGAGTCAAATAACATAGCCTCGGAGACCCCGGGGGGGGGGGACCATAAATGCCCCCACCTTCTGCCCCTCTCCCAGTGATGACTCAAGATGCCTGGAACCACTGTCTGACTCTCTTCTAATTCATTTCTGCAACATTTATGTTCTTTGCTCTAACTTTCGCTCTGTTGAGCACCACCTCTCCTTCTTTAAACCTCACCTTATTTTTCTGAGACAGCTGTCTGAGACAACTGAGAGCAGACCCTTTTCTGTATCCTCCTACATTCTCTATACTCATTTCAAAGTCAAAGGTGGATGTTGTGTATATATACACAACAACATATCTTGCTCTCGTGTCCCTGAACTCGATTCTTCTGAATTCTTTACACTCTGGCTTTGGCTTTCCTATCATTCTCTGACTAAATATATCTGTGCTGTTTACTTATCTCCTAACTCTACTGACTATCAAAAATTCTTTGACTATCTTACCTCTACTATGGAACACATTCTATCCATTTCTCCTTTCTCTGAAATCTCCATTCTAGGAGATTTCAATGTTCACCACCACCTTTGGCTCTCCTCTCCTTTCACTGATCCACCTGGTGAACAAGTCTACAACTTTTCTATCCTTAATGACCTAGAGCAGCTTGTACAGCACCGTGCCCGTATCCCTGACCGCCTTGGAGAGAGCTCCAACATCTTGACCTCTTCCGTACAACTAATCCTTCTGCTTACACTGTTAATCTTTTCTCTCCGTTGGGCTCCTCCGATCACAATCTTATCACCTTAACCTGTCCTATCGCTCTGGTACAGCCTGCCGACCCTCCAAAGGAACGTCATCAGACGAGAAACATACAGAAAAAAGTTATGCAAACTCATCTCTCCCTCATACTGCGAACGTTATAATTATCACTGGTGAATACAAATCTTTATGTTGCCGATATACGCTTCACAGCAAGTCACCGATAAAAATAATTTTAGTTATACCCACATCGAGAGAGCAAACAAAATTAACTAAGATTTTATGGACGTGCTAAGTAATGAACAGGCAAGAACACAAGTGAGTGCATGTGCATGGAAGCTGGCATGCACGGCATTGACGTACACATTCACACACACACCCAGCGACACATATGCACTATACATAATATGCAAAAAATACATACATATTATATATATATATATATATATAGATAGATAGATAGATAGATATAGATATATATATATATATATATATATATATATATATATATATATATATATATATATATATATATATATATATATATATATATATATATATGTATATACTGTATGGTCTTACCTAATTGTTTTTACCTAATTGTATCTTTACAGGAATGAGTCAAGCTCGTACCGTCCCGTGTCTTAAACCATTTTTATCATACATATCCTTGAATTTATGAATTGTTTTAGCACACACTATTTCATTCGGTACTGCATTCCACTCATCAATTGCCCTATTTGGGAAAGTAAGGTTCCTTACGTTTTTATCGCCTCTCTTTTTATGCAGTTTTTGCAGTGTATTCTTGCTGATGCTTCCCCATACGTTATGTGATCATTTATGTCTACTTTCTCCTTCCCTGATATGCATTTGTATAGCAAAATTATGTCTCCTCTTTTCCTTCTCTCCTGTAGTGTATGTAGATTTAGTTTTTCTGGTCTTTCTTCGTAGCTTAGATCCCTTAAGCTTGGTACCCGTCTAGTAGCGGCCTTTTGAACATTTTCAATCATATCTATGTATTTTTTGAGATGAGGACTCCAGACTACCGATGCATACTCCAGGGTTGGTCTGATGAATGATGTTATTATCTTTCTTAGCATGTCTTCATTTATGTATGTGAATGCTATTCTCATATTTGCAAGCAGTGTATACATGTTCCGTACCTTTTCATTGATGTGGTCAGCCGAAGATAGTCTGTTATTGATAATCACACCTAGGTCCTTCTCTTTTTCTGATGTGTGTAGGGTTTTGCCTCCTAACTTATAATCCCAATCAGGTCTTTTTCCACTTTTACCAAACTTAATTACATGACACTTGTCCAAATTGAACTGTATCTGCCATGTATTGCTCCATTCATGAAGTTTATTTAATTCTTCTTGTAGCTCTTTACATGAATCTGTGTTAGTAATTCACCTTTGTATTTTTGCATCATCAGCAAACATATTTAGATAGCTTTCACTTCCAATGTTACTGTCTATATCATTTATATACACTAAAAACATAATTGGTGCCAGCACTGAGACCTGTGGAACTCCACTAGTCACTTCTTTCCATGATGAGTAATTTCCCCTTAGTACTGTTCTCATTTACCTTTTTTTGAGAAAATCTTGCATCCAACAATACAGTTTGCCTTGGATTCCTCCTTGATGGTACAGTTTCCATAAAAGTCTTCGGTGCCGTACTCTGTCAAATTCTTTCTTGAAATCTAAATTGATACTGTCCACGCATCCTTCTCTATTCTGTAATGTTTCTGTTACTCTATCATAGTAGCTCAACAGATTAGTAACACATGATTTTCCCTTTCTGAAATCAAACTGTCTTTCTGTTATCATACTGTGTTCTAGATGATTTACCCAAACTTTTTCTATCAGCTTTTGTAATACCTTGCTTACAACACTGGTTAGTGATATTGGTCGGTAGTTGAGTGAATTTTGTCTGTTCCCTTTCTTGAATAAGGGAACAATGTTTCCTTTCTTCCAAATATCAGGTAGTTTACCTTGTCCCAAGGATTCCTTGAAAATTAAAAATAATGGTTTACCTAACTCCTTTGCACATTCATGTAGCACCCAACATGAAATTTCATCAGGGCCATTTTCTAATTTACTTAGCTCCTTCTGTATTTCTTTTTCTGATATTTGTATATCTGGTAGTATGTGTGTGCATGCATGTTCTATATAATCCCTCTCAAAATTATTGTCTTCTGTAAAAACTGATTGGAAATTCTTATTTAGTGCTTCACAAATATCCTTGTCTTGTGTGTAGGTGATCCCCTCATCCGTAATGGATTGTATTTTATCTTTTCCTTTGGTTTTGCTTCGGATGTAGCTGTAAAATGGTTTCGGTTGATCACTACTTTTATTTACGATGTCCTTCTCAAACTGTTTTTGGTCTTCCCTCCTTATTCTTGTATAATCATTTCTTGCCTTTTTATTGTTGTTATATGTCCTTTCACTATTGTGTCTTCTGTATCTATTCCACAACAAATCCCTTTTTTCTTTTGATTTTTTACATTCTGTATTAAACCATTTCTTTATTTTCTTTTCTGCTTCTTTGTGCTGTGGGATGTAATTTTGGACTCCTATTTCATAAAGTTCACATAATTTTTTATACATAACATTTAAATCTTGTCCTCTAAGCTCCTTTTCCCAATCCGTTTCTAAGAAGTACTTCAGTTCATGGTAGTTTTCATAATTTAGGCTCTTTTTTAACTTTCATTACTGTTAACTATGTCATATGTAATCCTGAAGTTGCAATTTAATACAGCATAGTCGCTTTTGCCAAATGGAGGTTAATACCTCATACTGTCAATATCGTTTTCTTGCCTAGTAAATATAAGATATAGTACTGATGGTATATCAAGTCCTATTTTTCTTGTGCTTCCCTTTACATGTTGCATTAGGAAACACTTCTGCACGAGGTCCAAGGGCTTTTGGTCCCAACAGCTTTCCTGGCTTTTAATAAAGTGTATTCCAATTAATATTTGTATTAAAATCTCCAGTTAATATAATTCTTTCAGATTTTTCCTCCATTCTATATAGTAATGCCCTTAAACTCTGAATTGTACTCTCTGCCAAATCTGCATATTCACCTCTTGCTCATGTATTCGATTTGGGTGGCAATGATAAATTTGCTATAATTATTTTCCCTTCAAATGTATTATCTCTACTGCAATCAGTTCTACTTGTGAGGGTGTATCTAGGTGTATTTCTTGACCTGCAGATTTTTCTTTGTTGATATTATAATTCCTCCTCCTTTTTTTTTTTAAGGTCTTATCTCTTCTCCAACTTTAGGGTATAGTTTGATATCCTTGGTGTTAATTTTGTTCCAATTAGGCAAATAATATGTGGTACATTTTCTTTGATATAATCATTCATCTTTAATAATTTATATACCATTCCATCTACATTTGAGTACATCAACTTAATCATCTTGTTTACATACTTGTCATGACTTGGTTCTACTACCTTCCTCCTTTTTATTCCCTCCTGTTTATGTACCACTTTCGTACCTGCAATTCAATCATTTTGTAAAAAAAAAAAAAAAAAAAAAAAAAAGGTATTCTTCTCCTCCTCTGATCTTCCCTCATTTTTTGTTCTTGCTTCCTCCCTCTTCTCTTTCAGTAATTCCAGTTCCTCTTGTGTTAGGCATCTTTTTATCCATACATTTTGGAATTCCTCTTTTTCCATAAGATTCTTTGCATATTTCAGTATCGCCTTCACAGTATTTACACTCGGGAAGGTTACCATTAGGGGCCTTGACTTATTTCTCTCCTGTGTGTGTGTGTGTGTGTGTGTGTTATTGTGCTATGGTGCTAGAAGGTGTGGTGGAGTGTGGTAAGGCATGATGCAAGGTGCAGGTTTCTTGGTATGGTGTAGAATGGTGCAAGAAGGTGTGGTGGAGTGTGGTAAAGTACAGTATGGTTAAAGATGTAGGGAAGGATTAAGTGTCGAGGTCAAGTATAGATTAAAGTGTGGCACGTTGACAAGTGGTACACTCAAACACATACATGTACTGTACTGGTGTGTATGTGTGTGTGTGTGTGTGTGTGAATATATATATATATATATATATATATATATATATATATATATATATATATATATATATATATATATATATATATATATATATTTTTCTCATTCATTGCCAGATGCCATGTTTCCCAAACGGGGTGGACAAAGGCTCAGAGTTAATTGTTTTACAGGGAGAGGCACTAACCCTCCACCAACCACACTTGACACGTAGGGAGAACGTTATGCCAACAGCATCTGGTGTTCCCAGGCAGTCACCCATCCAAGTAGTAACTTTATATATATATATATCTATATATATATATATATATATATATATATATATATATATATATATATATATATATATATTGTTACAGAGCCTATGATTTCATCATCCTTTGTGTAATTTTAACGCACAGTATGCTGCATGTTTGATCACGAGCGTGTTCTGCCTCAGTCCCCCCCTTCTACCGTTATAGTAGAGTAAGTCGTCCTTTCTGTTGTTCAGAGCAGGATTTTCAGCTCTTTGTACCCTAGGCTTCATTTGCGCGTCCTTCTTACAAGTTGTATCAAGCTCTGCTGGCCCCTATATAATGAGCTCAGTCTCTGCATCATTGCCACTTAGATCTACTCCTCATTTTGTTCACATCTCTGTCCTCCCCTGTACAGTTATTGTTGTGAGTGCTCCGGAAGTCTCCAACCATCTAGCAGCTGTGTAATTTGAGTATAACTGTTATTGCATTTTTTCCTTGTACTGTATAGCATAAGGTGTTGATTTGTAGGCCTAGTGAGTTTTTTTTTGTAATTTATGTAGGATTCATTTTGTCAGCCAGTTTTAATACTATTTTGTATCTGTAATAATTTATCTTGCATTAACTGAGCATTACCCAGTGTAGTTTCATTTTATCAGGGCTGACTTAGATAAATTTACTCTTGCTAATTTCGTGTTAATAGAGGCTATTGCAGTTAACCATATATTTAACCTGTTTTTTGCCATTACATTATCCTTATGAGTCCTGAATGTTTTGTTGTTAGTTTGAGCATTAAACTTTAACTTGTAATTTTACCTAATTCTTTTGTTTTGAACCTGGAACTTTACGGGACAGTAGTGACTCTTAGTATTCTCACTTAATGTGTACATTATCTTTCTTTGTTCCGTAACATAAATTTGGCGACCTCATATCAGGATATTCAGGATATTATCATAAGGATATTGCTTGATATTTTGTGACTGTTACTTATTCATGATGTCTACTATTACTACACTTGATGAAGCCAAAGATTTTTTGTCAAATGTGCAAACAGTGTGTGATGTAGAAAACAGAACAAAGAATGAACTTAAGCTTGTTGCTCAACAATTGGGAATTGCTGTTCGCTCTCATCATTCTAAAGATCAAATTGTAGACATGATTAATGAAAGCTTGTTTAATGTAACTCCTCCAAATGAGCAAACGCAGATTGAATTAGCTAAGTTACAGCTAGCCCTGCAGGAGGCTCGTGTGAAGGAAGCTGAATTTCAAGCACGTACTATGGAGGCTGATGTTAAGGAGGCAAATGTTCGTATTCAAGAGGCACAGGTACAGGCTCAGGCACAAATTGAACTTGCTAGGATTCAGGCAGACCATGAGTATCGCATGAAACAAGGTGGAACTGGATCATCTAGCTCTGATGATTTTGATGTGGCTAAAAATGTTAAACTTGTCCCTCCTTTTAATGAATCTGATTTAACTAAGTATTTTCAGTTGTTTGAGAGGGTAGCTACAGGTTTTAATTGGCCCAAAAATTATTGGCCAGTACTCCTTCAAACTGTTCTCACCGGTAAAGCTCAAGTAACTTATGCATCTTTGCCTCAGGATCAATCTGATAATTATGATGTAGTTAAGAGCTTGATTCTTAAGGCCTATGAGCTTGTTCTTGAAGCCTATAGAGTAAAATTTAGGACAACTTACAAGCAAGATAAGCAATCCCATGTTGAGTATGCAAAAATCAAAGAAGATCTGTTAGAGCAGTGGTTAAATTCTAAGAATGTGGATTCTGATTTTGGTAAATTTAAGCAGATGATTTTGCTGGAGGACTTCAAGAGGTGTATTTATAAAGATGTAAGCCTATATCTTGATGAGAAAAGAATAGATAATTTGTCTGATGCTGCAGTTTTAGCTGATGAATATGTTCTCACTCACAAGAAATATTCTAAAGGAAAACGGAAAGCTGAGAGTAAGTACGTTGCCTCTACTCAGTGTACAGGTAACAGGAAAGAGAATAAAGATGATGTTTCTCAGGAAGTGAATGCCAGCTTCACTTCTAGATTTCGGAAAAATAAATGTACTTATTGTAGTATGCTTGGTAATACTACGGAGAAATGTTTCAGGAGACAGCGTGATGTGAACAAAAAGGAGTCTTTAAATATTCAGTCAATTGGTCTAGTGTCCACCCTTGAGAGTTCCCAGAATTCTTTAATTGAGTTAACTGAACCTGCTTTTAGAGGTAACTTAAATTCTCATGATGGAGCTCCTCTTTTGAGCAGTAACGTGGGTGACACTCTCAAGAGTTCATGTGCTAATCTCCTGTCTGATGGTTTTGTCAGTCCTCTGGACAGTAATGACAGGAAATCAGTTCAAATATATCGTGATACAGGTGCTTGCCAATCCCTTATGCTGACCAGTGTTCTAGGCTCTAATGTTAATTCCTCTGATGAAACTGTAATCTTACAAGGTGTAGGGAATAATTACTTCTCTGTCCCTCTGTGCAGAGTGAATTTAGAGTCTGGTTTTGTTAATGGTTCTGTTATGGTTGGGTTGGTTGAGACACTCCCAATGTCAGGTGTAACTTTCTTACTTGGAAATGATATTGGTGGAAGTCAAGTGTGTCCAGCTTCTCAGTTGTCTAGTGAGCCAGTGGCTGCGTCCCAGGATTGTGATGTCCGTGATGTGTTCCCTGCATGTGCTGTCACTAGGGCTAAGTCTAAAGTTATTGGTGATTTAGAGGATAATGATGATGATGATGTTATCCTAGCTGACACTTTTCTTGCTAATTTGGACCACTCACCAGATGAGGCAGTACCCCGTAGTGTTGATAATTTGTCTCGTCAAGAGTTGGTTGAGTTGCAGGTTGCTGACCCTGAGTTGAAAGGTCTAGATAACTCCGCTTGCAGTGAGGAAGAGTCAGCCGGTGCTTCTACTTGTTATTATATAAAGTCAGGAGTACTTATGAGGAAGTGGAGACCCCCAACGGCATCAGCCGACTGTGAATGGGAGGTTGTACATCAAGTTGTCATCCCTCGCGTTTGTAGGCAGGATATCATTAGAGTGGCTCATGATTCCAGTTTGGCAGGACACCTTGGAGTGAGGAAGACTGTGGCACGCATTATGAAACACTTCTACGAGTACTGGCCAGGTATCTTCAGGGATGTTTCCTGGTATTGTAAGTCTTGTCACACCTGTCAAGTTGTGGGGAAGTGTAATCAGACCGAAAAGGTTGCACCTCTAGTTCCCATTCCTCCTTTTGAGGCACCTTTCACCCGTGTGTTGGTGGATATTGTGGGCCCTCTTCCTAAAACTTCTTCAGGATTTTCTTATGTGTTGACCCTGATTGATATGGCTACTCGTTATCCTGAAGCCATTCCACTTAGAAATATCTCAGCAAAGAACGTGGTTAAGGAAATGCTAGGGTTCTTCACAAAGTTTGGTCTGCCCAAGGAGGTACAGTCAGACCGGGGAAGTAATTTCATGTCAAATGTTTTCAAGCAGTCTCTGAAAGAGTTGGGCATCACCCAGATCACGTCTTCAGCTTACCATCCCCAGACTCAAGGAGCGTTGGAGAGATATCATCAAACACTCAAATCGATGCTCAAGAAATACTGTTTGGAACATCAGAAAGACTGGGAGAAAGGTCTTCCATTCGTTGTATTTGCCGCAAGAGAATCTCCAAATGAATCACTGGGCTTCCCACCTTTAGAACTACTGTTTGGCCATGAAGTAAGAGGACCCCTTAAGCTACTCAAGGAATGCTGGCTGTCGGAGGAAGATGACTTCAACCTGCTGGAGTATGTGATGAAGTTCAAAGAACGGCTGTCCACTGCTTTACAGCTGGCGAGAGAGAATTTAGGAGCTGCTCAGAAGATGAAGACTTTGGTATGATAAGAAGTCCAGGTTACGCCACTTCAGCCAGGAGATCAAGTTTTGATTCTGCTACCAGTGCATGGGCAGCCTCTTCAAGCCAAGTTTAGTGGTCCTTATTTCGTGGAGAAGAAACTCAGTGATGTCAACTATGTCATCGCCACACCAGATAGTAGAAAGAACAAGCAACTATGTCACATCAACATGCTAAAGTTATATCACAGGCGGGACGAAAATAATCCAGTCTGCACTGTAGCTGTTCCAGTCTGCAAGTGAAGCTCTCCCATGCAGCATGAGCCTGAGTCATAGTTTGGGGAAGAGTCCTGATATCATGAATGATCTCCAGACTGAGCTTTCTCATCTACCTCCCGAGGAAAGGCAGGAGTTTTCGGCATTACTGCAGGAGTCCCCGCAAGTGTTCCGTGCCACTCCAGGAAGAACTACTGTGTTGATGCATGATGTCAATGTTGGAGACGCAAAGCCAGTTAAACTGCCTCCTTACCGTGTGAACCCAGTGAAAGTTCCTCTCATCGAGAAGGAGCTTGGCTACCTGTTGGACCACATGATGATTGAGCCCTGTCAGAGCGAGTGGAGTTCTGTCACTCTAGTCCCTAAGCCAGGTGGGTCACAGCGCCTTTGCATTGACTACAGACGTGTTAATCAGATAACCAAAACAGACACTTACCCTCTCCCTCGCTTGGAAGATTGCATAGACAAGATTGGAAAGGCTAGGTACATAAGTGGGTTTGATTTGTTAAAGGGATGCTGGCAAGTACCTATGACTGAACGTGCTGGGGAGATCTCGTGTTTTGTAGCACTGGGAAGGACTTTTGCATGTTCTGTAATGCCATATGGCATGAAGAATGCACCAGCCACATTTCAGAAGCTCATGAATGTTGTAACAGAGGGTTTGGCAGGGTGTGTTGTTTATATTGATGATGTATTAATCTTCAGTGACAACTGGAAAGACCACCTATGCCATATCAGTAAATTTCTTGAGCGTTTGGTTCAGGCTAATCTTGTAGCTAATTTATCAAAGTGTGAGTTTGGTCAAGCTAAAGTTCAGTACCTTGGGTATGTAATTGGTGATGGACATGTTGCACCACCAGCAGCTAAGGTTCAGGTTATAAGTGATCTTCCCAGACCTAAAAGTAGGAAAGAGCTACAAAGATTTTTGGGAATGGTAGGTTATTACAGGAGATTTGTTCTTAACTTTTCTATTCTTGCATCACCACTTACAGACCTACTGAAAAAGGGAGTTAAATTTGTCTGGACCGATAACTGTGAATCCTCTTTCAGCAAACTTAAAGCTATCCTATTAAGTCAGCCAGTGCTCGCTACTCCAAATTTTGCTAAGCCTTTTAAGATGGCTGTTGACGCAAGTGAAACAGGAGCTGGGGCTGTTTTGCTGCAAGAGGATGATCAGGGTATTGAACACCCTGTATCTTATTACAGTAAGAAGTTCACTCCACCTCAAAAGAACTACTCAACTATTGAGAAAGAGCTTTTGGTCTTGATTTTGGGTTTACAGCATTTTTCATTTTATTTGTGTTCTGGTTTTGACCCCATAGTCATTTATACCAATCATAACCCACTGAAATTCCTTAGTAATTTTAAAGATAAAAATCAGAGATTGACAAGATGGAGTCTACTTCTTCAGGAGAATTCATTAGACATACAACATGTCAAGGGGAAAGAAAATGTTATTGCAGATTGCTTATCTAGACTTTAGACAGATTGTTTTAGAGTAATAAGAAATTTCCTTTGTAAATTTCTTTTTCTTTGTGGGGAGGTGTTACATAGCCTATGATTTCATCATCCTTTGTGTAATTTTAACGCACAGTATGCTGCATGTTTGATCACGAGCGTGTTCTGCCTCAGTCCCCCCCTTCTACCGTTATAGTAGAGTAAGTTGTCCTTTCTGTTGTTCAGAGCAGGATTTTCAGCTCTTTGTCCCCTAGGCTTCATTTGCGTGTCCTTCTTACAAGTTGTATCAAGCTCTGCTGGCCCCTATATAATGAGCTCAGTCTCTGCATCATTGCCACCTAGATCTACTCCTCATTTTGTTCACATCTCTGTCCTCCCCTGTACAGTTATTGTTGTGAGTGCTCCGGAAGTCTCCAACCATCTAGCAGCTGTGTAATTTCAGTATAACTGTTATTGCATTTTTTCCTTGTACTGTATAGCATAAGGTGTTGATTTGTAGGCTTAGTGAGTTTTTTTTGTAATTTATTTAGGATTCATTTTGTCAGCCAGTTTTAATATTATTTTGTATCTGTAATAATTTATCTTGCATTAACTGAGCATTACCCAGTGTATTTTCATTTTATCAGGGCTGACTTAGATAAATTTACTCTTGCTAATTTCGTGTTAATAAAGGCTATTGCAGTTAACCATATATTTAACCTGTTTTTTGCCATTACATTATCCTTATGAGTCCTGAATGTTTTGTTGTTAGTTTGAGCATTAAACTTTAACTTGTAATTTTACCTAACTCTTTTGTTTTGAACCAGGAACTTTACGGGACAGTAGTGACTCTTAGTATTCTCACTTAATGTGTACAGTATCTTTCTTTGTTCCGTAACAATATATATATATATATATATATATATATATATATATATATATATATATATATATATATATATATATATATATATATATATATATATATATATATATATATATATATATATATATGATGGACGCTGCTACTGTGAATGAGGCAATAGGAAGGATGCAGGTGGGGAAGGCAGCAGGTGTGTCTGGGCTGACTGCTGAAATGTTGAAGGCCTCAGGAGATATAGGGGTGAGGTTAGTCATTGACCTGATAAATATTATTATATATGTGTGTTTTGTTCCAGATAATTGGTTGAAGAGTACAGTTGTAAATATGTACAAAGGGAAGGGTGATGCCCTGGAAAGAGGAAATCATAGAGGTATAAAGCTTTTAGATTATATAATGAAGGTAATGGAGAGTGTTCTAGAAGGTATGATTAGAAAAAGAGTGAATATTGATGAGATGCAGTTTGGGTTTATGCCAGGCAGGGGGGCCACTGATGAAATATTCATTGTTCGACAACTTCAGGATAAATATATTGGGAAGAAAAGGGATCTGTATTTTGTTTTTGTTGATTTAGAAAAGGCCTTTGACAAAGTCCCTAAAGGTTACAGCAGTTACGGTATATGGTTATAGTACATAGGAATAATGGCATATAGTTTTACATACACAGGAATAAAGGCTTATGGTTTAGTTACATAGGAATAAAAGCATATGGTTTTAGTTACACAGGTTACCACTATATCCTGCAACACTTTTCTGTTCTCCCTGACTCATGATCAGCCTGTCCTTGGGTCTCCGGCTGCTAGTGTCCTACCTGAAAATGCTCAAAGAAAACATAATCAATGATAATCCATGAGCTCCAGGGGGTAAATGCACTATGATCCTGAGCCCAGAGATCACACTGCTTGAATCTATTGCGGAGACTCTGAATTTTTCGTAAGTTCAGTCACTATATCCCAATTATTTTTGTTACAATTATTTCACTTAAAATTGGCCCAGATTATTGTCGTATGGCTTATTTCATGTTCAGTAGTATATTAACATAATGCTACAGCTCTACATCCTGCCCAGAATAGTCCCTTGTGAGTAGCATCATATTCTTACGTTAATCGTTGCTACTACTGAGTATTCAAGATGGGCAGATGGTAGCTTTAGGTCAGGTTAAAATGAAGAGAGTATAGGCAAAATATTTTTATCTTTCTATTTTTAATGCTTTCTATAACAAGAGATTAATAACAGAAGATGAACCTAGTCATCAAGAAGTGCTGTGGAAAGGATGTAGAGTAATAATTTTGTCTCATTCTGCACCTGTGCCACAGGAAACAAGCTGCAAAACAATGAAAATCTCCAACTAGTTGAAATGAATGAAGTACATGAGTTTATGAATTATCACTAAACTGAGGAAGAAATAAGACAAGATTTACTAGATGTGAAATGTGAATCAATAATTTTACCACAGCAGAATGATGAATATTAATAAAGGATACATAAAATGTATACACTATTTCATGGCGAACCGAGACTTCATATCTTCAGTTAATTATTTTTCTTGCATTTACACTGATTCGTTTTCTTTACTCCAGTCACGGGAAGCTGGGGAGCCAAATTACCAAATGGCTCCTGGACAGGCATGTTCGGCATGGCCTTGAGAAAGGTTGGTTTACACGCTGACAAATTACTGACTTTTGTTAACTGCATGATTAACTACATGTAGAGTCCATAACTTTTTATTTTAGTGATGTTTTGTTATTTTTTATTATAACCTAGATTATTAGCGTTGAATATGTGATAGCTGCAGATATAAATATTAAATCCTCACATCCTCGTCGGTAACTATTCAATATTTGACAGGTGATAATGGCCTGCTAACGTGATTCTTCGTCTTATTTATAATGTCTTATTAATATTTCATGCCGCTGACTCACATACCTATTATCGGTTAGGATTTGTTTCTACAACTCAAGTTTACTTAGCATTCACTAAAGCATTCTTGATAACTTTAAGGAAAACTTTGCATATGGTGCATGTCACTGGTGTCGTTAAACAACAAACCGTATATTACGACACGGTGATCAGGTAAATGAGTTAGACTGTCTTGGAGCTCTGTGAGTAATTAACATACTTCATGAATCTATAACCATATACGTTATATAAAACTGAAGTTAGCAAAATTAAGCAGAAATACAAATTATATTACTTGTTTCAGTCCAATGGCATTTTCTCCCGATTTCTGAGCTATGTTATAAAATTTCGAATAGACTTTCCAAACCGAAGATGTTGAATATAGCCTTTATTAACACGTTCACTACTAGAGGGCTCTCATAATCAGAATAATATTGAAAGTAACAAGAATAATGACAAAAATGGATCATCTAGTTTAAGAAGTTAATGATACTTCTGTGTACAAAGAGGTGAGCATAAGTCTGGGCCTGTTTCACGTAACGTCTGCTTGAGGTGAGGCCATCGACTTTTCCCGTCATCCACATGTACAGAAAAATCCTAGTGTGGCAGGGTTGGGTCGAGATCAACCAGTGGGACTTTCTGTTGTCCTTTAGGTCCGCTGTGTGGGTAGGTGTTGTGGCAGCACTGAGGGTAGTTGTGGCTGCCACCGTCATCATACCAGCCTTCTACGTTACGGATGCTCTCAGCTGGACCAGGTCGTGGATTAACACTGATAGCAGTGTGCAGGTGCTCTTGTGGCAAGGTAAGGTAACTTCAAAATCATTATTATTATTATTATTATTATTATTATTATTATTATTATTATTATTATTTCTTTTAGTTGCATTAATGTATTCAATGACATTGCGAAAATGTATACCTACTGACTGTCTATATAGATTACTGTCAATATTAAAGCTAGTTCGGGCACTAAAATCTCTTAGGAGTGTATTTTCAATGAAACCTTCATGCAGAAATCATTGAAGAGGGGCATAAGTGCTTTACATAATATACCATTATTGTTAACCAGGGATTGCTGAACCTGAGGGCTGGTGGTAGTGGGAGCGTGTGTCGGTGGAGGTGTGAATGCTGATGACGGTGATGCTGACACAGAGCTACGCTGGCTCTCTCATGTCACTCCTGGCTGTCAGATTCATACGGCTGCCCATAAACTCACTCGGGACATTGTTGATCATCACGTAGCTGCCCTTGTACTAGGCCCTTCAACACTATCACGGTGTTTTTTGGCAAATACTATACATGTTTTGAAAATGAGTGTAAAAATGTAGACATGAACTCTGTTTTTAAGGGTGATATATAGAATTCCAACTGTTATTGAAATTTATCAGCAATACGTTGCCAAGTACAAATTACAACATAAAGAGGCCAGATCAATTCTATTTTCGGTAGACAAGCCAGAAATCAATTTTATTAAAGGTGTTGTTTCCATCTTGGCCAGTGTGAAGGAAATCTCCGGCTAACCATAAACTGACGTCAGGAGATTTAACACCTATCATTGGTTGGCTATAAAGAGAAGGAACCAAGAGATGTGACCTCATAGGTTATGCACATTCCTTTGTTTGGTTAGGATAATTGGGTGGAGCTTAGCACAGTAACGTCGCAAGTACTGGCACTTCCCACTAAGACCTTAGTGGGAGGAGACGGTGCTGGAAACACGACCTCGAGCATAAGCTGGCTAATCGTACCCCACGTACAGTACCTTCCTGTCATTGCTGAAAGCCAAGCCGATCCAGTGTTGGAGACGACGTCACACGTTTAGGTGCCTCCCATTGGCTAAGGCCATTGTGTAAGAAGACAGTGCAGGAAACTTGTCAGATTTATGCTGACTTGCCAACCCCAACACACAATACCTTCCTACTGTCATTGAAAGCCAGCTGAAGTCAGTTGGTTTATGTTGCCAGTTGTCAAATCATGATAGTTATTAATATTTGCATCACTAGAGGTCTCGGTTTATGAATATGTTCTCGAAAATTTTATTTACCTCAACCCGTGGGACTTTCTGTTGCCCTTTAGGTCCGCTGTGTGGGTAGGTGTTGTGGCAGCACTGAGGGTAGTTGTGGCTGCCACCGTCATCATACCAGCCTTCTACGTTACGGATGCTCTCAGCTGGACCACGTTGTGGATTAACACTGATAGCGGTGTGCAGGTGCTCTTGTGGCAAGGTAAGGTAACTTCAAAATCATTATTATTATTATTATTATTATTATTATTTCTTTTAGTTGCATTAATGTATTCAATGACACCTTCACGTGGTGGCACTGACACTGCCAGGGAGTTCCTCTGACCGACTATGCAAGCATCCCTCAACTCTTTCCGTGCCCATAAGGAGGATGGACTGCTGAAGAGGAAAACTTCATCATTATTTAGTGATCTATTATTATTATTTTTTTTTTAACCATCGACCTTTGGCGCGAAGGCCCAGGTCATCAAGTTACTTCAGTTGTTTTTAATGTTTTAAATTCTTGTTTTTGTTTTTCATTTTAATAGAATTAATTAGTGAAAAGCAAAAAACAAAAATGTAATTTAGGAACCAAACAGTGATAAACCTAAGTTACAAATCGCTACCCTACACAGAAGTCTAAAGACATTAGTAGCTAAACCTAACAAAATATTCACATCATGCCTACACTTTAGTGGTAGGTGGTGGCAACCATCATCCACTCACTTGATGTAGTGCTGCCTACTTCTTCCTTAGCCTTTATCATTCTTTTTCTGTGCCTGCCCTCCTATTTCTCCCATCTTTCCTGTCACTTCTTATTGCTTTTCTTTCCTTTACAGGTGGCTTTACATTGTATACAAGCCAAATGGTTTCCGGTAAGCTAAGAAACCATTTACAGCGCTGGGTGGTAACCATATAACCAAACCATACGTGCTCCCTACGTGTGAACAAGTGAGTTGGCGGAGGGTTAGTGCCCCTCCCCGTAAAACAAACAACTCAGAGTCAAATAGCCACCCCGTACGGGATTATGGCGTCTGGCAATAGATAGATAGATAAATAGATGCCTACACTAATGGGTAAATACCTCGACCAACAAAGCACCATCGACTGCAAATGGGTAATGCCACTTGTGTGTTTGTTAATGATCTCTTTGTTTCCTTAGACTGCCGACCAGGGAATTAGGAAAGAAGTGGGTGATCTACGTCAGGTGGGTCGATTTGGCGTCATAGCACCAGAAACCTAAGTGACCATCCTTGACTCTGTGGTCAGGAACGGCACCCATGTCATCATCACCTCAAACTCGAGGACGAAGATGCTCATGGCACAACATTTTTAGGAAACGGGTAAGATTCGATCTATGCAATACACACTGTGATAATGTTGTATAAATAATGTTTTCTCTTAGGCTTATCAACAAAAAGACAAGGAGTATAGAAGTCTCGCATAAGTAATTTAGTTTCAGAGCATTTAGATTCTATTTTGCAATGTTAGAGTTAAAAGTGTAAGAAAATGAATGACTTGTAACCTGGACAGAGAGAGAGAGAGAGAGAGAGAGAGAGAGAGAGAGAGAGAGAGAGTATTCAGTGTCTATCGCCTAATCCTCTTTATTGCCTCATGAGTAGCGTGAGGGCCCTGGGCTAGACTACTTACTCTCGACCTTTAAGGCGGACCAAAAAATTCGCGTTTTGAGTGACATTATATGAATTATTTAAACAATAATGTAAACTCAGCAACTCTCGGATGGATCTCCTAAAAGTTTGAATAATACATAGCAGAAAAATCGAACCATCTGAAACACGTTCTAGTGGAGATAGGGTATTCATTGCATTTCTCCGGTTGTAAATTTTCTTCAGGCGAAACTGGGGAGGTAGCTGTATCTTTGGCTGTAGACCCTTGTGGGTCACATCCCATTAGAGCTCATTATCTCGCTAGGTAAGCAAGCATCTGTTTGGTTATATGGTCACCATCCAGTGCAGTGAATGGTTTCCTGGGCTATAAGAAACCATTTGGCTCGTCAGTAAGTTATTAGTCACTGAAGGTAGTACTACATCAAGTGAGAGGTTGTGGGTGCTCCCATCTACTATCAGTGTCACTGTCCATACGTCTAAAATATATAATGCAACTGAAACCAGTGATGCTACCAGCCTACGCACATCACTCGCTGGGTTGGTAAAATATTTGAGTCGCAAGTGAAGGGAAGATCAGACGGGACATTATTTACATTTTGGCAGTGGAAGCCTTCAAAACAAAGTATAATTCGTACCAAAGGACTAACTAATAGTTATCTAACTTAAAAACCCAGAAGGCATAATAAATCATGCATCCTGTATTGGGGCAAACTATGGATGTCTTGAGAAGGTTTCAAATTGGCGTAATACTGATAGAAAATTTTGTGCTTTACAGACAGATGCGACTCTACCTGGCCTGTGAAGAGATTGTGCCTATGATGTTTGCGATGGCAGGACCCAAAGACAGCCCTCTTGTCCCCGCCCTTAGTTATGTGATAGACAATAGACTTTTTTTTTTCTTTTTTTTTTTTTTAGGTCCGCTAGGAACAGCTGAGCATATGGAAAGATTCTCGGTGCAGTGATGACAGTAAGTCCACTAATGGACTATTCTTTCAGAATCTGAATGATTTATACCTGGTTGTCAGTTCACGTTATTGCTGAAAACGAGTTAACAGTAATGTTACATGGATACAGTATTCCTTCTGTGACAAATCAGTAACTGTGGAAATAATTTGTTGTCATTAAAAAAGATATATTACAATAAATCATGGGCTAGTACAAAACAACTAAAATTTCTACAGCATGGTAAAAGTGAAATGAAAAGTGAATGCAAATAACTTATTCCAAAAACAACATGAAATGCAGTACGTATTTTTGTGTGAATGATAAAAGAAAATACTGAAAAGAAACATTATATTAATATTCTTTTAATATCCGCATTACATATTTTCTGAAACAGAATAATGGGGCTGATGGAGTGAGGTTTCTCTGACCATTAACTTCAACTCTACACGCTAAACTTTACCTCCTGCCGCAGTCCTCCAAGAAAAGTAACCATGAGATATACACTCACTGTTAATAATATATAGGTAAACATGCCTTCATGACAGTTTGAGTTTTGCAATAATGATGAGCACAATTCACAATACATTCATTCATTTATCAGTGCTGTCTGGGGCACTGAAAAAGACACCGTTCAATTCATTACCATTGACTGTATATACTCTTGCAAAATCAATGCGTGTATAAAGTGGTATAATGCGTATTTCATGTAGGAAATATGTGAGAAATGAGTAATATGAAATTACTTGTATTGAATTGTGATATGTATTTTTATCATTGTCCTAACACATTTACCCATTCACAGTTCTTATCACGTACACTAGGTATATAATAAAGAGTTTTTGAACAAAATTAATAAAAGATTATTATACCCATCTTGACAGTTATCCTTATGACTCTTTTCTTTTTTTCCAATCTTAGTTGTTTTAACTATTTCCTTCAAGTGAAATGGAAAGAACAAGAAGAAAAAAAAATCCATTATCACCTCCACTCAGTGATCATGATAATGAAATGAACGGCTTTGTTCAATAATACACCCAGTCACAGAAATTCATGCCCCTTTCTGTCAACTTAATTCTAGTTAAACCCATTATACTTCATCAAGATCACTTCCAGTCCACTTATGAGGCAAATCATATATTATAGGCTCGTATAATTCCGTTTTCTGTAAATATAAACCAAGAGATCCTTTTTATAATACAGTATCTGAGCGCGATAAGTAAAATATTGTGCACAATTAACGCTACTACTTGTATAAAAAAGTCATTCATATACAGTAACTGACCGTTTGTTAGAATGTTGTGATTGCTACTAATGGCAAATAATGGTAAGAGACGTTGAGCACACACACACACACACACACACACACACACACACACACACACACACACACACACACACACACACACACACACACACACACACACACACACACACACACACAAGTTTCGGACGGAAATATTGTCAGAAAAAAAGTTGCGGACGGAAACAACCACTCAGAATAAAATATCAGAAAATGGGAGTTAACTACGGTAAATGACACTTTAAAGTCATAATTTAGCATTTATTTTCTCTGCAAATAAAAATACTGTGGATCTGGAATTTTGTTGGCCACATTTGTATTGTGTTAATATGCATAGGTTTGAGTCAGTGCTCTATCAGTAGAAAACTAAGTGCTTCATTGAACGATAACGACAACTGACATTATTTCCTCACTTTAACTTGGCCCAGATTTTTGCTCTTTTGCAGTTTGTTTTACATACCTCAGTGACAGAGCGGGACAATGCCTTGGTCTTATATCCTTTTTCCCATTTTATTTTTCGTGATTATCATTATATTCCAGCGTAAATTTTTTGCTACACTTCAGCAGTCAAGATGGAGAGATGGCAATATCAGGCCAAGTTGGAGTCAAAAGGGTGTAGTTGTCATGGTGTTACTTGAGGTGATGAAAGTAGAGTTTCCAGCACGAAGACCGCGACGCTGACACTCCAATCCCCTACTAACAACGCCAGCAATCCCTTTGAACAGAGAAAGGTAAATATGAATATTCTTTGAAACACACACACACACACACACACACACACACACACACACACACACACACACACACACACACACACACAGACTGTCAAATTAAAAATGGATGCCAAACCCTGATTATGCACCCTTACTAATGGGAAGGTGATGAATGTTTTTTACTTTACCCAAATGTTGGAAATGCCGAGAGATGACATGGCGGCGACTTTGTTGGGGAGTGTTAAGCATTTTGTGAAGTTTGGGGTCTGAAACCTGATCCACTGCAGGTACAACCCCGCCTTCTTCACTCTTAGAACCCTGTGGAGCAAACTTAATCAGTCACTGGAGCAGTGAATTTCAAGATCTGTGATTGGCATACTTATTGTGGTTTAGTTATCAGTCTCTCGCCTCGTGTCATACTAAGTCGTCCCCATGCTATATATCTGTGAGTATTATAGCGAGTGCAGTGTATTATACTGTCAAAGTCAGGTAATAAAATTTGCAAGTTATTTGGACTATTCCTGAATTTTTAGAACCCTTTAAATATGTTAGGAATGAAAATGCAGTTGGTAGTGATAAAACAAATGCTTAGCATATCGGATGATAAAATTTTCAAGGAAGATATACATTACCTTTACCTGAACAGATATTAATCGTAACCAAGCCTGCTAAAATTATACACAAACATTGTATATTTACATGACATGGTTTACCCAAAACTGTTAGAGGTATCGACAATAGGGCCGTAGTTTTTTACGGTTTACCCCAGTTGCTTCATTTTTTTGCCTCTGATTGGTCAACATTAGAGTATGACTGTCAACTTTCTTGACAGCTGACGTCCCAGTAAAGTTGATAATTTTTTTCCTTCATGACTGCTGGTGTGTGATGGCAGACTGAAGGCCAACGATGTTCAACACGAGAATGTGTGAATAACCCCCTCAGACCAGACATGATTGTATATTCTGTGCTGTCTCTCACCAAGCTTTCTATTCACCTTAAGACAGACTCCTCGGATTGAATGGGTTAATGAATGCCTTATGTAACTAATCCAGTTTAAAGCATCTCCAAAGCTCAGGAATATCTTATGATAAAAGAAGATAGCATTCATTTATCATTCGCCTCAGATTTAAGGTTTAAAGCGTTAGACACCTGAATATACACCAAACCTCTTTACCTCCCCCTCCAATACCCTCCGCCACCCTCCGCTTCTCACACAATTACCAGACAAATGAGTTAGATGGTTGTGAAGCAGTTGCTTCATTTTCAGAAATCTCGCATTCAGTGGTTTGAACTTGTAGGTAGGTATGCAATGCAGAAATGTCGCAGGTGTATAATATATTTACACTTATGCAGACATAATGTTAACACAATGGCCAAGCACCTGTTAAAAAAATCAGATGGGAGGCAAATGGAAAGTTACTTATGTCAAGGAAGCTTTAGAGGTTGAGAGTATTAAAAATAAATATCAATACAAACTGAAAAAATGAAATCTAAAGAATAGCCTAAACACCTGTTGCTGAAAAGTCGTCCGCAATGGCCATCATCAAAGTAGATTCTGGTCTGATGAGAGTGTGTTCACCCTGCCGCACTTCCACCTCCAGCCCTTTCTTGAGCTCTGAACTGTGGAGGGGCTTGATTTTGCCTCTTCGATGCAGTTCAAGCATCACCTGTCTCTCCGCGATGACACTCTCGACGTTCTTGTTAAAAGAACATGGATTAATAACGTTGGATATTCTGGCTAATGGAACACACATTAATGACGTTCAACATTCTTTTTGATAGAAAGTAAGTCATAAACAGTATCGCATGTGCCTTGATGTATTTTTTATCACGAACTAACTAGTGTTTTTTGAGTTATATTGATATTTTTTGATACTTAAATTTGGCCAATATTTTTGTCCTTTTCCAGTTTATATCACCTAACCCTGTGGCAGAATGCTACGGTTCTACATCCTTTCCATAGCATTTCTTGATGACTAGCACTGAGTTGTAGTGTTACGGTAATTGGTTGGTACATCTCAGCAGTGAAATTGGGGAGAAAAATTTTTTAGATGAAACAAGAGCATGAAAAAAGGAAGAACTAGAATGCGATCAGAGAGCGCATACCTCCTCCTATGCCACTGCCACTTAAAAGGATCCGGATGCGGATCCGTGGTTTTAGGATCCGGATCCGGATCCGCCCCCAAATTCAATATACTTTTTCCTTGGCCCATGGCCCACCCTTCCCCTAAATGTTATCAAAATTCTTTCATAACTTTTTGGGTTATCCTGGATTCGGATCCGTAGATATAGGATACGGATCCGGATCAGATCTCAAATTTAAACAATCCTTTCTTGGTCCATGGAGTGTCATAAATGACATTTGTGTCATAAAAGGCTTTGTATTTACTTGTAGAGAAGTTATATATATATTTTTTAGACTTGTGGTCGAGCGGCTTTTATATCTTGTAGTAGCTTCCCATTTGTCATGTAGTGACAGGAGAGGTAAAGAATAGTATGGGACTATTTTTATTTGTCTTGGAAATATTAACAAGTCTCCCACACAAAGCGGAATATAGTCTCACTCCCTCTCTCTCTCTCTCTGTCTCTCGAGTTGCTAAGCTCTTCTCCCCTTCAACCTGCCTCGAGTATCGCTTGTCCCCTTCTGAGCTCTCTTTCCTAAATTCTGGTGAAACAGGAGACGTATCACGTGTATTCCTCGTGGGTGGAAAGTTTAAAGAAGCCTGTTTGTATGTGTGTATATGTGCGTGTGGTCACCAGGTCTTTGTTCACGAGAGGACTGCTGACAGCTAACTGCATCATCTCCTTACTGGCCGCTGTCGTCAGCTTTCCTCAGTGTAACTTGCAAACCTCATTTCCTTTTCCCAGGCTCGCAGAGGGCTGTCTATCTATCTATTTATCATGATTTCTAAATATAATATGTAGTCCTACATCTGCTCGGCCGCGCGAAAATGGCGTACCATCGACAGTTAATAGACCTAATATATTAATACATACTACATATACATTATAATGAACTTATAAGCTAATTAAGTGAAATACATAATATTGTAAAGTAACATAATTGTATGAATATTGTATACATATATTATTCATAGTAAATAGTGATTATTCAGTAATATTACATTTTAAACAAGTTGTATACATATTTGAATAAATGCATTAAAGTAAATTATTTAACTGTAATACAGTATGTACTTGGGTTATTATAGTGAAATGCATACATGCAAGAATAAAAAATAGTTTAAAATGAAGATTATGGTAAGAGTTATTAATATTTCATTTAAAGATAATGGTACTGGTCTGCCATATATGGGTCATTCTTCTTTGTATTATTTTATATATATATATATATATATATATATATATATATATATATATATATATATATATATATATATATAATTAATACTATATACAAAATATATACACTTCATTCAGGGTGGTTAACTGTGATGTTATCTCTCCCCCCACTAAATAATGACTCCAAATTAGCAATTTTTGCATGCATTCTGTGCACTGCGAACAGCAGTACTGCAACTACAATGCAGACAATTATAAAGACAGTAGGTGCTGGGCTATACACATAATATGGGTTGAACATACTCAAACTCAAATCTTCCCAGGGCTTCATTGTTTCATTGATCAGCTGCATAGTTTCAAACTTAGGTGAAGTCAGCTTAATACTTGTGCTCATGTTTAAGTTCATATTAGGCAGTGGGTGGAAATGTTTGTGTGTATGGTTGAGAATGGCGTAGTGATTGATGGTGGATAAAGTAGACATGGCTGGTGTAAATACCGCACGGTAGTCTGGTGCTATGTATAATCCTGATGCTGATGTATGAGATGGTGGTATATCTGGACAGACTATGTAAACTGATGTGTTATGAGGGAAATAAAAAAACTGTGAGTGTCCAATGCGTTGATGGTGTACAAGTTTATCTGGAGCAAAAGTGAAGTTGCAATGATGATGAATATTGTTATTGCTGATGATAGCCATTTCACAAGGGACCGTATCAGTAGGCTGAAACGTGAAAATGTACGCAGGACAAAGATGAACAGCATGTAAGGATGTGCGGCACTTTCGTTCAATCGCTGACTCACTTGCGAAAGTGACAGTGTCCCGTCTCTTGGAGACCATGATGAGTTCGGTGTCTGTGTTGATGTTGATGATGACCAAAGTGTTGTTATTTTTATAGGGGAAAGGGTGTATTTGGTATACTGTGAACAGGTCTTCAGTGATGAATGGTACATGAACTACCACTGATGTTGGTGTTAGTGTTGCTTCTAAATACGGGTAATATTGCATAAATTCCCTACTGTGGAACAATGGCTTCAATTTATGTTTATGTATGCCTTGACTAACTATCTGACGTAGCTCATGAACTGGGAGTAAGTCATTTGTGATCTTGCCATCACCAGCATTCGAAATTCCTTGCATAAGTGCCCTGAAACGATCTCTAGTGTTCTCTAATTGTAGTAGAATCGTGTCAATATGTTCTGTGATGATGGAGAAGTGCTGGAAAAGAGTAACGTTTCCCTCTAATTCATTTATTTTATCTACACTCTCGAGAGCTACGTTTTCTGCTTGTTTCAGATTTTTCACAATTGTCTTCATTGCTGAGTTCTGTCCTGTGATGAATTTATCTTGGTATGTTAGTACCTGTGCTATCTTATTAAATTTGTTGTTTATTTCTTTAAGGTCATCCTCTGTAGCCAATCCAAAGAGGTTCCCAAGAACTGCGCCGCCCAGATCGAACAAACCGCGCTTTTGGCGAGTACGTGTGATGTTGTTCCTGTTGCTCAGTACCTCCGTTCCATAAGATGGGAGATCTTGGATCATGACGAGCATAGTTGACTTCGCCTGTTCTAGTTTCCATTTCGCTAACTTCACCATTTCATTCACTTCCTTGGTGTTATGTGCTTGTGAAACATAATTCCCTATCTTGAAGTCCAGAGTTCACATCGGCGCCGCAAGTCTTTCTAGATAAGTAGGTAAGTCATACAAGTAATCTAGACTTATTTCAGTACTCATGACGTCCTTAATGATTGTAGTCGTGGCCGTTGGAGCTATGAGGCATCCTTGTCGTACTATATGCTTGGGGTCTAGGTGCGCATATATTCTTACTATGTAGAGGAGAATCCATAGCATAAGTCCCTTCATCGTAACCTACCGAAAAAAAAAATCTATTAATTTCCTATAAAGCTGTGGTTGATGATAGTGATGATGTGCATTACGGTTGACTGTTATTTCATTTATAGAAGGAGTTTAAATCGATATTTAATTCTCGTAAATGATGCACTGTAGATTTTATTGGAATAGTTGCACCTATGTTCGATTGTTTGGTATATGACCTTAATTTCGTGTTGTAATCATTGTTGTGTTGTGTTGCAAGTTACACTGAGGAAAGCTGCTGACAGCTAACTGCATCATCTCTTTACTGGCCACTGTCGTCAGCTTTCCTCAGTGTAACTTGCAAACCTCATTTCCTTTTCCCAGGCTCGCAGAGGGCTGTCTATCTATCTATTTATCATGATTTGTAAATATAATATGTAGTCCTACAGGAGCACCTTTCCACAAAATTTCATTTGAAAATCATTGAGAACTTTAGGAGATACTGTAAATGATACTCCATCTCCGGATCCGAATCTGGCCCAAAATTTAATCTTATTCATTCGTTCACGGCGCACTCTTCCACGAAATTTCATCAAAATTCGTTCATAACTTTCTAAGTAATCCTGCTATCAGACAAACAAATAAACAAACAAGGCTTAAAACATATGCCTCCTGCTGGAGGCAAACAACTCACCATCGAAGAGAGAGAGAGAGAAAAAAAAACACTTTATCATTATCTCCATTTCAGGTCTATTTTGTGGCAAAGAATGGGTTGCTTTGTTCGGCCCTAAGTTACTGAGAATCTACTGCATTTTGAATCATGAAGGAATGTGACTGGAAAGATATATGGGAGAAGGGAGGGGTGAGTTGAAGAGAGAGAGGTAACCTGTTGACGGACAGGGTAACATGGAGGCCACATGTCTGTAGCCACCCCTTACGAGATTAAGACGTCTGGCAACGGTTAAAGAGATAGATAGAACGGAAGAGATAGACACAGACAGACAGATAGATAGATAGACAGCTCGTAGTTATATACATTGGTAGATTCAATTGTATACATCATGTAATAGTTTTTTATGGAGAATATAACACTTACTTTCATAGTTTGGTCAATAGCAGTCCCTCTTGGAAGGATAACAGAAACTGGATTGTTGATGACTTTCTGAAGCGACTGGATGGGCATAGGGATGTATCTAACGGCCAGCATGGACATGAGGTTGCTGGCGTAGCTCCGTGTCAGCACCAGCATCACCAGCATCCACACCCCCAGCACCACACGCTCCCACCACCACCAGCTTGAGGTGTCCGTCACGTCTTTGTTGGAGGGAGACTTGTATGTGCTTGGTAAATGCTGGAGAAACTTAATGAAAACTGTTCTCCATTATTGCCACTAAGGATGATACTTTATGCGGCTTTTGGAGACTTCGTAGTACCTCTTCCTTAGCAATTTGTTCCGTGCAATATATCTTAGTATCCTCTTTCATAATACTGAGGCAAATAATGTCGATATTAAAACAATGTAAATAACAGACGAGAGGACGGTAAGGAGTCATATGGGAGTCATATGGAAATTAAATTAGCAAGGAAGAGTGCTGCGAAGCGCTCTATGCAACTTACAATACGTCCATAAATGTGAAAGGTATCATAGTAAACATGTTATACTTTGGAAGAAGAGCACTCGAATACAAATGGCTGTTTTAAGAGGTAGTCTGGTCTACCTGTTTGCTTTGGCTGGGAAGCACGAAGGCAGCAGCACCATGGCAGCCAACACCCCAAGTAGCGACGTCAGGATGGCCAGCCACACAATTGGTCCTAGTGGCAGAACAAAACCCCAGGGGTCCACTTCAGGGGTTCCTTTGCGTGCGACCATAGCGTGTTGTTCGATGTACATGGGAAAAGTTATGTCTATCACTGCAGTGCGGGCAGCGTTTATCATGAAGGGTCCTGGAGAAAATTCAACTTCCTGTGGATATGAAACTTTACAACCAGACACTAATACAATGAAAAAGTTCGGGAATAAAATAGACAAGTGTTTAAAATATGGACTGTTCTTCTCACTGTCGTAAGATCAATACTATAAATGCCCAAGAAAATGTAGATATCGCTAATCCCTGTGTTCCTAAAATAGTACATTTGTCTGTTAAAGCTGGCTTGTGGGCATTACATTATCCTCCTCTTGTTTAATATTAGATCCTCTGAAGCAAGATATAGATTAATGATAAAGATGGCACTTACTGTCACCCTTTTGCTATCCAACTTGGCACAAAAATTAACTGGTACTCTTAACCCTTCATGATATACTACTGCTTAGCCTTGAATTTGTCTTCCTTGATCTGCATTTCCTGTCTCTGGCCTCCACTTTTTAACGCAATGCATCTAAGCGTATCGAGAAGAACGGATCTATTATTTGGCCTTTTTTTTGTTCACTTTCTTTTTTGAAAGGATACCTTTTTGCAGCCTTCCTGTATACAGTCAAATGGTTCTAGTTCATCCTGTCAATAATACTTGTGAGGAAAGTCAAGGAAGTGCTGTCTTTTTTTTTTTTTTTTTTTTTATGTGTTCGACTCTGGGCATAGGCTTCACAGCCTGCTCTCAAGGCCCAGTAGTCCTCCTACATACCATACACCTCTCTACATGTCACCACTTCGGCGCTAACGCCCACCGTCCATATTAAATACATGCTAGGGCTGTCTCATACAGGACTGGTGTATTGGGATTAGTGGGGGTACTTTTATGACATGTCGGCGGGTCATCTGGTAGATCAGGAAAGTCTGCTTTTATGAAATTCAAATCCTTAAACTGTTCCCTGCCCCAGCCGGGATTTGAACCTGGGTCCATCAGGACTGCAGGCCGCCTCTCTACCAAGTCTGAGTCTCTCCCACTTCCTTAAGTCATCAAGAACAGAGGAAATCTATGCTTGTTCACCCGGTGGATCGTGAATGGGGAGGATCGTTGAAAGTGGAAGTGAGCACTTAATGTACGTAAAATGCAGATGTCAGAGAGAAGAGAAACAACTAAAATGATTCGGTTTAGAAGTGCGAAAAAACTATTCCTTCCATCATCTGTAATCATTATGCAGAAAGTATCCATCTTTCACACACTGATGCTAACATACGCACAAACACATGTACACAAACAAATACACACACTCATATATATTTATCTGTTATTATACATACTTTTCTCTGTATCATACCAACCATACCATTGCAGGACCCATTGGGTTGCTGTGCACCAAACGAACGATCAACAGATTCGACATACTTTATTCTGTTCAGGATATATATATATATATATATATATATATATATATATATATATATATATATATATATATATATATATATATATATATATTGTTACGGAACAGAGAAAGATAATGTACACTTTAAGTGAGAATACTAAAAATCACTACTGTCCCGCAAAGTTCCAGGTTCAAAACAAAAGAGTTAGGTAAAATTACAAGTTAAAGATTAATGCTCAAACTAACAACAAAACATTCAGGACTCATAAGGACAATGTAATGGCAAAAAACAGGTTAAATATATGGTTAACTGCGGTAGCTTCTATTAACACGAAATTAGCCAGAGTAAATTTATCTAAGTCAGCCCTGATAAAATGAGAAAACCGGATAATACTCAGTGAATGCAAGATATATTATTACAGATACAAAATATTATCAAAAATGACTGACATAAAAACACATGAATCACAAAAACCTCACTAGGCCTACGAATTAACACCTTATGCTATACAGTACAAGAAAAAATGTAATAACACTTATACTCAAATTACACAGCTGCTAGATGGCTGGAGACTTCCTGAGCACTCACAATAATAACAATTGTACAGGGGAGGACAGAGATGTGAGCAAAATGAGGAGTAGATCTAAGTGGCAATTAATGCAGAGACTGAGCTCATTATATAGGGGCCGGCAGAGCTTGATACAACTTGTAAGAAGGACGCGCAAATGAAGCCAGAGGGGACAAAGAGTTGACACTCCTGCTCTGAACAACAGAAAGAACGACTTACTCTACTATAAGGGAGGAGGAGGGGAGTGAGGTAGAACACGCTCGTGATCAAACATGCAGCATACTGTACGTTAGAATTACACAAAGGATGATGAAATCATAGGCTGTGTAACACCTCCCCACAAAGAAAAAGAAATTTACAAAGGAAATTTCTTATTACTCTAAAACAATCTGTATAAAGTCTAGATAAGCAATCTGCAATAACATTTTCTTTCCTCTTGACATGTTGTATGTCTAGTGAATACTCCTGAAGAAGTAGACTCCATCTTGTCAATCTCTGATTTTTATCTTTAAACTTACTAAGGAATTTTAGTGGGTTATGATCGGTATAAATGACTATGGGGTCAAAACCAGAACACAAATAAAATGAAAAATGCTGTAAACCCAAAATCAAGGCCAAAAGCTCTTTCTCAATAGTTGAGTAGTTCTTTTGAGGTGGAGTGAACTTCTTACTGTAATAAGATACAGGGTGTTCAATACCCTGATCATCCTCTTGCAGCAAAACAGCCCCAGCTACTGTTTCACTTGCGTCAACAGCCATCTTAAAAGGCTTAGCAAAATTTGGAGTAGCGGGCACTGGCTGACTTAATAGGATAGCTTTAAGTTTCTTGAAAGAGGACTCACAGTTATCGGTCCAGACAAATTTAACTCCCTTTTTCAGTAGGTCTGTAAGTGGTGATACAAAAATTGAAAAGTTAAGAACAAATCTCCTGTAATAACCTACCATTCCCAAAAATCTTTGTAGCTCTTTCCTACTTTTAGGTCTGGTAAGATCACTTATAACCTGAACCTTAGCTCCTGGTGGTGCAACATGTCCATCACCAATTACGTACCCAAGGTACTGAACTTTAGCTTGACCAAACTCACACTTTGATAAATTAGCTACAAGATTAGCCTGAACCAAACGCTCAAGAAATTTAATGACATGGCATAGGTGATCTTTCCAGTTGTCACTGAAGATTAATACATCATCAATATAAACAACACACCCTGCCAAACCCTCTGTTAAAACATTCATGAGCTTCTGAAATGTGGCTGGTGCATTCTTCATACCATATGGCATTACAGAACATGCAAAAGTCTTTCCTAGTGTTACAAAACATGAGATCTCCCTAGCACATTCAGTCATAGGTACTTGCTAGTATCCCTTTAACAAATCAAACTTACTTATGTACCTAGCCTTTCCAATCTTGTCTATGCAATCTTCCAAGCGAGGGAGAGGGTAAGTGTCTGTTTTAGTTATCTGATTAACAAGTCTGTAGTCGATGCAAAGCCGCTGTGACCCACCTGGCTTAGGGACTAGAGTGACAGGAGAACTCCACTCGCTCTGACAGGGCTAAATCATCTTGTGGTCCAACAGGTAGCCAAGCTTCTTCTCGATGAGAGGAACTTTCACTGGGTTCACAAGGTAAGGAGGCAATTTAATTGGCTTTGCGTCTCCAACATCGACATCATGCATCAACACAGTGGTTCTTCCTGGAGTGGCACGGAACACTTGCGGGTACTCCTGCAGTAATGCTGAAAACGCCTGCCTTTCCTCGGGAGCTAGATGAGAAAGCTTAGTCTGGAGATCATTCATGATATCAGGATTCTTCCCCAAACTTTCACTCAGGCTCATGCTGCATGGGAGAACTTCACTTGCAGACTCGGGTGGAACAGCTACAGTGCAGACTGGGTTATTTTCGTCCCGCCTGTGATATAACTTTTGCATGTTGATGTGACAAAGTTGCTTGTTCTTTCTACGATCTGGTGTGGCGATGACATAGTTGACATCACCGAGTTTCTTCTCCACGAAATAAGGACCACTAAACTTGGCTTGAAGAGGTTGCCCATGCACCGGTGGCAGAATAAAAACCTGATCTCCTGGCTGAAAGTGGCGTAACCTGGACTTCTTATCATACCAAGTCTTCATCTTCTCCTGAGCAGCTCCTAAATTCTCTCTCGCCAGCTGTAAAGCAGTGGACAGCCGTTCTTTGAACTTCATCACATACTCCAGCAGGTTGACGTCATCTTCCTCCAACAGCCAGCATTCCTTGAGTAGCTTAAGGGGTCCTCTTACTTCATGGCCAAACAGTAGTTCAAAAGGTGAGAAGCCCAGTGATTCATTTGGAGATTCTCTTGCAGCAAATACAACGAATGGAAGACCTTTATCCCAGTCTTTCTGATGTTCCAAACAGTATTTCTTGAGCATCGATTTAAGTGTTTGATGATATCTCTCCAACGCTCCTTGGGTCTGGGGATGGTAAGCTGAAGACGTGATCTGGGTGATGCCCAACTCTTTCAGAGACTGCTTGAAAACATTTGACATGAAATTACTTCCCCAGTCTGACTGTACCTCCTTGGGCAGACCAAACTTGGTGAAGAACCCTAGCATTTCCTTAACCACATTCTTTGCTGAGATATTTCTAAGTGGAATGGCTTCAGGATAACGAGTAGCCATATCAATCATGGTCAACACATAAGAAAATCCTGAAGAAGTCTTAGGAAGAGGGCCCACAATATCCACTAACACACGGGTGAATGGCGCCTGAAAAGGAGGAATGGGAACTAGAGGTGCAACCTTTTCGGTCTGATTACACTTCCCCACAACTTGATAGGTGTGACAAGACTTACAATACCAGGAAACATCCCTGAAGATAACTGGCCAGTAGAAGTGTTTCAAAATGCGTGCCGCAGTCTTCCTCACTCCAAGGTGTCCTGCCGAACTGGAATCATGAGCCACTCTAATGATATCCTGCCTACAAACACGAGGGATGACAACTTGATGTACAACCTCCCATTCACAGTCGGCTGATGCTGTTGGGGGTCTCCACTTCCTCATAAGTACTCCTGACTTTATATAATAACAAGTAGAAGCACCGGCTGACTCTTCCTCACTGCAAGCAGAGTTAGCTAGACCTTTCAACTCAGGGTCAGCAACCTGCAACTCAACCAACTCTTGACGAGACAAATTATCAACACTACGCGGTACTGCCTCATCTGGTGAGTGGTCCAAATTAGCAAGAAAAGTGTCAGCTAGGATAACATCATCATCATCATTATCCTCTAAGTCACCAGTAACTTTAGACTTAGCCCTAGTGACAGCACATGCAGGGAACACATCAGGGACATCACAATCCTGGGCAGCAGCCACTGGCTCGCTAGACAACTGAGGAGCTGGACACACTTGACTTCCACCAATATCATTTCCAAGTAAGAAAGTTACACCTGACATTGGGAGTGTCTCAACCAACCCAACCATAACGGAACCATTAACAAAACCAGACTCTAAATTCACTCTGCACAGAGGAACAGAGAAGTAATTATTCCCTACACCTTGTAAGATTACAGTTTCATCAGAGGAATTAACATTAGAGCCTAGAACACTGGTCAGCATAAGGGATTGGCAAGCACCTGTATCACGATATATTTTAACTGATTTCCTGTCATTACTGTCCAGAGGACTGACAAAACCATCAGACAGGAAATTAGCACATGAACTCTTGAGAGTGTCACCCACGTTACTGCTCAGAAGAGGAGCTTCATCATGAGAATTTAATTAACCCCTCAAAGCAGGTTCAGTTAACTCAGTTAAAGAATTCTGGGAACTCTCAAGGGTGGACACTAGACCAATTGACTGAATATTTAAAGACTCCTTTTTGTTCACATCACGCTGTCTCCTGAAACATTTCTCCGTAGTATGACCAAGCTTACTACAATAAGTACATTTACTTTTCTGAAATCTAGAGGTGAAGCTGGTATTTACTTCCTGAGAAACATCATCTTTATTCTCTTTCCTGTTACCTGTACTCTGAGTAGAGGCAACGTACTCTCAGCTTTCCTTTTCTCTTTAGAATATCTCTTGTGAATGAAAACATATTCATCAGCTAAAACTGCAGGGTCAGACAAATTATCAATTCTTTTCTCATCAAGATATAGGCTTACATCTTTATCAATACACCTTTTGAAATCCTCCAGCAAAATCATCTGCTTAAATTTACCAAAATCATAATCCACATTCTTAGAATTTAACCACTGCTCTAACAGATCTTCTTTGATTTTTGCATACTCAACATGGGATTGCTTATCTTGCTTATAAGTTGTCCTAAATTTTACTCTATAGGGTTCAGGAACAAGCTCATAGGCCTTAAGAATAAAGCTCTTAACTACATCATAATTATCAGATTGATCCTGAGGCAAAGATGCATAAGTTATTGAGCTTTACCGGTGAGAACAGTTTGAAGGAGTACTGGCCAATACTTTTTGGGCCAATTAAAACCTGTAGCTACCCTCTCAAACAACTGAAAATACTTAGTTAAATCAGATTCATTAAAAGGAGGGACAAGTTTAACATTTTTAGCCACATCAAAATCATCAGAGCTAGATGATCCAGTTCCACCTTGTTTCATGCGATACTCATGGTCTGCCTGAATCCTAGCAAGTTCAGTTTGTGCCTGAGCCTGTGCCTCCTGAATACGAGCATTTGCCTGAAATTCAGCCTCCTTAGCACAAGCCTCCTGCAGGGCTAGCTGTAACTTAGCAAATTCAATCTGCGTTTGCTCATTTGGAGGAGTTACATTAAACAAGCTTTCATGAATCATGTCAACAATTTGATCTTTAGAATGATGAAAGCGAACAGCAATTCCCAAATGATGAGCAACAAGCTTAAGTTCATTCTTTGTTCTGTTTTCTACATCACACACTGTTTGCACATTTGACAAAAAATCTTTGGCTTCATCAAGAGCAGTAATAGTAGACATCATGAATAAATCACAGTCACAAAATATCAAGCAATATCCTTATGATAATATCCTGAATATCCTGATAAGAGGTCGCCAAATTTATGTTACAGAACAGAGAAAGATAATGTACACTTTAAGTGAGAATACTAAAAATCACTACTGTCCCGCAAAGTTCCATGTTCAAAACAAAAGAGTTAGGTAAAATTACAAGTTAAAGTTTAATGCTCAAACTAACAACAAAACATTCAGGACTCATAAGGATAATGTAATGGCAAAAAACTGGTTAAATATATGGTTAACTGCAATAGCTTCTATTAACACGAAATTAGCAAGAGAAAATTTATCTAAGTCAGCCCTGATAAAATGAGAAAACCGGATAATACTCAGTGAATGCAAGATATATTATTACAGATACAAAATATTATCAAAAACGACTGACATAAAAACACATGAATCACAAAAACCTCACTAGGCCTACGAATTAACACCTTATGCTATACAGTACAAGAAAAAACGTAATAACACTTATACTCAAATTACACAGCTGCTAGATGGCTGGAGACTTCCTGAGCACTCGCAATAATAACAACTGTACAGGGGAGGACAGAGATGTGAGCAAAATGAGGAGTAGATCTAAGTGGCAATTAATGCAGAGACTGAGCTCATTATATAGGGGCCGGCAGAGCTTGATACAACTTGTAAGAAGGACGCGCAAATGAAGCCAGAGGGGACAAAGAGTTGACACTCCTGCTCTGAGCAACAGAAAGAACGACTTACTCTACTATAAGGGAGGAGGGGGGTAGTGAGGTAGAACACGCTCGTGATCAAACATGCAGCATACGAGCGTACTGTACGTTAGAATTACACAAAGGATGATGAAATCATAGGCTGTGTAACAATATATATATATATATATATATATATATATATATATATATATATATATATATATATATATATATATATATATATGCAACAACTTCTCAAAGCTCAGATGAAGAAAATGAAACATTCTATGATGACATTTCCCATATTATGGAAGAAGAAAAGACAACATATACTATACTCATGGGAGACTTCAATGCAAAAGTTGGGAAGTCGAGAAATGGAGAAGCATGTATGGGAAAATTTGGAGTGGGAGGAAAGGAATGAAAGAGGAGAAATGCTCGTAAATTTTGCTGAAATGTTTAACAGGAGAATAATGAACACATTCTTCCACAAAAGAACAGGGAGAAAAGTGGACCTGGAGAAGCCCAAATGGAGAAACAAAGAATGAAATCGACTTTATTATAGAAGATAAGAATAACATGATTACAAAATTTCACAGTTATCAACAAAGTAAATAAAGGTAGTGATCATAGAATGGTGAGATGCGCAGCCAGATTCAATTTCAGAAGTGAAAGAAAGAAGATGGCTAAAGATAAAAAGATATTTCCAATAGAAGTAAACGAGAACAAAGCAGCCTTTCAGTTGGAAATAAGGAACAGATTTCAGGCTCTAAGTAATGCTGAGTGTAACATTGATGAGCTGAATGACAGACTAACAAAAGTGCTAAGAGAATCATCGGAAGTAGTAGGAAAACCTAATACAACCAAAGCCAAGAATAATTCTGAAAAGACACTCGAGCTTATGAAAAAACGAAAGGAAATGAAAGTAAAAACAAAGAAAGACGAAATAGAACGAGTGGAATTAAATAAGCTTATCAACAAAAGACAAAGAGAAGAAAAAAGAAAGAGAAACATGGATCAGATCAACGAAACTAAAAATGGAAAAAGTCTGAAACAGGTCCGAAGTAAAATAGCACTAGGAAAGCAACAAATGACATCACTGAAAGAAAAAAACGATGACATCATTAAATGCCGAGAAAAGATGGTGAGGAAATTTGAAGGATTTTACAAAGAACTGTATGCATCAAAGACAGTAGTACCAATAGCTAACTTTTCAGTTGACAAAAATGAAATACCTGAGGCAACACAAGGCGAAGTAAATATTTCTCTTAAAAATATGAAAAGAGGGAAGGCTCCGGGAGAAGATGGAATAGTAACAGATTTACTGTTGGATGCAGGAGTAGAAGTACAAAATAGGCTTGCTCACTTATTTACCCGCTGTATGAAACAGAAGAAAATTCCCAAAACATGGTGTAATGCAATAGTTATTTTACTCTACAAAAAAGGTGACTCCAAAGATCTTAGTAACTATCGACCCATCAGTCATTTACAAACTCTTCACTAAAGTACTTACGAGCAGAATAACAACAATGTAGTGCCCGGAAGTGATAATGAGTTGTATTTGGTTTATTTTACGACCAAAAGTTCGGTTCAGTGGGAGAGTGTGGCCAAGGTATAGTTGTTTCCATGCGAATGTAATCAGGACATAGATTAAGTTACCTAGTTGCTAATCATTTTTTTCCTACTGTAATTTATTAGTATTAAATCTCTTTATAATATAAAAACTCGAGTGAGAAGGAACATGTGCCTATGGTCATGTAATCTAGCATCATGTACGGATGCACCAAATGGTGTGGAGCACGATGATTTTCATTGTTTTTTCTTGAGAGAGATTATTGTAGAGTAATTATTGTAACTAGAGAATGTCAGTTTTTTCGGATAATCGATTGTGAGGGGAAAGGCATCACATTGAGTCTATCATGAGCCTATAGTAATGAAAATTTTAAATTGCATAAGCCGTCATCCCCCCCTTCCCCTTTCGATCATGTAGTGCTGGCGTGTTTCACTCGCTCATCGGCCGTGAAACGTGGCAGGTGGTCGGTACTGTCGTCATCCTCCCCCCCCCCCCTTCCAAGGAATTCTGAAGTGTCTGATCACGCGAGGTGACGCCATTTCCGAGTCCAGAGTTCCCGCTCACCTCCCTGGTATTCTGTGAGCTGAATAATGAGGTATTTCCCATATATTTGTGTACTGTACTTTATAATATTATTATTATTTTGTGTGTAACTGGAATACGAGAATGCTAGTACAGAGTTCTGTCTGAGCCTCAGATAAATGTGTGATTTTTGTGAGCCAAATATCCGGTGCCTTGGAACTGTGAATTATTTCTTAATATGTATTGAGATGACTTTGCAATTCAGTACTTTTTAGGATTGTGTTAGCTGTGAGTTAATATTCACGTAGTTACTTTGTGAGGCACAATGATATCGATGCAATGATGATTTTCATGGTTAGAGTTAGAGTTCTTCATGCTTATTTGTTATAGTATTTTTTCTTCCATGTTATCCCTACAATAAGTATTACATTGAGCAGACCTATGTGTCTGTAGTGCCTTGTGTTATTCTGTTATTACTTGAGTTGCCGAGTGTTGTAAGTCATGTTTCTTTATAATGAGACTTTCGTGATCATGTGAAGGGATTACTTGCATTAGGGAGAAAAGTTATTTATTGTACACATTAATTTCTAGCGGGTCCAAGTGTGGAGGTCGAACTGATTAAGGTTTAATCTGTAGGCTAGTAGATGGGAAGATTTCTACTCATTTGTTTGGTCTCGTTAATACACATTTCCTCCCACTTGAACTTTAATGTTTGTATAACCCTTAAGAACTGGTGGTATAGAGCTTGCCTATTAGCTTGTTAATGTGTAAACCAGGAGCATTTTGAGAAACTGCGAATGTTGGGCTTGGGTTGGCCGAGTTGGAGACTGACCCCTTCATTTTGGCATGCTACCACTTTTAACTTGGCCATTTGAAAAGTAACTAACGCAACCGAAGTGGCCACTATTGGGAGAGAGTCTCCGTCAATCTGAGTTCCCGACTGCCCAAGCACTCAGTGGTCATCACCAGTAACTTGATGTTTGTCCCTTTTGACCACGCAAAAGTCTGGATCGCAGAGGTGACAGTACAAGTGGTCGCACAGCGGTGGGATGACCTATTAATGTGAGGGTGATTAAACTTGTAAGCAATAATTGAGAGGTCATTTAGATGATTGTCATTCAATCCCCCAGTTCTCAAAGGTATATGTACAGTTGCGGACATATCAAACAGAAACACCTCTTCCGCCAGCGAGGTGGTGTGATGCTCTCGGCACCTGGTAACACTGTTAGGTATGGAGCTTCACCAGGTTTCGTTCAGTTGCTAGAACCGAACGCGGTGATCACTGCCGCTGTGCGCAGTTATTTGTGGTATATAAATGATGTCCTGCCTAACAATATACTGAAAATACAAACGTTTTGCGAATATGGTAATAAAATTATTTCACACCATACATATTCCTATTATATTCAATTGAATACACAGGTTTCGTGAGTGTGACTTCCGACAAACAACATGATTCATACAACATACCGACGGCCAGCATATAAGCCATTATAACATTATCTGCATTCCCGCACCTATCATAATAATCACAAAATTACCGTGACCCACCTCCCCCATAACCGTGAACCCAAAACTGGTAAACCTCTTTAATCGACGCAATTGCATAAGAGCTGGCGTTACAGGGGGAGGCAGTGTGTGGCGCCTGGGAGAAAGGAGGGAGGAGGGTGAGGAGGGGGCAATAGAGGTCTGGCTAGTTGGAGGGGGGGGGGGCTCCATAGGTTACGAGTAATGGGGTGGGGGAGGGTGGACTGTGGCAGGAAGATAGGATTTAATGGGTAAATGATGCGCTGGTGACATGGTGCTAATTCAGCTATAGTTTAACGTTGATTACTGTATGGAATTTGAGTCAGGCCGTTAAAAGTTACGGATACTTTGGCACGTTATGCAGTCTACCGCCATGTTTTGTTCTGTCGTCTATAGGACGACCTTCTCCCCAAGGGGTGGCACATGACTAAAAACCGTGCATTATTATTGTATGGAAAGCATTTACTACGCTGGGTGGTAACCATAGAACCATATTTTGGCTCCCAGTGGTTTAGTGTCTAATTACGGAGCTCCAATCGGATTGAGCCAGTGAAGGTTTATATATATATATATATATATATATATATATATATATATATATATATATATATATTAATGGTAGGTGGTGGCGACCATCAACCACTGACTTGATGGAATGCTGCCTACTTCTTCCTTAGCCTTTATCATTCTTTTTCTGTACCTGCCCTCCTCTCTTCCTATTTCTCCCATCTTTCCTGTCACTTCTTATTGCTTTTCTTTCCGTTACAGGTGGCTTTACATTGAGTTACAAACCAAATGGTTTCCTGTAAGTCAAAAAACCATATACAACGCTGGGTGGTAACCATATAACCAAACCATACGTGCTCCCTACGTGTCAACAAGTGGTTTCAAGATATATATATATATATATATATATATATATATATATATATATATATATATATATATATATATATATATATATATATATAGTGTGTGTGTGTGTGTGTGTTTTGGTATGCATTTTTATAGGGGTTGGCAGTGCTACACAAGGAAGAAATTTATGGAAACGCATGCCTACCGTTGCCCTTGTCTGTTAACGCATACATGTTGTATTGCCTCATTTCCATAAACATTACGTATTTTAATTCCGTTACTTCGTATAATTGCATTGAAATATTTTTCAGGTTCTGCGTGATACTCGCCAGTAGCCTTGGCACCCTTCACCTTAGACCGTCTGACGTGGACGCCTATATAGCTGTCTTGGCTACAGGGCCGTTGTTATGGATGGCGTCTCGGGGCTTTAACCCTGAATCTTTTTTGTGTAGCCCACAAACTGTGTGTGTGTGAGTGTGTGTGTGTGTGTGTGTGTGTGTGTGTGTGTGTGTGTGTGTGTGTGTGTGTGTGTGTGTTCTTACCTAATTGTTCTTACCTAATTGGATCTTTACAGGAATGAGTCAAGCTCGTACTGTCCCGTGTCTTAAACCATATTTATCGTACATATCCTTAATTTGTGAATTGTTTTGGCACACACTATTTCATTCGGTAGTGCATTCCATTGATCAATTGCTCTGTTTGGGAAACTGAATTTCCTTACATCTTTATCACCTCTCTTCTTATGCAGTTTTTTGCAGTGTCCTCTTGCTGATGCTTCTCCATATGTTAAGTAATCATTTATGTCTATTTTCTCCTTTCCTGATATGCATTTATATAGCATTATCATGTCACCTCTTTTCCTTCTTTCCTGTAATGTTGGTAGATTCAGTTTATTTAGTCTTTCTTCATAGCTTAGGTCCCTTAAGCTTGGTATCCATCTTGTAGCGGCCCTTTGAACTTTTTCAATCTTATCTATGTGCTTTTTGAGATGAGGACTCCAGACTACTGATGCATATTCCAGGGTTGGTCTAATGAATGATGTTATTATCCTTCTTAGCATGTCTTCATTTATGTATGTGAATGCTATTCTCATATTTGCAAGCAGTGTATACATGTTCCGTACCTTCTCGCTGATGTTTTCAGCCGGAGATGGTCTGTTATTGATAATTACACCTAGGTCTTTCTCTCTTTCTGATGTGTATAGGGTTTTATTTCCTAACTTATAATCCCAATCAGGTCTTTTTCCACTTTTACCAAACTTGATTACATGACACTTGTCCACATTGAATTCCATTTGCCATGTACCACTCCATTCATGAAATTTATTTAATTCTTCTTGTAGCTCTTTACAAGAGTCTGTGTTAGTAATACTCCTTTGTATTTTTGCATCATCTGCAAACATATTCAGATAGCTGTCATTTCCAGTGTTACTGTTTATATCATTTATATACATTAAAAACATGATTGGTGCCAGCACTGAACCCTGTGGTACTCCACTAGTCACTTCTTTCCATGATGAGTAGTTTCCTCTTAGTACTGTCCTCATTTCTCTTTTTATGAGAAAGTCTTGCATCCAACAAAACAGTTTGCCTCGAATTCCTCCTTGATGGTACAGTTTCCATAAAAGTCTTTGGTGTGGTACTGTGTCAAAAGCTTTCTTGAAATCTAAATAGATATTGTCCACCCATCCTTCCCTTTCCTGTATTGTGTTTGTTACTCTGTCATAGTAGCTCAACAGATTAGTAACACATGATTTTCCTTTTCTGAAACCAAACTGTCTTTCTGTTATCATACTGTGTTCTTCTAGATGGTTTACCCAAGCTTTTCTTATAAGTTTTTCTAATACCTTGCTTACAACACTGGTCAGTGATACTGGTCGGTAGTTGAGTGGATTTTGTCTATTTCCTTTCTTGAATAAGGGGACAATATTTGCTTTTTTCCAAATATCAGGTAGTTTACCTTGACTCAAGGATTTCTTGAAAATTAAAAATAATGGTTTACATAACTCCTTTGCACATTCTCGTAATACCCAACATGAAATTTCATCAGAACCACTTGCTTTTCCTCTGTCTAATCTACTTAACTCCTGTATTACTTTTTCTGCTATTTGTATATCTGGTAGTATGTATGGACATGCGTGTTCCACATAGTCCCTCTCAAATTTTTTTTCTTCTGTAAAAACTAATTGGAAATTCTTATTTAGTGCTTCACAAATATATTTCTCTTGTGTATAAGTGATTCCCTCGTCCGTAATGGATTGTATTATATCTTTTACTTTAGTTTTGCTTCTGATATAGCTGTAAAACAGCTTTGGTTGATCACTACTTTTATTTATTATATCCTCCTCAAACTGTTTTTGGGCTTCCCTCCTTATTCTTGTATAGTCGTTTCTTGCCTGTTTGTAATTATTGTACGCCCTTTCCCTATTGTGTCTTCTGTATCTATTCCACAACAAATCTCTTCTTTCTTTTGATTTTTTTCATTCTGTATTGAACCATTTCTGTATTTTCTTATCTGCTTCTTTGTGCTGTGGGATGTACTTCTGGACTCCTATTTCATAAAATTCACAAAATTTTTTATATACAGCATTTAAATCTTGTCCTCTAAGCTCATTTTCCCAATCAACTTCTAAGAAATACTTCTTTAGGTCTTGATAATTTCCCTTTTTATAGTTTAGGCTCTTTTTGTAAGTATCATTGCTGTTTACTATGTCATATGCTATCATGAAGTTATAATTTAGTACTGCATGATCGCTTTTGCCGAGTGGAGGGTGATATATTAAACTGTCAATATCATTTTCTTGCCTTGTAAATAATAGATCTAGCACTGAAGGTACATCAAGTCCTCTTTTTCTGGTGGTTTCCCTCACATGTTGCGTTAAGAAAAACTCTTGTACGAGATCCAGGAGCTTTTGGTCCCAACAGCTTTCTTGGCTAATTATATCTAGAGCAGGGGTTCCCAACAATTATTTACCCATTACCCCATTTTCCACACCTACCTTCACTCATTACCCCTCACATTAGGAAAAAAATATAGCAAGATGTAGCATCCTGAAATATTTATTGTATATAATTATGAAAAGAAAATTGTCATGTTACAATAACGTGTATTGGTTATAAAAAAAATTAAATGTTGTAGCACTATTTGCCCCTGTCACTGCTCAGTGGGACAGCTGACAATGTTTCTGGGTTACCAACAAATCAATTCTTGTTGAGGTAATTGATAAAGCACAACGCATTTCATGTGTGACTTCAAGACGATTGCTGCTCTTAGTCTTAATGGAAACTAGAGTAGAAAAGCCAGACTCACAACGGTATGTAGTTGCAAATGGTACAATCATACTCAATGATCTTTTGGAAAGAACTGGATAAACTTCAAACTGAGAAATCCAGAATTTGCTAGGTGTGGTTTCTCCCCATTGTGTCTTCAAAACTGAATCACTTTGAAGATCAATGAACTCACTTTTTGCAGCCAAATCTTCGTCTTGGATTACATCTCCTACCATTCCATATGGATTCAACACTCATGCATTACCCTCGACTTCAGGTGGAAAGTAGTTATTGAAAGAACCATGGAGTGCATCCAAGTGTTGAATCATCAAATCACAAAATTCAGTTTGTGGGACACTCGAGCTTAACTGGTAATGTTCTTGAAGTTGAGTAAACATTGACACATTCTTCTTTGCCAGCAACCTTTTCCACAATTCAAGCTTAGTTCGAAAAGCCACAATCTGATCATTTGCCTGTATGACTGTCATAAATTGTCCCTGTAGATTTCGATTCAGCTGGTTCAGCTTTGAAAAGATGTCACTAAGGTAGAGCAAAGAAAGTACCCACTTTTCATTGCTAAACTTTTCTGCAAGGTCATTTTTCCGCTGTTGTTGCAACATCACTTCTATTTCCATCCTCATCGCTGCCACTCTTTCCAACACATTCCCTTTGGACAGCCATCTAATTTCTGTGTGATACAGAAGTATGGAAAACTCAGACCCAACTTCTTCACAGAAAGCTTGGAAAATTCTGTGGTTAACAGCATTGCCTCTTATGTAATTCACTATCCTAATTATGTCATTGAGCACAGAGTTAAGAGATGCTGGAAGGGTCTTGGCTGCCAGAGCTTGCTGATGAATCATACAGTGTGTTTTGATTACATGAGGACATTTTTCTTTGACAAGCGTCAGAAATCCTGAACGAATACCAGTCATTACTGGTGCACCGTCAGTGCATACAGCCAGAAGTTGCTCCCATTCCAATCCACTTGCACTGAAGAATGCATCCACTTTTTCAAATATATCCTTAGCCTTTGCAGTTGTGCTAAGAGCCTCACAAAACAGAAACTCTTCCTTAACATCAGTGTCTGCAGCATATCTGACATACACAAGTAACTGGGCATATCCAGAAACATCTAATGATTCATCCAGTTGCAGTGCAAATTTAAATTTGCTTTGAGTAATCTCACTTATAACCTGATCTAATATATCCTTTGACATATCAGTGATGCGTCGTTTGACTGTATTATTGGAAACTGACACCATCTTCAATTTTTCAGCCACACTTGAACCACACATGGTCGATACCATGTCTAAAGCACAGGGCATTATGAGGTTTTCTGCAATTGTGTGTGGTTTCTTTGTTTGAGCGATTCGATAGGCTACCTGGAAAGAAGCCCTCACAGCCGCTTCAGTCTGCCTAGCAAAGTGACCACTACTGTCAATCCTAGAACCTTGCAATATGGCTTCCTTTTGCTTGAAGAAAGATAAATCTTTATCCTTAAATTCAGCATGCTGAGTTTGTAGGTGAGCAGACAGTTTTCCAGGCTTCAAACTTTCATTACCTAATATTTTCTGGCAGATAACACACTGAGGCTTGTCTATCCCATCTCTGCCTACAAACTTTGTGAAGCCATATTGCAGAAAAGCAACACTGTAAGGCCGCTTACGGGAAGACATCATCGATCTGAAAAGAAAAGTTTTTTTTTTTTTCAGACACACATACACACCACACCATTGTAAATTGGCCAATCATTCACATAGTAGACAAATTTCACAACTCTACCTTAAAATCACTCATCAGCTAACGATATGGACACAAAAAAAACTGCGCCACACTAAGCTACACATAAAATTAGAACTTAAGATAATGCAAAAGGTCACACCATACCACACATCACCCAACCACAATACAAGACATATCACATCAAGCTACACCACATCCCACATAACACCTAGCCACAACGAACCCGACCAGCCACACCACAAATCACACCCAGCCTTGCCTTACACCACATCACACCATGCCACACATCATACCCAGCCACACCACACTACACATCACACCCAGCCACACCACACAACACACAGCCACACTGCACTACATTAAACTCAATCACACTACACTATGCCGTGTTACACCTTACCAGACATATGTCATCTCTAGATGTAGTGTAGTAATAAACACTTACACATACCACCAGTTTACACATACAGGTGCCGATAATGTTCTATTACATCAAATTTTTCCTTTAAGAAAGATGCTGGGCCATTTATCAGTCTTTGTCCTTAGTAATGCCGCGCATTTTGTATCAATAATGTTAATCAAATCGACACAGCATTCACTATTTAATATTTCAGAAAAGAAAGTAACCACAAAGTGACCAAACTTACCTTGCGCATCCAAGTTGAACACACAACCTCACCCTCACCAACACTGACTGCTACTGGCACACAGTAGCAGACAGGCAGACAAGAGCTCGCATCTCTGGAGTTCCCACTCCCTGTGACCTGTCCAATACTTGTACGAGACAAATCAGCGGACGGTCCCTCACACGTCTAACACGCTATCACGGTATCACCCATTCTTTTACCATTCATCAATACATTTGTATTATTTATATTTTGCAGAGAAGTAAATAACTTTTGAATAAACAGGACAGCTTCAGCCTGTCTTTATCACTCTATATTACATAACCTAACACAATGGGCACGGTTTTACTTTTTTTTTTTTTTTTTTTTTTTTGGCCGCCTTGTCACCCATTACCCCACAGAAATGGCCAAATTACCCCACTTGGGGTAATTTATCCCGGGTTGGGAACCCCTGATCTAGAGTATTCCAATTTATATTTGTATTGAAATCCCCAGTTAGTATAATTCTTTCCGATTTCTCTTCCATTTTATATAGCAATGATCTTACACTCTGAATTGTACTCTCTACCAGGTCCTCATATTCGTCTCTTTCCCATGTATTTGATCTGGGTGGCATGTACAAATTGGCTACAATTACTTTACCTTCAGATGTGTCGATCTCTACTGCAATCAGTTCAACTTGTGATGGTATATCTAGTTTTATTTCCTTGACTTTTAGATTTTTCTTAGTTAATATTATAATTCCTCCTTCTTTTTTTAAATATCTGTCTCTTCTCCATATATTGTATTCCTCTAAGTTTGGTATGTCATTTTTATATCCTTGGTATTAATTTTGTTTCAGTTAGGCATATTATTTATGGTTCATTTTCTCTGACAATCATTCATCTCTAGTAATTTAGATACCATTCCATCCACATTTGAGTACATCAACTTTATCATCTTGTTTATATACTTGTCATGACATGGTTCTACTACCTTCCTCCTTTTTCTTCCATCCTGTTTGTGTACCACTTTCGTACCTGCAATCCTATTACTTTGTAAAAAAATTTCTTCTTCTCCTCTCCTGATCTTCCCTCATTTTTTGTTTTTGCTTCCTCCCTTTTCTCTTTCAGTAATTCCAGTTCCTCTTGTGTTAGGCATCTTTTTATCCATACATTTTTGAACTCCTCTTTTTCCTTAAGATTCTTTGCATTTTTTAGTATCTCTTCCACAGTGTTTACACTCTGGAAAGTAACCTTTAGAAGTCTTGTCTTGCTTTTCTCGTATTTCCCTAACCTTTTGTGTTCCTCTATGTCTTTACTACAGATTTCCTCTGATACTTCTTTCAGTAAGCTCATTACATTTGCCATCCCCTTTTTGTCTCTTGTGATCTTGTTTTTAACTTCATCCTCTTCTATACCAGTGATTACTATTGATTTGTTTATCTCTACTGAATCTCTGACTAACTTTGGATTGTTTTGGATTATTCTTTTCACCTCCTTTTTTAATGCTTTTTTCCTCCACTCTTGTTTCTAAGTCTTTCTTTACTTTCACCATTTCAGCATACGTGGTTTCTACATCATTTTTGTAGCTTTGCACAGCTTCATTTACTTGTGTTATCTTCTCCTCAATATCACTGCTTTGGTCAATAAGACTGCTAACTTGCCTAATTGTCTCTGTGTCATTTTTGAACTCTTCCATAACACTCTCGTGATTGACTACTGTACTTGCCATTTCACTCATTTTCTTCCTAATTGTACTCAGTTCCACGGTTAGTTCACTGATGGTTGTGTCTTTCTTATTGGCCTCCCTTCCTAGTTTTTCTATTTCTTCCTTTTGCAAGTGCACCTGCTTCTTTATTTCATCAATTTCATTTTTGAAAGCCATTTCTAGTTTGTTTAGACGTTCAACCAGTCTATTGTGGGTCTCTACTTCAACCAGTTCTTGGTAGAAATCATCGTTTTGCTTTTTACCTTTATCCCTTTTCTTTTCCAAATTTGTTTTACTGAAGTATGTATCCATTTTGCAGTACTTAAAGTGAAAAGCATATACTTACAATCTCCGTCTTGTTGTAGTCTAAACAAACCTCAGAGATGACTCAGCATATTCTTTCGTCTTGGTTCTATTTCCTGTTTTTACAAGTCTTGTTTAAACTTATTATTTTTTTCCTTTTTATAATGAATAATCATTTAGTCTAACCAGGTACTGAGCTTGACTCATACAAAGATACTATTTAGGTAATGCCACTGGCCGTGATGATTTGGTACGGAGCGCCGGTGTCACACGTCCACCTAGATTGAATCCCTGTGTGTGTGTGTGTGTGTGTGTGTGTGTGTGTGTATCAGGAAATCAAACTGTATTAAAATTAAGCTATTCTGTATTTAATTCCATCCATAATTACTGTATTGTTTGTACGATTTTATACGACACCGGACACTTCTTAGCCTACTACTTCCATTACTGTACACACCATTACACATCAAAAGAAATGTTTTAAAATCAGTTTGATTCAACAAAATGCAGTACTGTATTTTTGACTGTTTTTTTCGTTCAATTGCTCTCAGATGGCAGGAAATATTATCAGAGATAGTCTGAAAAAAAAAAAAAAAAAAATCTGGGGGAGTATACCCCCAGGCCCACCTGGAACTCGTGCCTTCGTCGCTTGTGATTATACAGAACTCTGGGCTAAGCCCCCTATGTCCTGAATGTCTAGCAACGGGCCTGCTTGACTCCACTCCTCATATATATGCTTATCCTGAACATTCATGCAGTGTGAACACTACTCGGTTATTTAGTTTAACAAAACACTGCAGATAAATTGTGTCCTTGCGTTTAATACAAGCGATTTCTGTAACTAATGGCATTATTGATGTAATATGCACGTGCTCAGACTGGATAACTGCAGACATTACAATCTTGTTCCACCATTATTGGTTCCAGAATTTGTGAAAGAAAGCTTGGGTCATACCACAGTTGCTCAATATGAACCTAAATATTAGTAATAACCATTGGCAATGTGTAAAATCAACTGCCAAACAAGGCATACGGAAAACGGTAACATAAACCTGGGTTAAGTAAATCCACCTTTATTTTACATCGGTGCCATACAGATATTAATGACACATAGAGACCTTCATTGCTGTCAGACTGTTCATATTTATTGGTTATAAAGGAAAAAACTACATAGGCCTATCCCGACACCACCACCACACCTCGACATCGCCACCTCCATCGTGTTTGAGCTCTCACGAAAACACCGAAGACAGATAAGCCAACTAACTATGGCAGCCAAGGTAGTAGGGCGGATTAAGTGGTTCCACGTCCGGAGGGGCTACGGCTTCATAACTCGCCGGGATACGGGGGAGGATGTGTTCCTTCATCGCTCCTCCATCGTGGCCCCAAACCCTGCCCACCCTGTGCCCTCTGTTGCTGCTGGCGAGGAGGTGCAGTTTGTTGTGGGAGAGGATGCCAGGGGCCCTGCAGCTGCCTCCGTCACTGGCCCTGCAGGCCAGGCAGTGCGGGGCTCTCCCCATGCCCTCCCACGTCACCGGCGCCATCCTCGCCCTCAGTCTGCCTCTGCTGCCTCCTTCCCTGCCTCCTCTGTCTCCACCGTTGTCACCATGTGTGTGGAGGTCGCTAAGGCTTTCTCGGGGGGGGATATGGCAGTCCTTGCCTGACTCCTGCCTGCCATCTTCCAGGCCAATGGGCTCCCTGCCATATTAATCCCGGAGTCGTTTGCCTCCTCACCCATGGTGCGGAAGAGGCATGGGAGAAAGGCCCGTTCTCGTCGTCCCGGGCCCCCCGCTACCCTCACCACCTTGGTCCCGAGGGTGCTGCAGTTGGAGCCTTCAACCCCTCCAACTAGGATCCAGCTGTTGGGCCGGGCTATTTCCCGCCGGTCTGCCTCCCAACCTCTTCCTGAGGTTCCTATGGAGGTTGGGGATGCTGCGCCCTCATCACCACCTACGGCTGCATCTGATGCCCCTGTGTCTCCTGTGGTGCCTGCTGCCGTGGCTCCTATTCCTTCTGTGGGGCAGGCATTGGAGGGTCCCAAGCCATCTGGCTCAGCCAAGCAACTCACCTGGGGTGAGTTTGTATCGTTACCCCAGGCTGGCCTCGACCAGTTCCAGACACAGTTACAGCATTATATGGACTCTGCACCTCTGGGACCCAGCAAGAAAGAGTTCAGCAAGGGGGACTTCCGGATGGCTATGCTCTCCTTCACCGAGCTGCGCCGGGGGTCCCTCCAGGCTATCACCGACCCTGATGTATACAAGATACTTTCATACACCCTTGAGGTTGTACAGTCATATCTCTCTACCGATCATGACTCGGACTCTGCCTCCAGTTCCACCACCGTTTGAGCCAGCCTTCGACCATCAGTTCTCCTGCCACTGTTTGTGTCTGCCATCTGTTGTTTCCTGTCTCGTAATATAGGGACATAATTTATATTCATTTATCTTTTTTTATGGATTCTTTGGCTTAATGGCCACAATCTGGCCGATAGCCATAAAACACCAACCAAACAACAACAACAAAAAGCCTATCCCGACTCTGTTTACTGTATCAGTCGTCATCCCTGATGATACTATGTGAATCCCCGTCCACACCAAGGTCCAAGGAGAGAAGGTCTCTTCGTGCGCACATTCTGATGACGTCAGATGGGAGATAAACGGGCGGCCGAAGGTGACTTCCGTTTTCTTTTAGGGTATACTGCTTTTTTTCTGAAGTAATATAATGTTATATAGCTTCGCCCCCAGAACCTTCAGCTGATCATAATATGGTTAAAGTGTTTTCATTGTATAATTAATATTTCTGCTAGTTAATGGGGACGTAACAGCTTGAGAGAGAGAGAGAGAGAGAGAGAGAGAGAGAGAGAGAGAGAGAGAGAGAGAGAGAGATTGGAGAATAAAAATATGAACGCGGTGATTTGGAGTCGGGGGGGAAGAGATGGAGGGAGGGGAAACGAGAAGGAAAGTAGAAAGGAAGAAATGAAGGAGAAAATGTGGAAGGCAGAGAAGGACAGCAAGATGGGAGAGAGGGAGAAGTGGAAGGGAGGAACGGGGGAGACAGAAAAGTGATTGGGCGAGAAGGAAGGGAGATAAAGTATTTGCGAATGAAGTAAACGACGTGAGCGAAGAAAGGAAGAGAGTAGAAGGTATGGAGAGAGAAGAGAAGAGGAGAAAGAGGTGGAGGAGGGAGCTAGAAAAGTGGAAGAAGAGGGAGGATGAAAAAGGAGAAAGGGAGGTAGGGATGGAGGAAGAGAGAAGTGGAACATGAGGAGGAGAGAGAAAAGTGAGGGAGAAGGAGGAGCAGAAATGGAGAGATGGACTGCAGAATGGGGGAAGAAAGGAGGAGGAGCAGGTGGAAGATGGAGGGAGGTAATATCTGTACTAATGAAAGGAGAGAGAGAGAGAGAGAGAGAGAGAGAGAGAGAGAGAGAGAGTATTAAATAATGGTTTATGAAGAAAGGGAGTGAGGGTACAGCTGAAGGGATAGATAGGTAGATATTAGGGAAGAGTGAGAGAAAATGGAGGAAGAGAAAAACGGGAGGGCAGGCTGGAGGGATGGAGAGGAAAGGATGGAGGGGCAGAGGAAGGAAAGTAGGTAATAGACTGAGGGAAAGATTGAGGGAAAGGGTGAGGGAAATTGGAGGGAGAGGAAAGTAGGAGGAGATGTGGGAGAGAAGAACAGCTAGTGGAGGGAGGAAGGCATGAAGAAGGGCAGATGGAGGAAAACCTTGAGGGAAAGTTGGTGGAAGAGAAAGAAAAAATGGAGAACTAGGAAGGCAAAGAAGGGATGCGGTTACGGGAGAGTGGAGGGATTCGCTAGAAAGATAGATAGTTGGATGAAGGAGTGAGGGAGAGAATACTTGGAGGGATGGAGGGAGTGGATGAATGGAAAGAATTAGGGAGCAGTGAAAGGCGGCAGGGAGTGGAGGAATGGAGAGAATGATGGATGAGTGGAGGGAGAGAGGGTATAATGGAGGGAGGGAGAGAATGCATAGAAGGATCAAGGAATGGAGTTAGGGAGTAACAGAGTGAAGGAATAGTGGAAGGAGGGAGGGAGTAGTGGAAGTTAAAGAGTGAAGGAGTGATGGAGGAAAGGAAAGAGGGAATGGAGGAAATAAAAGAAAGAGGGAGTACTGAAGGAAAAGAAGGAAGGAATAGAAGATGTGAGAGAAAGAAGCAGTAATTGAGGGAAGGGTGGACTACTCCGTAGAGATGAGGAAATGGAGAGAGTGAGGAAGAAAGTGAAGAAAGAGAGAAGGGGAATGAGGGATAGAACAGCAATATGTAGACTGCAGACACGAGCTTGCTGTGTGTTAAGCAGGTTTTGTCTCTTACACAGCTGGACCAATTTCTTTCTAGTGTCTTCATCTTGAGGGAACCTGAAGAATTTGATGTCACTGTCTTTTCTGCTGACTGAATAGCATCCAAATACTGCACAGTTAAGTGGCATCTTTCTGATAACTGTCCTAGTATGAGATAAATATATGGGAACACCGAGCTCTCCACCATTGCGGCCTAGGGAAACTAAGTGACTGAGTGGAGTGGAGTGAGTAGCTGTCTCCCACTTGACGTCATGCGCCAACCAGGTAGAATTTTCGCCCGGGCTGGACAGATCTTCTCTCTCCTTGGACCTTGGTCCACACTAGGGGACAGTGACTGGCGGCCACGAGGGAGAAGTCTGTATCAGACAATTTGTGGCAAGTTTGACAAGCAGGCCAGTGGGCAGTCCGTGCCTATTGTTGAGTGAAATACCCAGACACTGTCCGTTTTAATTATTTGGTTTCTTTTCTTTTTTAAGTCCAGCAATTATTGTTCTATACAATGCTATTTTTCGTGCACAAACTGTGTTGGCCATTGTCATACCGTACTCAGGCGCTTTCGACTACCTACTCACCGGCCACCTACTCCTCACAGTTTGGACAACATCACAGTCGTGCCCGACAGACTCCGTCAGGTGTGGACACAGTCCGCCGATCACCCCACGCTAGTGGGAATGAGACTTTAGGCTACAGGAATAATTTTCAATCACTGTAAAAACAGCTGTAACATCTGACAAACTGTAGGGACGTGTCATATATCTGCACATTAACAAATAGTCACCATACTCATAATACAGGGTACTGCACCACCCAGTGGAAAGTGTCGTGAATTGCTGCTAACCATGACGGTCAATTACAACATGTGGCAACGTCAATACAACGTTTCATGATCTAACTGTAAAATGCCACATTCTCCATGAAACAATGAGTTGGCCGAGTCATCTCCTTGTAAACAATCCATCCAATTGTAGCTCCTGTCGTATACCGAAGTCCATGCCCCCTACTTCATCACCCCTCATCACCCCTCTCATCTAGCTCTCACTTCGACCACTATTGTCCCCTTCGTCACACTCCTTCTTCCTTCTGTCTCCCAGGTCCCCCACCCCCATCCTGCCGCCTCTTGTAAGCCTTGAGCAACCTTCTGTATGTAATGAACTTGCTTCGATTTCAGAGGTCTACCATTACCAATACCATGCTCCTAGTTGTAAGGATGGGCGTCATGATAATTTTCTGTTCATTGATAGTTGTGGGGACCCTGATAACTATGGCTTATATAAGTAACTGTTAACTGTTGCATGGTTCATGACTCGAAATAAACCAATCATGAAATCCATGTCATTCCTGATACCTACTGTAATTAAGTAGTATTAAGTCTCTTCATAATATAAAAACTCGAGTGAGAAGGAACATGTGCCTATGGTCATGTAATCTAGCATCATGTATGCATGCGCCAAGTGGTGCGAGGCACAACGATTTTCATTATATTAACGATGCAAGTGCATAAAGAGAGATTGTTGTAGAGAACTAGAGAATGCCACTTTTTTCGGGGAATCGATTATAAGGGGAAAGGAATCACATTGAGTCTATCACGAGCCTATAGTAATAAAAATTTTAAATTGCGTAAGCTGTCGTCACCCACTTCCCCCTTTCCATCACGTAGTGTTGGCGTGTTTCAGTCACTCACCGGCCGTGAAATGTGGCAGATGGTTGGTACTGTCGTCATCCTCCCCCCCCCCAAGGAATTTTGAAGTGTTTGATCGCGCGAGGTGACGCCATTGTCCGAGTCCAGAGTTCCCACTCACCTCCCTGGTATTCTGTGAGCTGAACAGTGAGGTGTTTCCTATATATTTGTGTACTGTACTTTATGATACTATTATTTAATATGTAACTGCAATACGAGAATGCTAGCTACAGAATTCTCTCTGAGCCTCAGATAAATGTATGATTTTTGTGGGCCAAATATCCGGTACCTTGGAGCTGTGAATTATTTATTAATATGAGTTGGGACGACTTTGCAATTCAGTACTTTTTAGGGCTGTGTTAGTTGTGAGTTAATATTCACGTAGTTACGTTGTGAGGCACAATGATATCGATGCAATGATGATTTTCATGGTTAGAGTTAGAGTTCTTCATGCTTATTTGTTATAGTACCTTTTCTTCCATGTTACCCCTACAGTAAGTATTATTTTGAGCAGATCTCTGTGTCTGTAGTGCCATGTGTTATTCAGTTATTACTTAATATGCCGAGTGCTGTAACTCATGTTTCTTTATTATGAGACTTTCTTGATCATGTGAAGGAATTACTTGCATTAGGGAGAAAAGTTATTCATTGTACATATTAATTTCTAGCGGGTCCAAGTGTGGAGGTCGAAGTCCCAGTGAGTGCGTCAAAGTCGAAGTGTGGGGGTCAGTCCCAGTGAGTGAGTCAAGGTCAAGGTCCCAGTGTGGAAGACAAGGTCAAGAATATGAGAACATTGGACCATTAAACTATGAGCTCTGAGGGACAGTTATGGAGGGCCACCCTGGACAGAACCTGGGACGAAGGAGCTAAGTTTTGTGGCATTTGATATTAAGACCATATATACATTTGTTTCTTTGAACAACGTGCCAAATGATTCAAGTTTAATCTGTAAGCTAATTGATGGGAAGATTTCTACTCATTTGTGTGGTCTCGTTGATACACATTTCCTCCCACTCGAACTTTATTGTTTATATAACCCTTGAGAACTGCTGATATATAGCTTACCTAGTAGCTTGTTAGTGTGTAAACCAGGAGCATTTTGGGAAACTGCAATGGTCGGGCTTGGGTTGGCCGAGTTGGAGACTGACCCCGTCATTTTGGCATACTACCACTCTTAACTTGGCGATTTGAAAAGTAGCAAACGCAACCGACGAGGCTGCTATTGGGAGAGAGTTTCCGACAATCTGAGTTTCCGACCGCTCCAGCACACAGTGGTCATCACCAGTAACTTGATTTTTGCCCCTTTTGACCACGCAAAAGTCTGGATTGCAGATGTGACAGTACACTAGAAGAAGGTACATAGATAAGAAAAACAGATGCTAACTAGGCCAGGGAACTGACCAGGGACCGTGCTGGCTGAAGGAATTTTGTGAGAAGAGGTGTATGACAAGGTCTGGCACCCCATTTCGACTTGACAGTCAATGGATTGACTGTCAGATATATAGGTGAGTGTCAATCTATATGCTGATTTGTTTTTTTTACCTATCAGATGGAGTCTGGAATCCAGGGGATTCAATGACGAGCAAATGGGAATGAGGGTCATTCAACTGGGCAAACTTTGGCAATTATCTCATTGTCACTTATTTTTGGCCCCTACCTCACCCTACCTTGGGGTGGAAAAGGTCTGGATGATGATAATTATGATGATGAAGATGATGACGACCTTATTCGCCTCCTGCAGCAAAGAAGTTTATTATGGTTTATTTAACCCATTCTGATTTTAAAATGGTCACCTAATTAAGTAACATATCTGGAGGGAGGAAGAATACACTAAAAATAAAAGGAAAAAAGCCACCTGATATTGGTCCATATTATAACTGAATTTGGAGGTTTCGTAATGCTTCCTTCTTAGCGATTTATTTTTCCGCAAATCACAAGGTTTTTCTCATGAGGTGATCCTGAACCCTTCTAAATTTGGTAAAAGTAAAAGTATTACTTTTGGCACAGCCAGAACTATTCTCACAGGACAGGAACTATGCTCATGGTGGCCGAGAGTTACTTCCTGTTTTGAGATACGGATAAGTCTTAAATGATTTTCATCAACTTTTGTGGAGATGTTGCAGGGGTACCCATGAAAAAACATACCTTTTCTTAGGCCAGTATTTTATATGTCAACATCACAGGTATGGTCAAATTTAATCTTGCCTTGTAACACGGATGTGTGACCTCTTGTCCTTAAATTACGTGACTTATTGTCCATCAATACTTCACTGAATTTTTTAAAAATCTTAGTATGATTAATGCTTTTGGCATTCCTGAGCTGTTCTTATGGGGCCGAAACTATTTTCATGGTGGCAGTGAACATAGGTCCGGCATTGAGACAATGTAGAAATTTTAACTCTTTGTCATCATATTTTTTGAAGTGTTGCGGGCCAGCCCATGACGATACGTACTGTCATTCTGATGAAGAACTTAAAGATCAAGATCGGAAAACAATATCTAATTTGAAGTTGCTTTGAATCAGTAAATGTTGGTGTACTGTGCTCAGCCATAGTAGGTTTTCTCATAAGCTGTCTGTCAACCTATCCACCATTTTTTTTGTCTTTCATCGAAGTAAACCACTTTGCTTCAGCATTGCCTGAAATATTCTCATGGAGCTGAAGCTATTCTCACTGTAGCCATGAGAATAGTTATGGCCTTGACATAAGGAGCAGTTTTTATCCGAATTTATCCCGAGACATCCCGTCGACGTATGGGTACGTTGCAACAATTTGCATTTGCCAGTCCCGTCAACGTACTGGTACGTTTTGCAATTGCAAGGTCCCTAATTTGCACAATTTTCAATTTTCGCGAGTGATTTCGCGAGTGATTTTTGGCACGTATACATGCGACACCTTCCTCTATTCCTCTACAAGATGCCAAGCAGAGACAATGCCTTACACCACATAACCTCTCCTCCCCCCCCTGCACGTCATTGTCTCGGCAATTCACCTATTACCAGTGACCTGGCCAATTAAGACATTCAGGGCCAGTGTGATTCCCCAATCGATGACAATGTGGAGGACAAAGTTTACATAGCATTAGAGGAAGAAACAGTCAGAAATGATGATCAGGTAATGTGGGGAAAAAAAGGTCATGAATGGTGATGAGTTAGTGAGTGAAACAATGCTTATAATGCCTATATTACTGTTTGAAAACCAATATACTCTTGTACTACATATAAATTCGTACCAAGTAAATAGATAAATACTGTTTATGAGTGGATAAAATAGTTACCCTCCCATAGAACTCGTTTTCTTTGGTGCCAGCCTGTTAGAAAACCCAATCAGGTAAGGAGGTACTCGTACCTAGATCGAGTATTTTAAACTTCAGGTGAGCGATTTCTCTATGAATTTTCGATGTTTCTCACCAAAAGTGGATGTTTGAGCCAAATAAAAAAAGGTCCAAAAATGTCGGGACTGTGGCGTACCACTGCCCAGAAAACGTCGGGATGGGGTGGGTTAACCCGTCACGTCCCGAGGTTTAAGTTTCTTTATAATATAAAAACTCGAGTGAGAAGGAACATGTGCCTATGGTCATGTAATCAAGCATCATGTATGCATACACCAAGTGGTGCGAAGCACAATGATTTTGTATTTTCGATGCAAGTGCATAGAGAGAGATTGTTGTAGAGTAATTATTGTAACTAGAGAATGCCATTTTTTTCGGGTAATCGATTTTTAGGGGAAAGGAATCACATTGAGTCTATCACGAGCCTATAGTAATGAAAAATTTAAATTGCGTAAGCTGTCACCACCCCCTTCCCCCTTTCCATCACGTAGTGTTGGCGTGTTTCAGTCACTCACCGGCCGTGAAATGTGGCAGATGGTCGGTACTGTCGTCATCCTCCCCCCCCCCAAGGAATTTTGAAGTGTTTGATCACGCGAGGTGACGCCATTGTCCGAGTCCAGAGTTCCCACTCACCTCCCTGGTATTCTGTGAGCTGAACAGTGAGGTGTTTCCTATATATTTGTGTACTGTACTTTATAATACTATTATTTAATGTGTAACTGCAATACAAGAATGCTAGCTACAGAATTCTGTCTGAGCCTCAGATAAATGTATGATTTTTGTGGGCCAAATATCCGGTACCTTGGAGCTGTGAATTATTTATTAATATGAGTTGGGATGACTTTGCAATTCAGTAGTTTTTAGGGCTGTGTTAGTTGTGAGTTAATATTCACGTAGTTACTTTGTGAGGCACAATGATATCGATGCAATGATGATTTTCATGGTTAGAGTTAGAGTTCATGCTTATTTGTTATAGTACTTTTTCTTCCATGTTACCCCTACAGTAAGTATTATTTTGAGCAGACCTCTGTGTCTGTAGTGCCTTGTGTTATTCTGTTAATAATTGAGATGCCGAGTGTTGTAACTCATGTTTCTTTATTATGAGACTTTCTTGATCATGAGAAGGAATTACTTGCATTAGGGAGAAAAGTTATTCATTGTACATATTAATTTCTAGCAGGTCCAAGTGTGGAGGTCGAAGTCCCAGTGAATGCGTCAAAGTCGAAGTGTGGAGGTCAGTCCCAGTGAGTGAGTCAAGGTCAAGGTCCCAGTGTGGAAGTCAGGGTCAAGAATATGAGAAGATTGGACCATTGAACTATGAGCTCTGAGGGACGGTTATGGAGAGCCACCGTGGACAGAACCTTGGATGAAGTAGCTAAGTTTTGTGGCATTTGACATTTGGACCATATATACATTTTTTTTCTTTGAATAACGTGCCAAATGATTCAAGTTTAATCTGTAGGCTAATGGATGGGAAGATTTCTACTCATTTGTTTGGTCTCGTTAATACACATTTCCTCCCACTCGAACTTTCTTGTTTGTATAACCCTTGAGAACTAGTGGTATAGAGCTTACCTAGTAGCTTGTTAGTGTGTAAACCAGGAGCATTTTTGGAAACTGCAGTGGTCGGGCTTTGGTTGGCCGAGTTGGAGTCTGACCCCGTCATTTTGGCATACTACCACTCTTAACTTGGCCATTTGAAAAGTAAAAAACGCAACCGACGAGGCTGCTATTGGGAGAGAGTCTCCGTCAATCTGAGTTCCCAACCGCTCCAGCACACAGTGGTCATCACCAGTAATTTGATTTTTGCCCCTTTTGACCACGGAAAAGTCTGGATTGCAGATGTGACAGAACACTAGAAGAAGGTACATAGATAAGAAAAACAGATGCTAACGAGGCCAGGGAACTGACTAGGGACCGTGCTGGCTGAATGAATTTTGTGAGGAGAGGTGTATGACAAGGTCTGGCACCCCATTTCGACTTGACAGTCAATGGATTGACTGTCAGATATATAGGTGAGTGTCAATCTATATGCTGATTTGTTTTTTTTACCTATCAGATGGAGTCTGGAATCCAGGGTATTCAATGATGGTAGGAGTAGACTGTAGCACCAGTCGAGCAGGGCAGTACTCCCGAGGTGGATGGAAAGCTGATGACAGGGAGTGCTGGAGCTCCCGTTTCATCAGCCCTCAGGACTAGTTCCTGACCATCCCCCTTTGCTGAACTTTTTCAGTGTCTCAGTTACACAGAGAGTAGGCCAGCATGCTCTCCAGTACAAATTTCTCTATCTATCTTCACCAAACTACATGCACAGTAAACACTACACTTCCTATTCAAAATTTACCAAAATGGCGTCAATTCACCCAGCCTCGGAGTCCCCAGGGGGGGGGGACCATAAATGCCCCCGCCATCTGCCCCTCTCCCGGTGACGACTCGAGGTGCCTGGAACCACTGTCTGACTCTCTTCTTCTTCATTTCTGCAACATTCGCGGCCTTTCATCTAACTTTTGCTCTGTTGAGCACCACCTCTCCTCCTCTAAACCTCACCTTCTTTTTCTAACGGAGACTCAGCTGTCTGAGGCAACTGACAGCAAACCCTTTTCTGTATCCTCCTACTTTCTCTATACTCATTTCAAAGCCAAAGGTGGCTGTTGTGTATACATACGCAACGACTTATCTTGCTCTCGTGTTCCTGAACTTGATTCTTCTGAATTCTCCACTCTCTGGCTTCGGCTTTCCTGTCATTCTCTGACTAAATATATCTGTGCTGTTTACTTATCCCCTAATTCTACTGACTATCAAAAATTCTTCGACTATCTTACTTCTACGATGGAACACATTCTGTCCATTTCTCCTTTCTCCGAAATCTCCATTCTTGGAGATTTCAATGTTCACCACCACCTTTGGCTCTCCTCTCCTTTCACGGATCCACCTGGTGAACAAGCCTACATCTTTTCTATCCTTAATGACCTAGAGCAGCTTGTACAGCACCCTACCCGTATCCCTGACCGCCTTGGAGAGAGCTCCAACATACTTGACCTCTTCCTCACAACTAATCCTTCTGCTTACTCTGTTAATCTTTTCTCTCCGTTGGGCTCCTCCGATCACAACCTTATTACCTTAACCTGTCCTATCGCTCCAGTACGGCCTGCGGACCCTCCAGGGAAACGTCGTCTCTGGCATTTTGGAGCTGCGGACTGGGAGGCCCTCAGGCAGTACTTCTTTGATTTTCCCTGGAATGATTATTGCTTCCATGGCCGTGAGCCATCTGAGTGTGCCTTGCGCATTACGGAGGTTATTCTCTCGGGCATGGAAGCATACATTCTTTTCTCATATCCTTTGACTAACGCAAGAAAGCCTTGGTTTAATCACGCTTGTTCTAATGCTGTCCGCAACAAGGAGAAGGCCTACAAAAGGTACCGGAGCCAACCCACCCCTGAATCACATAATCTTTACGTTTCTGCCCGGAATCGTGCTAAGTCTGTTCTTCGCTCTACTAAAAATAATTTCATCCATACTAAATGCTCTCAACTCTCCAACTCGAATTCTTCCCGCTCCTTTTGGCACCTTGCCAAAAATCTTTCTAACAACTTTACCTCATCATCCTTCCCTCCTCTTTTCTACTCTGATGGTTCTGTAGCTATTTCTTCTACTGATAAAGCAGATCTCTTCGCACAGACTTTCTCCTCCAATTCCACCTTAGACGATTCCGGTGCTGTTCCTCCATCACTTCCCCCCCTCTGACTTCCTCATGGCTGACATTAAAATTTCTTCAGTTGATGTATTTTCTGCCATTACTGGCCTCAGTACTAACAAGGCATATGGGCCTGATGGGGTCCCTCCTGTTGTTCTCAAAAACTGTGCTTCTGTGCTTACACCCTGCCTAGGCAAACTATTTCGCCTTTGTCTGTCAACTTGTACCTTTCCTTCTTGCTGGAAGTTTGCTCTCATTCAGCCAGTCCCAAAGAAGGGTGACCACTCCCAACCCTCCAACTAGCGTCCAATTGCTTTAACGTCCTGTATTTCAAAAGTTTTCGAGTCAATTCTTAATAAAAAAATTTTAAGGCATCTTTCCTATCACAACCTTCTTTCCGATCGTCAGTATGGGTTCTGTCAGGGACGCTCCACTGCCGATCTTCTCACCTACCTTTCAGACTCCTGGTCATCCTCCTTTCGGGACTTTGGCGAAAGCTTTGCCATTGCACTTGACATCTCAAAGGCTTTCGATCGAGTCTGGCACAAATCTTTAATATCCAAACTGCCCTCCTACGGTTTCTATCCTTCTATCTGTACCTTCATCGCTAGCTTCCTTTCTGGTCGTTCTATAGCTGCTGTCGTAGACGGCCATCGTTCTTCTCCTAGATCTATCAACAGTGGTGTTCCTCAGGGCTCTGTCCTATCACCAACTCTCTTCCTTTTATTCATCAATGATCTTCTAAGCTGTACATCTAACCCTATCCACTCATACGCTGATGACTCCACCCTTCACCTTTCCATTCGGTTCCCGCAACGCCCATCTCAACAGTTACTTCAAGAAACAAGGGATGAGGCTATGGCACACCTAATGTCTGACTTGGCTCATATCTCTGACTGGGGTAAAAATAATATGGTTGTCTTTAATGCTTCTAAGACTCAGTTCTTACACCTATCAACCTGACAAAATCTTCCACAGGTATACCCACTAATGTTTAATAATATTCAGATTAATCCTGCATCATCCTTGAACATGCTTGGGGTTTCATTTACTCGGGACTTATCTTGGAAAGATCATATTACATCTCTTGTAAAATCTGCTTCCAAGAGATTGAGTGTGCTAAGCCGACTCCGCTCTTTCTTTACCCCTGCACAATTGTTGACTCTATACAGGGGTTTTATCCGCCCCTGTGTGGAGTACAACTCCCATGTGTGGGGAGGCTCCCCACATACAGCTCTTCTCAATAGGGTGGAGTCAAAGGCTTTTCGTCTCATTAACTCTCCTCCTCTTACTGACTCCCTTCAACCTCTGTCTCTTCGCCGCACTGTTCCATCTTTATCTCTTTTCTATCGCTACTTTAATGGTCACTGCTCCTCTGAACTGTCTGCTTGCATTCCTCCACCTCTACGACGGGCGCGTAGCACCCGTCTGGCAGCAAACTCTCATCCCTTTTCTGTCCAACTCTCTAATGCAAGAGTTAACCGTTACTCCCAGTCTTTCATTCATGCAACAGGTCAGCTCTGGAACTGTCTCCCTCTGTCTGTATTTCCTCCTGCCTATGATCTCCAGTCTTTCAAACGCAGTGTGTCCAGGCATCTCAAAATGATCGGATCTTGAATTTGGCTCTCTATTGTATTTTGTTTTTCTCTTGGAGGGAACTGTTACTGTGGGCTCATGGCCTTTGGTTCCTTCTTCCTTGCATAAAAAAAAAAAAAAAAATGGGAATGAGGGTCATTCAACTGGGCAAACTTTGGCTATTATCTCATTGTCACTTATTTTTGGCCCCTACCTCACCCTACCATGGGGTGGAAAAGGTCTGGATGATGATAATTATGATGATGAAGATGATGACGACCTTATTCGCCTCCTCCAGCAAAGAAGTTTATTATGGTTTATTTAACCCATTCTGATTTTAAAATGGTCACCTAATTAAGTAACATATCTGGAGGGAGGAAGAATACACTAAAAATAAAAGGAAAAAAGCCACCTAATATTGGTCCATATTATAACTGAATTTGGAGGTTTCGTAATGCTTCCTTCTTAGCGATTTATTTTTCCGCAAATCACAAGATTTTTGTCGTGAGGTGATCCTGAACCCTTCTAAATTTGGTAAAAGTAAAAGTATTACTTTTGGCACAGCCAGAACTATTCTCACAGGACAGGAACTATGCTCATGGTGGCCGAGAGTTATTTCCTGTTTTGAGATACGGATAAGTCTTATCTGATTTTCATCAACTTTTGTGGAGATGTTGCAGGGGTACCCATGAAAAAACATACCTTTTCTTAGGCCAATATTTTATATGTCAACATCACAGGTATGGTCAAATTTAATCTTGCCTTGTAACACGGATGTGTGACCTCTTGTACTTAAATTACGTGGCTTATTGTCCATCAATACTTCACTGAATTTTTTAAAAATCTTAGTATCATTAATGGTTTTGGCATTCCTGAGCTGTTCTTATGGGGCCGAAACTATTATCATGGTGGCAGTGAACATAGGTCCGGCATTGAGACAATGTAGAAATTTTAACTCTTTGTCATCATATTTTTTGAAGTGTTGCGGGCCAGCCCATGACGATACGTACTGTCATTCTGATGAAGAACTTAAAGATCAAGATCGGAAAACAATATCTAATTTGAAGTTGCTTTGAATCAGTAAATGTTGGTGTACTGTGCTCAGCCATAGTAGGTTTTGTCATAAGCTGTCTGTCAACCTATCCACCATTTTTTTTGTCTTTCATCGAAGTAAACCACTTTGCTTCAGCATTGCCTGAAATATTCTCATGGAGCTGAAGCTATTCTCACTGTAGCCATGAGAATAGTTATGGCCTTGACATAAGGAGCAGTTTTTATCCGAATTTATCCCGAGACATCCCGTCGACGTATGGGTACGTTGCAACAATTTGCATTTGCCAGTCCCGTCAACGTACTGGTACGTTTTGCAATTGAAAGGTCCCTAATTTGCACAATTTTCAATTTTCGCGAGTGATTTCGCGAGTGATTTTTGGCACGTATACATGCGACACCTTCCTCTATTCCTCTACAAGATGCCAAGCAGAGACAATGCCTTACACCACATAACCTCTCCTCCCCCCCCCCTGCACGGCATTGTCTCGGCAATTCACCTATTACCAGTGACGTGGCCAATTAAGACATTCAGGGCCAGTGTGATTCCCCAATCGATGACAATGTGGAGGACAAAGTTTACATAGCATTAGAGGAAGAAACAGTCAGAAATGATGATCAGGTAATGTGGGGAAAAAAAGGTCATGAATGGTGATGAGTTAGTGAGTGAAACAATGCTTATAATGCCTATATTACTGTTTGAAAACCAATATACTCTTGTACTACATATAAATTCGTACCAAGTAAATAGATAAATACTGTTTATGAGTGGATAAAATAGTTACCCTCTCATAGAACTCGTTTTCTTTGGTGCCAGCCTGTTAGAGAACCCAATCAGGTAAGGAGGTACTCGTACCTAGATCGAGTATTTTAAACTTCAGGTGAGCGATTTCTCTATGAATTTTCGATGTTTCTCACCAAAAGTGGATGTTTGAGCCAAATAAAAAAAGGTCCAAAAATGTCGGGACTGTGGCGTACCACTGCCCAGAAAACGTTGGGATGGGGTGGGTTAACCCGTCACGTCCCGAGGTTTAAGTTTCTTTATAATATAAAAACTCGAGTGAGAAGGAACATGTGCCTATGGTCATGTAATCAAGCATCATGTATGCATACACCAAGTGGTGCGAAGCACAATGATTTTGTATTTTCGATGCAAGTGCATAGAGAGAGATTGTTGTAGAGTAATTATTGTAACTAGAGAATGCCATTTTTTTCGGGTAATCGATTTTTAGGGGAAAGGAATCACATTGAGTCTATCACGAGCCTATAGTAATGAAAAATTTAAATTGCGTAAGCTGTCACCACCCCCTTCCCCCTTTCCATCACGTAGTGTTGGCGTGTTTCAGTCACTCACCGGCCGTGAAATGTGGCAGATGGTCGGTACTGTCGTCATCCTCCCCCCACCCCTCCAAGGAATTTTGAAGTGTTTGATCACGCGAGGTGACGCCATTGTCCGAGTCCAGAGTTCCCACTCACCTCCCTGGTATTCTGTGAGCTGAACAGTGAGGTGTTTCCTTTATATTTGTGTACTGTACTTTATAATACTATTATTTAATGTGTAACTGCAATACAAGAATGCTAGCTACAGAATTCTGTCTGAGCCTCAGATAAATTTATGATTTTTGTGGGCCAAATATCCGGTACCTTGGAGCTGTGAATTATTTATTAATATGAGTTGGGATGACTTTGCAATTCAGTAGTTTTTAGGGCTGTGTTAGTTGTGAGTTAATATTCACGTAGTTACTTTGTGAGGCACAATGATATCGATGCAATGATGATTTTCATGGTTAGAGTTAGAGTTCTTCATGCTTATTTATTATAGTACTTTTTCTTCCATGTTACCCCTACAGTAAGTATTATTTTGAGCAGACCTCTGTGTCTGTAGTGCCTTGTGTTATTCTGTTAATAATTGAGATGCCGAGTGTTGTAACTCATGTTTCTTTATTATGAGACTTTCTTGATCATGAGAAGGAATTACTTGCATTAGGGAGAAAAGTTATTCATTGTACATATTAATTTCTAGCAGGTCCAAGTGTGGAGGTCGAAGTCCCAGTGAGTGCGTCAAAGTCGAAGTGTGGAGGTCAGTCCCAGTGAGTGAGTCAAGGTCAAGGTCCCAGTGTGGAAGTCAGGGTCAAGAATATGAGAAGATTGGACCATTGAACTATGAGCTCTGAGGGACGGTTATGGAGAGCCACCGTGGACAGAACCTTGGATGAAGTAGCTAAGTTTTGTGGCATTTGACATTTGGACCATATATACATTTTTTTTCTTTGAATAACGTGCCAAATGATTCAAGTTTAATCTGTAGGCTAATTGATGGGAAGATTTCTACTCATTTGTTTGGTCTCGTTAATACACATTTCCTCCCACTCGAACTTTCTTGTTTGTATAACCCTTGAGAACTAGTGGTATAGAGCTTACCTAGTAGCTTGTTAGTGTGTAAACCAGGAGCATTTTGGGAAACTGCGATGGTCGGGCTTTGGTTGGCCGAGTTGGAGACTGACCCCGTCATTTTGGCATACTACCACTCTTAACTTGGCCATTTGAAAAGTAACAAACGCAACCGACGAGGCTGCTATTGGGAGAGAGTCTCCGTCAATCTGAGTTCGCAACCGCTCCAGCACACAGTGGTCATCACCAGTAATTTGATTTTTGCCCCTTTTGACCAAGGAAAAGTCTGGATTGCAGATGTGACAGTACACTAGAAGAAGGTACATAGATAAGAAAAACAGATGCTAACGAGGCCAGGGAACTGACTAGGGACCGTGCTGGCTGAATGAATTTTGTGAGGAGAGGTGTATGATAAGGTCTGGCACCCCATTTCGACTTGACAGTCAATGGATTGACTGTCAGATATATAGGTGAGTGTCAATCTATATGCTGATTTGTTTTTTTTACCTATCAGATGGAGTCTGGAATCCAGGGGATTCAATGATGAGCAAATGGGAATGAGGGTCATTCAACTGGGCAAACTTTGGCTATTATCTCATTATCACTTATTTTTGGCCCCTACCTCACCCTACCTTGGGGTGGAAAAGGTCTGGATGATGATAATTATGATGATGAAGATGATGACGACCTTATTCGCCTCCTGCAGCAAAGAAGTTTATTATGGACCCATTCTGATTTTAAAATGGTCACCTAATTAAGTAACATATCTGGAAGGAGGAAGAATACACTAAAAATAAAAGGAAAAAAACCACCTAATTTTCGTCCATATTATAAGTCAATTTGGAGGTTTCGTAATGCTTCCTTCTTAGCGATTTATTTTTCCGCAAATCACAAGATTTTTGTCGTGAGGTGATCCTGAACCCTTCTAAATTTGGTAAAAGTAAAAGTATTACTTTTGGCACAGCCAGAACTATTCTCACAGGACAGGAACTATGCTCATGGTTGCCGAGAGATATTTCCTGTTTTGAGATACGGATAAGTCTTACCTGATTTTCATCAACTTTTGTGGAGATGTTGCAGGGGTACCCATGAAAAAACATACCTTTTCTTAGGCCAATATTTTATATGTCAACATCACAGGTATGGTCAAATTTAATCTTGCCTTGTAACACGGATGTGTGACCTCTTGTCCTTAAATTACGTGACTTATTGTCCATCAATACTTCACTGAATTTTTTAAAAATCCTAGTATGATTAATGCTTTTGGCATTCGTGAGCTGTTCTTATGGGGCCGAAACTAATTTCATGGTGGCAGTGAACATAGGTCCGGCATTGAGACAATGTAGAAATTTTAACTCTTTGTCATCATATTTTTTGAAGTGTTGCGGGCCAGCCCATGACGATACGTACTGTCATTCTGATGAAGAACTTAAAGATCAAGATCGGAAAACAATATCTAATTTGAAGTTGCTTTGAATCAGTAAATGTTGGTGTACTGTGCTCAGCCATAGTAGGTTTTCTCATAAGCTGTCTGTCAACCTATCCACCATTTTTTTTGTCTTTCATCGAAGTAAACCACTTTGCTTCAGCATTGCCTGAAATATTCTCATGGAGCTGAAGCTATTCTCACTGTAGCCATGAGAATAGTTATGGTCTTGACATAAGGAGCAGTTTTTATCCGAATTTATCCCGAGACATCCCGTCGACGTATGGGTACGTTGCAACATTTTGCATTTGCCAGTCCCGTGAACGTACTGGTACGTTTTGCAATTGCAAGGTCCCTAATTTGCACAATTTTCAATTTTCGCGAGTGATTTCGCGAGTGATTTTTGGCACGTATACATGCGACACCTTCCTCTATTCCTCTACAAGATGCCAAGCAGAGACAATGCCTTACACCACATAACCTCTCCTCCCCCCCCTGCACGTCATTGTCTCGGCAATTCACCTATTACCAGTGACCTGGCCATTTAAGACATTCAGGGCCAGTGTGATTCCCCAAACGATGACAATGTGGAGGACAAAGTTTACATAGCATTAGAGGAAGAAACAGTCAGAAATGATGATCAGGTAATGTGGGGAAAAAAAGGTCATGAATGGTGATGAGTTAGTGAGTGAAACAATGCTTATAATGCCTATATTACTGTTTGAAAACCAATATACTCTTGTACTACATATAAATTCGTACCAAGTAAATAGATAAATACTGTTTATGAGTGGATAAAATAGTTACCCTCCCATAGAACTCGTTTTCTTTGGTGCCAGCCTGTTAGAAAACCCAATCAGGTAAGGAGGTACTCGTACCTAGATCGAGTATTTTAAACTTCAGGTGAGCAATTTCTCTATGAATTTTCGATGTTTCTCACCAAAAGTGGATGTTTGAGCCAAATAAAAAAAGGTCCAAAAATGTCGGGACTGTGGCGTACCACTGCCCAGAAAACGTCGGGATGGGGTGGGTTAACCCGTCACGTCCCGAGGTTTAAGTTTCTTTATAATATAAAAACTCGAGTGAGAAGGAACATGTGCCTATGGTCATGTAATCAAGCATCATGTATGCATGCACCAAGTGGTGCGAAGCACAATGATTTTGTATTTTCGATGCAAGTGCATAGAGAGAGATTGTTGTAGAGTAATTATTGTAACTAGAGAATGCTATTTTTTTCGGGTAATCGATTTTTAGGGGAAAGGAATCACATTGAGTCTATCACGAGCCTAAAGTAATGAAAAATTTAAATTGTGTAAGCTGTCACCACCCCCTTCCCCCTTTCCATCACTTAGTGTTGGCGTGTTTCAGTCACTCACCGGCCGTGAAATGTGGCAGATGGTCGGTACTGTCGTCATCCTCCCCCCCCCCTCCAAGGAATTTTGAAGTGTTTGATCACGCGAGGTGACGCCATTGTCCGAGTCCAGAGTTCCCACTCACCTCCCTGGTATTCTGTGAGCTGAACAGTGAGGTGTTTCCTATATATTTGTGTACTGTACTTTATGATACTATTATTTAATGTGTAACTGCAATACAAGAATGCTAGCTACAGAATTCTGTCTGAGCCTCAGATAAATGTATGATTTTTGTGGGCCAAATATCCGGTACCTTGGAGCTGTGAATTATTTATTAATATGAGTTGGGATGACTTTGCAATTCAGTAGTTTTTAGGGCTGTGTTAGTTGTGAGTTAATATTCACGTAGTTACTTTGTGAGGCACAATGATATCGATGCAATGATGATTTTCATGGTTAGAGTTAGAGTTCATGCTTATTTGTTATAGTACTTTTTCTTCCATGTTACCCCTACAGTAAGTATTATTTTGAGCAGACCTCTGTGTCTGTAGTGCCTTGTGTTATTCTGTTAATAATTGAGATGCCGAGTGTTGTAACTCATGTTTCTTTATTATGAGACTTTCTTGATCATGAGAAGGAATTACTTGCATTAGGGAGAAAAGTTATTCATTGTACATATTAATTTCTAGCAGGTCCAAGTGTGGAGGTCGAAGTCCCAGAAAGTGCGTCAAAGTCGAAGTGTGGAGGTCAGTCCCAGTGAGTGAGTCAAGGTCAAGATCCCAGTGTGGAAGTCAGGGTCAAGAATTTGAGAAGATTGGACCATTGAACTATGAGCTCTGAGGGACGGTTATGGAGAGCCACCATGGACAGAACCTTGGATGAAGGAGCTAAGTTTTGTTGCATTTGACATTTGGACCATATATACATTTTTTTTCTTTGAATAACGTGCCAAATGATTCAAGTTTAATCTGTAGGCTAATTGATGGGAAGATTTCTACTCATTAGTTTGGTCTCGTTAATACACATTTCCTCCCACTCGAACTTTCTTGTTTGTATAACCCTTGAGAACTAGTGGTATAGAGCTTACCTAGTAGCTTGTTAGTGTGTAAACCAGGAGCATTTTGGGAAACTGCGATGGTCGGGCTTTGGTTGGCCGAGTTGGAGACTGACCCCGTCATTTTGGCATACTACCACTCTTAACTTGGCCATTTGAAAAGTAACAAACGCAACCGACGAGGCTGCTATTGGGAGAGAGTCTCCGTCAATCTGAGTTCCCAACCGCTCCAGCACACAGTGGTCATCACCAGTAATTTGATTTTTGCCCCTTTTGACCACGGAAAAGTCTGGATTGCAGATGTGACAGTACACTAGAAGAAGGTACATAGATAAGAAAAACAGATACTAACGAGGCCAGGGAACTGACTAGCGACCGTGCTGGCTGAATGAATTTTGTGAGAAGAGGTTTATGACAAAGTCTGGCACCCCATTTCGACTTGACAGTCAATGGATTGACTGTCAGGTATATAGGTGAGTGTCAATCTATATGCTGATTTTTTTTTTTTACCTATCAGGTGGAGTCTGGATTCCAGGGGATTCAATGATAAGCAAATGGGAATGAGGGTCATTCAACTGGGCAAACTTTGGCTATTATCTCATTGTCACTTATTTTTGGCCCCTACCTCACCCTACCTTGGGGTGGAAAAGGTCTGGATGATGATAATTATGATGATGAAGATGATGACGACCTTATTTGCCTCCTGCAGCAAAGAAGTTTATTATGGTTTATTTAAACCCTTCCGATTTTAAAACGGTCGCATGATTAAGTAACATATCTGGAGGGAGGAAGAATACACTAAAAATAAAAGGAAAAAAGCCACTAATTTTCGTCCATATTATAAGTCAATTTGGAGGTTTCTTAATGCTTCCTTCTTAGCGATTTATTTTTCAGTAAATCACAAGATTTTTCTCATGAGGTGATCCTGAACCCTTCTAAATTTGGTAAAAGTAAAAGTATTGCTTTTGGCACAGCCAGAACTATTCTCACAGGGCAGGAACTATGCTCATGGTGTCCGAGAGTTACTTCCTGCTTTGAGATACGGATAAGTCTTATCTGATTTTCATCAACTTTTGTGGAGGTGTTGCAGGGGTACCCATGAAAAAACATACCTTTTCTTAGGCCAACATTTTATATGTCAACGTCACATGTATGGTCAAATTTAATCTAGCCTTGTAACACGGATGTGTGACCTCTTGTCCTTAAATTAGGTGACTTATTGTCCATCAATACTTCACTGAATTTTGTTAAAATCCTAGTATGATTAATGCTTTTGGCATTCCTGAGCTGTTCTTATGGGGCCGAAAATATTTTCACATTGGCAGTGAACATAGGTCTGGCATTGAGACAATGTAGAAATTTTAACTCTGTCACCTTATTTTTTGAAGTGTTGCGGGCTAGCCCATGACGATACGTATTGACATTCTGATGAAGAGCTTAAAGATCAAGATCGGAAAACAATATCTAATTTCAAGTTGCGTTGAATCAGTAAATGTTGGTGTACTGTGCTCAGCCGTAGTAGGTTTTGTCATAAGCTGTCTGTCAATCTATCCACCATTTTTTTTGTCTTTCATCGAAGAAAGCCACTTTGCTTCAGCGTTGCCTGAAATATTCTCAGGGAATCGAAGCTATTCTCACTGCAGCCGTGAGAATAGTTTCGGCCTTGACATAAGGAGCAGTTTTTATCCGAGTTTAACCCGAGACATACCGTTGAAGTGTGGGTACATTGCACCATTTTGCATTTGCCAGTCCCGTCAACGTACTGGTACGTTTTGCAATTGCAATGTCCCTAATTTGCACAATTTTCAGTTTTTGCGAGTGATTTCGCAAGTGGTTTTTGGCACGTACACATGGGACACCTTCCTCTATTCCTCTACAAGATGCGAAGCAGGGACAATGCCTTACACCGCATAACGTCTCCCCCCCCCCTGCACGCCATTGTCTCGGCAATTCACCTGTTACCAGAGACCTGGCCAATAAAGACATTCAGGGCCAGTGTGATTCCCCAATCGATGACATTGTGGAGGACAAAGTTTACATAGCATTAGAGGAAGAAACAGTCAGAAATGATGATCAGGTAATGTGGGAAAAAAAGGTCATGAATGGTGATGAGTTAGTGAGTGAAAGAATGCTTATAATGCCTATATTACTGTTTGAAAACCAATATACTCTTGTACTACATATAAATTCGTACCAAGTACTAAATAAATACTGTTTATGAGTGGATAAAATAGTTACCCTCCCATAGAACTCGTTTTCTTTGGTGCCAGCCTGTTAGAAAACCCAGTCAGGTAAGGAGGTACTCGTACCTAGATCGAGTATTTTAAACCTCAGGTGAGCGATTTCTCTATGAATTTTCGATGTTTCTCACCAAAAGCAGATGTTTGAGCCACACACAAAAAAAAAAAAAAATCAAAAATTTCGGGACTGGGGCGTACCACTGCCCAGAAAACGTCGGGATGGGGCGGGTTAAAGATAGTACTGGCGATCTTGAGCCAAGAACACCCGAATACGTGGCCCATGCACCTGTGTGACACTGAGAAAGCACTGAACAACCAGTGCATACTTACCCAGGTACATCACCATTCTTTGCTTTTTATTGATGTTATCCAAATTGTGAGGTAGGAGATTTGCAGTTGCCCACTGATGAAGACTGTTTAGAGAAAATAAATGTTAAACAGATACTCAAGAGACTCAATGTTGGATAATAGAAGGATACCTTAACAGGGCAAATGAGGCACATAGGAGTGACTCTCTAGAAGCAGGTGAATTAGTTTCGATCTTTGTCGAAGAGTGCTTGCTTGGTATGGCATCAAAGCTAAATAGAAAATGGCAGGGTCCTTACAAGATTGTCAAAGTTATTGATCAGGGTAGAGCCAATCAGTTAGAAAATGTGTTGATGGCACCATCTTGAGTAGGGCAGCTGAAAATGTCAAAAGATATGTTGAGAGAGATGCCTTACTGAGTATGGTTGATCACAAGTTTTTGACCAGTGAGGAAGAGGAGGAGATACTACCTAGTGCAAGATCCAGAAGATCTCCTGAGATGTTGCAGTACACGTAGATGATGGGTGTATGGTGTATAAATTGTATATTCTCAATGGGGTTAAGTAGTTGTTTAGGGTTTGTTCAGCTTTTGGAAGCTACGTGTCAGTCAAATCGAGTGCACCACGGTGTATAGACTGTCGTTCTTGCCTTACCTCAATTCTTCTTTTTCATTAGGTTAGATTGTAAGGCTCAGTTAGGGAAAATGAGATCTCACAGCTATGACTTTTTTTTATTCAGATTTAGGGAACTGTACATGTGAGGGGCAGTTCTACCTGAAGGTCTCCACCTGGAGGTTTCAAACTCGCTTTGAGAACCTCGAGCGCCGAGTGTATGTAATACCCAAACTGCAGTACAGGATTGATCAGAGAAAGAGGGGAAGTTTCCAGTTTCTCTACAGAGCTTGGAGAAGTTGAACTATGAGGCTCTCGCATGTTAGGAGAGGTAGGTAGGTTTCGTTCAGTCTCTCCAGACAGAACACAGTGGAGCAGCTTGTGTTACTTTCAGCTAAGCACAAAGTGTCTCCTTGTAGCAGGGCATTCTCCTTGTGAGTAATATACCTGGTGAGTGACATACGTCGTCAGTTGCACATCATGAGTAGCATGAGAAAATTTGCTCGTGGTAGAGGTTTTTTTTTTTTTCTGCAGACAGGATAGTTGCCGACTGTTCTCGAGCATGGAGCTTATGTAATATCCCACAGTTGCAGTATAGGACAGATTGGCTGGTGACTATGGAGGCCTGTAGATTGGTTTCCCCTCACGAGCAAGGAGCATCTGGAACATCCCACAGTAGCAGTATTGAAGGAGACTGGTCAAGTAGGTGAACTTATGTACAGAGTTTGTTAAGTATGGATACTAGGTATTTCCGAGTTCCTGTCCAGTTGCCCAAACTTTTAATCTTCCCTAACCGTGGGCGGATGTAGTGCTCAGAAGTGATAATGAATTGTATTTTGTTTATTTTACGACCAAAAGTTCGGTTAAGTGGTAGAGTGTGGCCGAGGTATAGCTGTTTCCATGCAAATGTGACCAGCACATAGATTAAGTTACCTAGTTGCTAAGTCATTTTTTTTCCTACTGTAATTTATTAGTATTAAGTCTCTTTATAATATAAAAACTCGAGTGAGAAGGAACATGTGCCTATGGTCATGTAAGTAAGCATCATGTATGCATGCACCAAGTGGTGCGAAGCACAATGATTTTGATTGTATTTTCGATCCAAGTGCATAGAGAGAGATTGTTGTAGAGTAATTATTGTAACTAGAGAATGCCATTTTTTTCGGGTAATCAATTTTTAGGGGAAAGGAATCACATTGAGTCTATCACGAGCCTATAGTAATGAAAAATTTAAATTGCGTAAGCTGTCATCACCCCCTTCCCCCTTTCCATCACGTAGTGTTGACGTGTTTCAGTCACTCACCGGCCGTGAAATGTGGCAGATGGTTGGTACTGTTGTCATCCTCCCCCTCCCCCTCCAAGGAATTTTGAAGTGTTTGATCACACGAGGTGACGCCATTGTCCGAGTCCAGAGTTCCCACTCACCTCCCTGGTATTCTGTGAGCTGAACAGTGAGGTGTTTCCTATATATTTGTGTACTGTACTTTAAAATACTATTATTTAATGTGTAACTGCAATACAAGAATGCTAGCTACAGAATTCTGTCTGAGCCTCAGATAAATGTATAATTTTTGTGGGCCAAATATCCGGTAACTTGGAGCTGTGAATTATTTATTAATATGAGTTGGGATGACTTTGCAATTCAGTAGTTTTTAGGGCTGTGTTAGTTGTGAGTTAATATTCACGTAGTTACTTTGTGAGGCACAATGATATCGATGCAATGATGATTTTCATGGTTAGAGTTAGAGTTCTTCATGCTTATTTATTATAGTACTTTTTCTTCCATGTTACCCCTACAGTAAGTATTATTTTGAGCAGACCTCTGTGTCTGTAGTGCTATGTGTTATTCTGTTATTACTTGAGATGCCGAGTGTTGTAACTCATGTTTCTTTATTATGAGACTTTCTTGATCATGGGAAGGAATTACTTGCATTAGGAAGAAAAGTTATTCATTGTACATATTAATTTCTAGCAGGTCCAAGTGTGGAGGTCGAAGTCCCAGTGAGTGCGTCAAAGTCGAAGTGTGGAGGTCAGTCCCAGTGAGTGAGTCAAGGTCAAGGTCCCAGTGTGGAAGTCAGGGTCAAGAATATGAGAAGATTGGACCATTGAACTATGAGCTATGAGGGACGGTTATGGAGAGCCACCGTGGACAGAACCTGGGATGAATTAGCTAACTTTTGTGGCATTTGACATTTGGACCATATATACATTTTTTTCTTTGAATAACGTGCCAAATGATTCAAATTTAATCTGTAGGCTAATTGATGGGAAGATTTCTACTCATTTGTTTGGTCTCGTTAATACACATTTCCCCCCACTCGAATTTTATTGTTTGTATAACCCTTGAGAACTAGTGGTATAGAGCTTACCTAGTAGCTTGTTAGTGTGTAAACCAGGAGCATTTTGGGAAACTGCGATGGTCGGGCTTTGGTTGGCCGAGTTCGAGACTGACCCTGTCATTTTGGCATACTACCACTCTTAACTTGGCCATTTGAAAAGTAACAAACGCAACCGACGAGGCTGCTATTGGGAGAGAGTTTCCGTCAATCTGAGTTCCCGACCGCTCCAGCACACAGTGGTCATCGCCAGTAATTTGATTTTTGCCCCTTTTGACCACGGAAAAGTCTGGATTGCAGATGTGACAGTACACTAGAGGAAGGTACATAGATAAGAAAAACAGATACTAACGAGGCCAGGGAATTGACTAGGGACCGTGCTGGCTGAATGAATTTTGTGAGAAGAGGTTTATGACAAGGTCTGGCACCCCATTTCGACTTGACAGTCAATGGATTGACTGTCAGGTATATAGGTGAGTGTCAATCTATATGCTGATTTTTTTTTTTTACCTATCAGGTGGAGTCTGGATTCCAGGGGATTCAATGATAAGCAAATGGGAATGAGGATCATTCAACTGGGCAAACTTTGGCTATTATCTCATTGTCACTTGTTTTTGGCCCCTACCTCACCCTACCTTGGGGTGGAAAAGGTCTGGATGATGATAATTATGATGATGAAGATGATGACGACCTTATTTGCCTCCTGCAGCAAAGAAGTTTATTATGGTTTATTTAAACCCTTCCGATTTTAAAACGGTCGCATGATTAAGTAACATATCTGGAGGGAGGAAGAATACACTAAAAATAAAAGGAAAAAAGCCACTAATTTTCGTCCATATTATAAGTGAATTTGGAGGTTTCTTAATGCTTCCTTCTTAGCGATTTATTTTTCAGTAAATCACAAGATTTTTCTCATGAGGTGATCCTGAACCCTTCTAAATTTGGTAAAAGTAAAAGTATTGCTTTTGGCACAGCCAGAACTATTCTCACAGGGCAGGAACTATGCTCATGGTGGCCGAGAGTTACTTCCTGCTTTGAGATACGGATAAGTCTTATCTGATTTTCATCAACTTTTGTGGAGGTGTTGCAGGGGTACCCATGAAAAAACATACCTTTTCTTAGGCCAACATTTTATATGTCAACATCACATGTATGGTCAAATTTAATCTAGCCTTGTAACACGGATGTGTGACCTCTTGTCCTTAAATTAGGTGACTTATTGTCCATTAATACTTCACTGAATTTTGTTAAAATCTGAGTATGATTAATGCTTTTGGCATTCCTGAGCTGTTCTTATGGGGCCGAAAATATTTTCACATTGGCAGTGAACATAGGTCCGGCATTGAGACAATGTAGAAATTTTAACTCTGTCACCTTATTTTTTGAAGTGTTGCGGGCTAGCCCATGACGATACGTATTGTCATTCTGATGAAGAGCTTAAAGATCAAGATCGGAAAACAATATCTAATTTGAAGTTGCGTTGAATCAGTAAATGTTGGTGTACTGTGCTCAGCCGTAGTAGGTTTTGTCATAAGCTGTCTGTCAAACTATCCACCATTTTTTTTGTCTTTCATCGAAGAAAGCCACTTTGCTTCAGCATTGCCTGAAATATTCTCAGGGAATCGAAGCTATTCTCACTGCAGCCGTGAGAATAGTTTCGGCCTTGACATAAGGAGCAGTTTTTATCCGAGTTTAACCCGAGACATACCGTTGACGTATGGGTACATTGCACCATTTTGCATTTGCCAGTCCCGTCAACGTACTGGTACGTTTTGCAATTGCAATGTCCCTAATTTGCACAATTTTCAGTTTTTGCGAGTGATTTCGCAAGTGGTTTTTGGCACGTACACATGGGACACCTTCCTCTATTCCTCTACAAGATGCGAAGCAGGGACAATGCCTCACACCGCATAACGTCTCCCCCCCCCCCTGCTCGCCATTGTCTCGGCAATTCACCTGTTACCAGAGACCTGGCCAATAAAGACATTCAGGGCCAGTGTGATTCCCCAATCGATGACATTGTGGAGGACAAAGTTTACATAGCATTAGAGGAAGAAACAGTCAGAAATGATGATCAGGTAATGTGGGAAAAAAAGGTCATGAATGGTGATGAGTTAGTGAGTGAAAGAATGCTTATAATGCCTATATTACTGTTTGAAAACCAATATACTCTTGTACTACATATAAATTCGTACCAAGCACTAAATAAATACTGTTTATGAGTGGATAAAATAGTTACCCTCCCATAGAACTCGTTTTCTTTGGTGCCAGCCTGTTAGAAAACCCAGTCAGGTAAGGAGGTACTCGTACCTAGATCGAGTATTTTAAACCTCAGGTGAGCGATTTCTCTATGAATTTTCGATGTTTCTCACCAAAAGCAGATGTTTGAGCCAGACACACAAAAAAAAAAATCAAAAATTTCGGGACTGGGGCGTACCACTGCCCAGAAAACGTCGGGATGGGGCGGGTTAAAGATAGTACTGGCGATCTTGAGCCAAGAACACCCGAATACGTGGCCCATGCACCTGTGTGACACTGAGAAAGCACTGAACAAAGCAGTGCATACTTACCCAGGTACATCACCATTCTTTGCTTTTTATGGATGTTATCCAAATTGTGAGGTAGGAGATTTGCAGTTGCCCACTGATGAAGACTGTTTAGAGAAAATAAATGTTAAACAGATACTCAAGAGACTCAATGTTGGATAACAGAAGGATACCTTAACAGGGCAAATGAGGCACATAGGAGTGACTCTCTAGAAGCAGGTGAATTAGTTTCGATCTTTGTCGAAGAGTGCTTGCTTGGTATGGCATCAAAGCTAAATAGAAAATGGCAGGGTCCTTACAAGATTGTCAAAGTTATTGATCAGGGTAGAGCCAATCAGTTAGAAAATGTGTTGATGGCACCATCTTGAGTAGGGCAGCTGAAAATGTCAAAAGATATGTTGAGAGAGATGCCTTACTGAGTATGATTGATCACAAGTTTTTGACCAGTGAGAAAGAGGAGGAGATACTACCTAGTGCAAGATCCAGAAGATCTCCTGAGATGTTGCAGTACACATAGATGATGGGTGTATGGTGTATAAATTGTATATTCTCAATGGGGTTAAGTAGTTGTTTAGGGTTTGTTCAGCTTTTGGAAGCTACGTGTCAGTCAAATCGAGTGCACCACGGTGTATAGACTGTAGTTCTTGCCTTACCTCAATTCTTCTTTTTCATTAGGTTAGATTGTAAGGCTCAGTTAGGGAAAATGAGATCTCACAGCTATGACTTTTTTTTATTCAGATTTAGGGAACTGTACATGTGAGGGGCAGTTCTACCTGAAGGTCTCCATCTGGAGGTTTCAAACTCGCTTTGAGAACCTCGAGCGCCGAGTGTATGTAATACCCAAACTGCAGTACAGGATTGATCAGAGAAAGAGGGGAAGTTTCCAGTTTCTCTACAGAGCTTGGAGAAGTTGAACTATGGGGCTCTCGCATGTTAGGAGAGGTAGGTAGGTTTCGTTCAGTCTCTCCAGACAGAACACAGTGGAGTGGCTTGTGTTACTTTCAGCTAAGCACAAAGTGTCTCCTTGTAGCAGGGCATTCTCCTTGTGAGTAATATACCTGGTTAGTGACATACGTCGTCAGTCGCACATCATGAGTAGCATGAGAAAATTTGCTCGTGGTAGAGGTTTTTTTTTTTTCTGCAGACAGGATAGTTGCCGACTGTTCTCGAGCATGGAGCTTATGTAATATCCCACAGTTGCAGTATAGGACAGATTGGCTGGTGACTATGGAGGCCTGTAGATTGGTTTCCCCTCACGAGCAAGGAGCATCTGGAACATCCCACAGTAGCAGTATTGAAGGAGACTGGTCAAGTAGGTGAACTTATGTACAGAGTTTGTTAAGTATGGATACTAGGTATTTCCGAGTTCCTGTCCAGTTGCCCAAACTTTTAATCTTCCCTAACCGTGGGCGGATGTAGTGCTCAGAAGTGATAATGAATTGTATTTTGTTTATTTTACGACCAAAAGTTCGGTTAAGTGGTAGAGTTTGGCCGAGGTATAGCTGTTTCCATGCAAATGTGACCAGCACATAGATTAAGTTACCTAGTTGCTAAGTCATTTTTTTTCCTACTGTAATTTATTAGTATTAAGTCTCTTTATAATATAAAAACTCGAGTGAGAAGGAACATGTGCCTATGGTCATGTAAGTAAGCATCATGTATGCATGCACCAAGTGGTGCGAAGCACAATGATTTTGATTGTATTTTCGATCCAAGTGCATAGAGAGAGATTGTTGTAGAGTAATTATTGTAACTAGAGAATGCCATTTTTTTCGGGTAATCAATTTTTAGGGGAAAGGAATCACATTGAGTCTATCACGAGCCTATAGTAATGAAAAATTTAAATTGCGTAAGCTGTCATCACCCCCTTCCCCCTTTCCATCACGTAGTGTTGACGTGTTTCAGTCACTCACCGGCCGTGAAATGTGGCAGATGGTTGGTACTGTTGTCATCCTCCCCCTCCCCCCTCCAAGGAATTTTGAAGTGTTTGATCACACGAGGTGACGCCATTGTCCGAGTCCAGAGTTCCCACTCACCTCCCTGGTATTCTGTGAGCTGAACAGTAAGGTGTTTCCTATATATTTGTGTACTGTACTTTAAAATACTATTATTTAATGTGTAACTGCAATACAAGAATGCTAGCTACAGAATTCTGTCTGAGCCTCAGATAAATGTATAATTTTTGTGGGCCAAATATCCGGTAACTTGGAGCTGTGAATTATTTATTAATATGAGTTGGGATGACTTTGCAATTCAGTAGTTTTTAGGGCTGTGTTAGTTGTGAGTTAATATTCACATAGTTACTTTGTGAGGCACAATGATATCGATGCAATGATGATTTTCATGGTTAGAGTTAGAGTTCTTCATGCTTATTTATTATAGTACTTTTTCTTCCATGTTACCCCTACAGTAAGTATTATTTTGAGCAGACCTCTGTGTCTGTAGTGCTATGTGTTATTCTGTTATTACTTGAGATGCCGAGTGTTGTAACTCATGTTTCTTTATTATGAGACTTTCTTGATCATGGGAAGGAATTACTTGCATTAGGAAGAAAAGTTATTCATTGTACATATTAATTTCTAGCAGGTCCAAGTGTGGAGGTCGAAGTCCCAGTGAGTGCGTCAAAGTCGAAGTGTGGAGGTCAGTCCCAGTGAGTGAGTCAAGGTCAAGGTCCCAGTGTGGAAGTCAGGGTCAAGAATATGAGAAGATTGGACTATTGAACTATGAGCTATGAGGGACGGTTATGGAGAGCCACCGTGGACAGAACCTGGGATGAATTAGCTAAGTTTTGTGGCATTTGACATTTGGACCATATATACATTTTTTTCTTTGAATAACGTGCCAAATGATTCAAATTTAATCTGTAGGCTAATTGATGGGAAGATTTCTACTCATTTGTTTGGTCTCGTTAATACACATTTCCCCCCACTCGAACTTTATTGTTTGTATAACCCTTGAGAACTAGTGGTATAGAGCTTACCTAGTAGCTTGTTAGTGTGTAAACCATGAGCATTTTGGGAAACTGCGATGGTCGGGCTTTGGTTGGCCGAGTTGGAGACTGACCCTGTCATTTTGGCATACTACCACTCTTAACTTGGCCATTTGAAAAGTAACAAACGCAACTGACGAGGCTGCTATTGGGAGAGAGTTTCCGTCAATCTGAGTTCCCGACCGCTCCAGCACACAGTGGTCATCACCAGTAATTTGATTTTTGCCCCTTTTGACCACGGAAAAGTCTGGATTGCAGAGGTGACACTACACTAGAAGAAGGTACATAGATAAGAAAAACAGATGCTAACGAGGCCAGGAAACTGACTAGGGACCGTGCTGTCTGAATGAATTTTGTGAGAAGAGGTTTATGACAAGGTCTGGCACCCCATTTCGACTTGACAGTCAATGGATTGACTGTCAGATATATAGGTGAGTGTCAATCTATATGCTGATTTGTTTTTTTTACCTATCAGGTGGAGTTTGGATTCCAGGGGATTCAATGATAAGCAAATGGGAATGAGGGTCATTCAACTGGGCAAACTTTGGCTAATATCTCATTGTCACTTATTTTTGGCCCCTACCTCACCCTACCTTGGGGTGGAAAAGGTCTGGATGATGATAATTATGATGATGAAGATGATGACGACCTTATTCGCCTCCTGCAGCAAAGAAGTTTATTATGGTTTATTTAACCCCTTCTGATTTTAAAATGGTCACATAATTAAGTAACATATCTGGAGGGAGGAAGAATACACTAAAAATAAGAGGAAAAAAGCCACCTAATTTTCGTCCAGTATTATAAGTGAATTTGGAGGTTTCGTAATGCTTCCTTCTTAACGATTTATTTTTCCGCAAATCACAAGATTTTTGTCATGAGGTGATCCTGAACCCTTCTAAATTTGGTAAAAGTAAAAGTATTGCTTTTGGCACAGCCAGAACTATTCTCACAGGGCAGGAACTATGCTCATGGTGGCCGAGAGTTACTTCCTGCTTTGAGATACGGATAAGTCTTATCTGATTTTCATCAACTTTTGTGGAGGGTTGCAGGGGTACCCATGAAAAAACATACCTTTTCTTAGGCCAATATTTTATATCTCAACGTCACATGTATGGTCAAATTTAATCTAGCCTTGTAACACGGATGTGCTACCTCTTGTCCTTAAATTACGTGACTTATTGTCCATTAATACTTCACTGAATTTTGTTAAAATCTGAGTATGATTAATGCTTTTGGCTTTCCTGAGCTGTTCTTATGGGGCCGAAAGTATTTTCACGTTGGCAGTGAACATAGGTCAGTCATTGAGACAATGTAGAAATTTTAACTCTTTGTCACCATATTTTTTGAAGTGTTGCGGGCTAGCCCGTGATGATACGTATTGTCATTCTGATGAAGAGCTTAAAGATCAAGATCGGAAAACAATATCTAATTTGAAGTTGCGTTGAATCAGTAATGTTGGTGTACTGTGCTCAGCCCTAGTAGGTTTTGTCATAAGGTGTCTGTCAATCTATCCACCACTTTTTTTGTCTTTCATCGAAGTAAGCCACTTTGTTTCAGCATTGCCTGAAATATTCTCAGGGAGCCGAATCTATTCTCACTACAGCCGTGAGAATAGTTTCGGCCTTGACATAAGGAGCAGTTTTTATCCGAGTTTAACCCGAGACATCCAGTTGACGTATGGGTACATTGCAACATTTTGGGTTTGCCAGTCCCGTCAACGTACTGGTACGTTTTGCAATTGCAAGGCCCCTAATTTGCACAATTTTCAATTTTTGCAAGTGATTTCGCAAGTGGTTTTTGGCTCGTATATATGGGACATCTTCCTCTATTCCTCTACAAGATGCGAAGCAGGGACAATCCCTTACACCGCATAACCTCCCCCCCCCTGCACGCCATTGTCTCGGCAATTCACCTGTTACCAGAGACCTGGCCAATAAAGACATTCAGGTTCAGTTTGATTCCCCAATCAATGACAATGTGGAGGACAAAGTTTACATAGCATTAGAGGAAGAAACAGTCAGAAATGATGATCAGGTAATGTGGGAAAAAAAGGTCATGAATGGTGATGAGTTAGTGAGTGAAACAATGCTTATAATGCCTATATTACCTTTTGAAAACCAATATACTCTTGTACTACATATAAATTCGTACCAAGTAAATAGATAATAACTGTTTATGAGTGGATAAAATAGTTACCCTCCCATAGAACTCGTTTTCTTTGGTGCCAGCCTGTTAGAAAACCCAGTCAAGTAAGGAAATACTCGTTCCTAGATCGAGTATTTTTAACCTCAGGTTAGCGATTTCTCTATGAATTTTCGATGTTTCTCACCAAAAGGAGATGTTTGAGCCACACAAAAAAAAAATAATAAAAAATTTCGGGACTGGGGCGTACCACTGCCCAGAAAACGTCGGGATGGGGCGGGTTAACCCGCACCGTCCCGAGGACGTACTTCCACGTCCTCACGTTTTGTCACAGCTAATCCCGAGGACGTACTTCAACGTCCTGCAATTGCAAGGTTCATAATTTCCACAATTTTTAAATTTCGCGGGTCATTTTTGGTACGTATACACGGGACACCTTCCTCAACAAGGTGCCAGGCAGAGACAATGCCTTACCCAGCATGACCTCCTCAATGCCCTTTTCTCAGCAATTCACCTGTTATCAGTGACCTGGCCAGTATAGCCATGTCATGCCACGGTTCGAAATTCAGGGCCAGAGTGATTCCCCAATCAATGACAATGTGGAGGACAAACTTTACATAGCATTGGAGGAAGAAACAGTTAGAAATGATGATCAGGTAATGTGGCAAAAAAGGTCAGGTATTAGTGAGTGAAACAATGCTTATAATGCCTATATTACTGCTTGAAAACCAATATACTCTTGTATTACATATAAATTCGTAACAGTAAATAAATAAATACCGTTTATGAGTGGTGTGAAATAGTTATCCTCCCATAGAACTCGTTTTCTTTGGTGCCAGCCTGATAGAAAACCCAGTAAGATAAGGAGGCTCTCCTACCTGTAATGAGTATTTTAAACCTCAGGTGAGTGATTTCTCTATGAATTTTCGATGTTTCTCACCAAAAGCGAAAGTTTTAGCAAAAAAAAAAAAAAAGGGTCGAAAAATGGTCTTGATTGGGGGGTACCAGTGGTCAAAAAGTGGTCGGGACGGGGCGGGTTAAAGACAGTACTGGCGATCTTGAGCCAAGAACACCCGAATACGTGGCCCATGCACCTGTGCAACACTGAGAAAGCATTGAACAAAGCAGTGCATACGTACCAGGTACATCACCATTCTTTCCTTTTTATGGATGTCATCCAAATCGTGAGGCAGGAGATTTGCAGTTGCCCACTGATGAAGACTGTTTAGAGAAAATAGATGTTAAACAGATACTCAAGAGACTCAATGTCAGATAACAGCAGGATACCTTAACAGGGCAAATGAGGCACATAGGAGTGACTCTCTAGAAGCAGGTGAATTAGTTTGGATCTTTGTCGAAGAGTGCTTGCCTGGTATGGCATCAAAGCTAAATAGAAAATGGCAGGGTCCTTACAAGATTGTCAAAGTTATTGATCAGGGTAGAGCCTATCAGTCAGAAAATGTGTTGATGGCACCATCTTGAGTAGGGCAGCTGAAAATGTCAAAAGATATGTTGAGAGAGATGCCTTACTGAGTATGGTTGATCACAAGTTTTTGACCAGTGAGGAAGAGGAGATACTACCTAGTGTAAGATCCAGAAGATCTCCTGAGATGTTGCAGTACACGTAGATGATGGGTGTATGGTGTATATATTGTATATTCTCAATGGGGTTGAGTAGTTGTTTAGGGTTTCTTCAGCTTTTGGAAGCTACGTGTCAGTCAAATCGAGTGCACCACGGTGTATAGCCTAGACTGTCGTTCTTGCCTTACCTCGATTCTTCTTTTCCGTTAGGTTAGATTGTAAGGCTTAGTTAGAGAAAATGAGATCTCACAGCTATGACTTTTTTTTATTCAGATTTAGGGAACTGTACATGTGAGGGGCAGTTCTACCTGAAGGTCTCCAACTGGAGGTTTCCTACTCGCTTTGAGAATCTCGAGCGCCGAGTTTATGTAATACCCAAACTGCAGTATAGGATTGATCAGAGAAAGAGGGGAAGTTTTCAGTTTCTCAACAGGGCTTGAAGAAGTTGAACTATGGGGCTCTCGCATGTTAGGAAAGGTAGGTAGGTTTCGCTCAGTCTCTCCAGACAGAACACAGTGGAGTGGCTTGTGTTACTTTCAGCTAAGCACAAAGTGTCTCCTTGTAGCAGGACATTCTCCTTGTGAGTAATATACCTGGTGAGTGACATACGTCGTCAGTCGCACATCATGAGTAGCATGAGAAAATTTGCTCGAGGTAGAGGTTTTTTTTTTTCTGCAGACAGGATATCTGCCTAATCTTCTCGAGCACGGAGCTTATGTAATATCCCACAGTTGCAGTATAGGACAGATTGGCTGGTGACTATGGAGGCGTGTAGATTGGTTTCCCCTCACGAGCAAGGAGCGTGTGGAACATCCAACAGTAGCAGTATTGAGGGAGACTGGTCAAGTAGGTGAACTTACTTACAGAGTTTGTTAAGTATGGATACTAGGTATTTCCGAGGAGTTCATGTCCAGTTGCCCGAACTTTTGGTCTACCCGAACCGTGGGCGGATGTAGTGCCCAGAAGTGATAATGAATTGTATTTTGTTTATTTTACGACCAGAAGTTCGGCTAAGTGGTAGAGTGTGGTCGAGGTATAGCTGTTTCCATGGAAATGTGACCAGCACATAGATTAAGTTACCTAGTTGCTAAGTCATTTTTTTTTCCTACTGTAATTTATTAGTATTATATCTCTTTATAATATAAAAACTCGAGTGAGAAGAAACATATGCCTATGGTCATGTAATCTAGCATCATGTATGCATGCGCCAAGTGGTGTGAGGCACAATGATTTTCATTGTATTTTCGATCTAAGTGCATAGAGAGAGATTGTTGTAGAGTAATTATTGTAACTAGAGAATGCCATTTTTTTCGGATAATCGATTGTTAGGGGAAAGGAATCACACTGAGTCTATCACGAGCCTATAGTAATGAAAATTTTAAATTGTGTAAGCTGTCATCACCCCCTTCCCCCTTTCCATCACGTAGTGTTGACGTGTTTCAGTCACTCACCGGCCGTGAAATGTGGCAGATGGTCGGTACTGTCGTCATCCTTCCCCCCCCCCTCCAAGGAATTTTAAAGTGTTTGATCACGGGAGGTGACGCCATTGTCCGAGTCCAGAGTTCCCACTCACCTCCCTGGTATTCTGAGAGCTGAACAGTGAGGTGTTTCCTATATATTTGTGTACTGTAGGCCTACTTTATACTACTATTATTTAATGTGTAAGTGGAATACGAGAATGCTAGCTACAGAATTCTGTCTGAGCCTCTGATAAATGTATGATTTTTGTGGGCCAAATATCCGGTACCTTGGAGCTGTGAATTATTTATTAATATGAGTTGGGATGACTTTGCAATTCAGTAGTTTTTAGGGCTGTGTTAGTTGTGAGTTAATATTCACGTAGTTACTTTGTGAGGCACAATGATATCGATGCAATGATGATTTTCATGGTTAGAGTTAGAGTTCTTCATGCTTATTTGTTATAGTACATTTTCTTCCATGTTACCCTTACATTAAGTATTATTTTGAGCAGACCTCTGTGTCTGTAGTGCCATGTGTTATTCTGTTATTACTTGAGATGCCGAGTGTTGTAACTCATGTTTCTTTATTATGAGACTTTCTTGATCATGGGAAGGAATTACTTGCATTAGGGAGAAAAGTTATTCATTGTACATATTAATTTCTAGCGGGTCCAAGTGTGGAGGTCGAAGTCCCAGTGAGTGCATCAAAGTCGAATTGTGGAGGTCAGTCCCAGTGAATGAGTCAAGGTCAGGGTTCCAGTGTGGAACTCAAGGTCAAGAATATGAGAAGATTGGACTAGTGAACTATGAGCTCTGAGGGACGGTTATGGAGAGCCACTGTGGACAGAACCTGCGACGAAGGAGCTAAGTTTTGTGGCATTTGACATTAGGACCATATATACATTTTTTTCTTTGAACAACGTGCCAAATGATTCAAGTTTAATCTGTAGGGTAGTTGATGAGAAGATTTCTACTCATTTGTTTGATCTCGTTAATACACATTTCCTCACACTCAAACTTTATTGTTTGTATAACCCTTGAGAACTGGTGGTATAGAGCTTACCGAGTAGCTTCATAGTGTGTAAACCATGAGCATTTTGGGAAACTGCGATGGTCGGGCTTTGGTTGGCCGAGTTGGAGACTGACCCCGTCATTTTGGCATACTACCACTCTTAACTTGGCCATTTGAAAAGTAACAAACGCAACCGACGAGGCTGCTATTGGGAGAGAGTCTCCGTCAATCTGAGTTCCCGACCGCTCCAGCACACAGTGGTCATCACCAGTAATTTGATTTTTGCCCCTTTTGACCACGCAAAAGTCTGGATTGCAGAGGTGACAGTACACTAGAAGAAGGTACATAGATAAGAAAAACAGATGCTAATGAGGCCAGGGAACTGACTTGGGACCGTGCTGGCTGAATGAATTTTGTGAGGAGAGGTGTATGACAAGGTCTGTCACCCCATTTCGACTTGACAGTCAATGGATTGACTGTCAGATATATAGGTGAGTGTCAATCTATATGCTGATTTGTTTTTTTTAGCTATCAGGTGGAGTCTGGATTCCAGGGGATTCAGTGATAAGCAAATGGGAATGAGGGTCATTCAACTGGGCAAACTTTGGCTATTATCTCATTGTCACTTATTTTTGGCCCCTACATCACCCTACCTTGGGGTGGAAAAGGTCTGGATGATGATAATTATGATGATGAAGATGATGACGACCTTATTCGCCTCCTGCAGGAAAGAAGTTTTTTATGATTTATTTAACCCCTTCTGATTTTAAAATGGTTGCATAATTAACATATCTGGAGGAAGGAAGAATACACTAAAAATAAAAGGAAAAAAGCCACCTAATTTTCGTCCATATTATAAGTGAATTTGGAAGTTTCGTAATGCTTCCTTCTTAACGATTTATTTTTCCGTAAATCACAAGATTTTTCTCATGAGGTGATCCTGAACCCTTCTAAATTTGGTAAAAGTAAAAGTATTGCTTTTGGCACAGCCAGAACTATTCTCACGGGGCAGGAACTATGCTCATGGTGGCCGAGAGTTACTACCTGCTTTGAGATACGGATAAGTCTTATCTGATTTTCATCAACTTTTGTGGAGGTGTTGCAGGGGTGCCCATGAAAAAACATACCTTTTCTTAGGCCAATATTTTATATGTCAACGTCACATGTATGGTCAAATTTAATCTAGCCTTGTAACACGGATGTGCGACCTCTTGTCCTTAAATTACGTGACTTATTGTCCGTCAATACTTCACTGAATTTTGTTAAAATCTGAGTATGATTAATGCTTTTGGCATTCCTGAGCTGTTCTTATGGGGCCGAAAGTATTTTCACGTTGGCAGTGAACATAGGTCAGGCATTGAGACAATGTAGAAATTTTAACTCTTTGTCACCATATTTTTTGAAGTGTTGCGGGCTAGCCCGTGATGATACGTATTGTCATTCTGATGAAGAGCTTAAAGATCAAGATCAGAAAACAATATCTAATTTGAAGTTGCGTTGAATCAGTAATGTTGGTGTACTGTGCTCAGCCGTAGTAGGTTTTGTCATAAGCTGTCTGTCAATCTATCCACCATTTTTTTTTGTCTTTCATCGAAGTAAGCCACTCTGCTTCAGCATTGCCTGAAATATTCTCAGGGAATCGAAGCTATTCTCACTTCAGCCGTGAGAATAGTTTTGGCCTTGACATAAGGAGCAGTTTCTATCCGAGTTTAACCCGAGACATCCCGTTGACGTATGGGTACGTTGCAACATTTTGCGTTTGCCAGTCCCGTCAACGTACTGGTACGTTTTGCAATTGCAAGGCCCCTAATTTGCACAATTTTCAATTTTTGCAAGTGATTTCGCAAGTGGTTTTTGGCTCGTATACATGGGACACCTTCCTCTATTCCTCTACAAGATGCGAAGCAGGGACAATGCCTTACACCACATAACCTCTCCCCCCCCCTCTGCACGCCATTGTCTCGGCAATTCACCTGTTACCAGTGACCTGGCCAATAAAGACATTCAGGGCCAGAGTGATTCCCCAATCGATGACAATGTGGAGGAAATTTTTACATAGCATTAGAGGAAGAAACAGTCAGAAATGATGATCAGGTAATGTGGGAAAAAAAGGTCATGAATGGTGATGAGTTAGTGAGTGAAACAATGCTTATAATGCCTATATTACCTTTTGAAAACCAATATACTTTTGTACTACATATAAATTCGTACCAAATAAATAAATAAATACTGTTTATGAGTGGATAAAATAGTTACCCTCCCATAGAACTCGCTTTCTTTGGTGCCAGTCTGTTAGAAAACCCAGTCAGGTAAGGAGGTACTCGTACCTAGATCGAGTTTTTTAAACCCCAGGTGAGCGATTTCTCTATGAATTTTCGATGTTTCTCACCAAAAGGAGATGTTTGAGCAAAAAAAAAAATAAATAAATAAAAAAAGTCGGGACTGGGGCGTACCACTGCCTAGAAAACGTCAGAATCGGGCGGGTTAAAGACAGTACTGGCGATCTTGAGCCAAGAACATCTGAATACGTGGCCCATGCACCTGTGCAACACTGAGAAAGCATTGAACAAAGCAGTGCATACGTACCCAGGTACATCACCATTCTTTGCTTTTTATGGATGTCATCCAAATCGTGAGGTAGGAGATTTGCAGTTGCCCACTGATGAAGACTGTTTTGAGAAAATAGATGTTAAACAGATACTCAAGAGACTCAATGTCAGATAACAGCAGGATAACTTAACAGGGCAAATGAGGCACATAGGAGTGACTCTCTAGGAGCAGGTGAATTAGTTTGGATCTTTGTCGAAGAGTGCTTGCCTGGTATGGCATCAAAGCTAAATAGAAAATGGCAGGGTCCTTACAAGATTGTCAAAGTTATTGATCAGGGTAGAGCCTATCAGTCAGAAAATGTGTTGATGGCACCATCTTGAGTAGGGCAGCTGAAAATGTCAAAAAATATGTTGAGAGAGATGCCTTACTGAGTATGGTTGATCACAAGTTTTTGACCAGTGAGGAAGAGGAGATACTACCAAGTGTAAGATCCAGAAGATCTCCTGAGATGTTGCAGTACACGTAGATGATGGGTGTATGGTGTATATATTGTATATTCTCAATGGGGTTGAGTAATTGTTTAGGGTTTGTTCAGCTTTTGGAAGCTACGTGTCAGTCAAATCGAGTGCACCACGGTGTATAGACTGTCGTTCTTGCCTTACCTCGATTCTTCTTTTTCATTAGGTTAGATTGTAAGGCTTAGTTAGAGAAAATGAGATCTCACAGCTATGACTTTTTTTTTATTCAGATTTAGGGAACTGTACATGTGAGGGGCAGTTCTACCTGAAGGTCTCCACCTGGAGGTTTCCTACTCGCTTTGAGAATCTCGAGCGCCGAGTGTATGTAATACCCAAACTGCAGTATAGGATAGATCAGAGAAAGAGGGGAACTTTCCAGTTTCTCTACAGGGCTTGGAGAAGTTGAACTATGGGGCTCTCGCATGTTTGGAGAGGTAGGTAGGTTTCGCTTAGTCTCTCCGGACAGAACACAGTGGAGCGGCTTGTGTTACTTTCAGCTAAGCACAAAGTGTCTCCTTGTAGCAGGGCATTCTCCTTGTGAGTAATATACCTGGTGAGTGACACACGTCGTCAGTTGCACATCATGAGTAGCATGAGAAAATTTGCTCGAGGTAGAGGTTTTTTTTTTTTCTGCAGACAGGATATCTGCCTACTCTTCTCGAGCATGGAGCTTATGTAATATCCCACAGTTGCAGTATAGGACCGATTGGCTGGTGACTATGGAGGCGTGTAGATTGGTTTCCCCTCACGAGCAAGGAGCGTGTGGAACATCCAACAGTAGCAGTATTGAGGGAGACTGGTCAAGTAGGTGAACTTACAGAGTTTGTTAAGTATGGATACTAGGTATTTCCAAGCAGTTCATGTCCAGTTGCCCGAACTTTTGGTCTACCCGAACCGTGGGCTGATGTAGTGCCCAGAAGTGATAATGAATTGTATTTTGTTTATTTTACGACCAAAAGTTCGGTTAAGTGGTAGAGTGTGGCCGAGGTATAGCTGTTTCCATGGAAATGTGACCAGCACATAGATTAAGTTACCTAGTTGCTAAGTCATTTTTTTCCTTACTGTAATTTATTAGTATTATATCTCTTTATAATATAAAAACTCGAGTGAGAAGAAACATATGCCTATGGTCATGTAATCTAGCATCATGTATGCATGCGCCAAGTGGTGCGAGGCACTATGATTTTCATTGTATTCTCGATCCAAGTGCATAGAGAGAGATTGTTGTTGAGTAATTATTGTAACTAGAGAATGCCATTTTTTTCGGATAATCGATTGTTAGGGGAAAGGAATCACACTGAGTCTATCACGAGCCTATAGTAATGAAAATTTTAAATTGCTTAAGCTGTCATTACCCCCTTCCCCCTTTCCATCACGTAGTGTTGGCGTGCTTCAGTCACTCACCGGCCGTGAAATGTGGCAGATGGTCGGTACTGTCGTCATCCTTCCCCCCCCCTCCAAGGAATTTTAAAGTGTTTGATCACGGGAGGTGACGCCATTGTCCGAGTCCAGAGTTCCCACTCACCTCCCTGGTATTCTGAGAGCTGAACAGTGAGGTGTTTCCTATATATTTGTGTACTGTACTTTATACTACTATTATTTAATGTGTAAATGCAATACGAGAATGCTAGCTACAGAATTCTGTCTGAGCCTCAGATAAATGTATGATTTTTTTGGGCCAAATATCCGGTCCCTTGGAGCTGTGAATTATTTATTATTATGAGCTGGGATGACTTTGCAATTCAGTACTTTTTATGGCTGTGTTAGTTGTGAGTTAATATTCACGTAGTTGCTTTGTGGGGCACAATGATATCGATGCAATAATGATTTTCAAAAATAGAGTTAGAGTTCTTCTTGCTTATTTGTTATAGTACATTTTCTTCCATGTTACCCTTACATTAAGTATTATTTTGAGCAGACCTCTGTGTCTGTAGTGCCAAGTGTTATTCTGTTATTACTTGAGATGCCGAGTGTTGTAACTCATGTTTCTTTATTATGAGACTTTCTTGATCATGGGAAGGAATTACTTGCATTAGGGAGAAAAGTTATTCATTGTACATATTAATTTCTAGCGGGTCCAAGTGTGGAGGTCGAAGTCCCAGTGAGTGCATCAAAGTCGAATTGTGGAGGTCAGTCCCAGTGAATGAGTCAAGGTCAAGGTCCCAGTGTGGAACTCAAGGTCAAGAATATGAGAAGATTGGACCAGTGAACTATGAGCTCTGAGGGACGGTTATGGAGAGCCACCGTGGACAGAACCTGGGATGAAGGAGCTAAGTTTTGTGGCATTTGGCATTAGGACCATTTATACATTTTTTTCTTTGAACAACGTGCCAAATGATTCAAGTTTAATCTGTAGGGTAGTTGATGGGAAGATTTCTTCTCATTTGTTTGGTCTCGTTAATACACATTTTCTCACACTCGAACTTTATTGTTTGTATAACCCTTGAGAACTGGTGGTATAGAGCTTACCGAGTAGCTTGATAGTGTGTAAACCATGAGCATTTTGTTAAACTGCGATGGTCGGGCTTGGGTTGGCCGAGTTGGAGACTGACTCCATCATTTTGGCATACTACCACTCTTAACTTGGCAATTTGAAAAGTAACAAACGCAACCGACGAGGCTGCTATTGGGAGAGAGTCTCCGTCAAACTGAGTTCTCGACCACTCCAGCACACAGTGGTCATCGCCAGTACCTTGATTTTTCCCCCTTTTGACCACGGAAAAGTCTGGATTGCAGATGTGACAGTACACTAGAAGAAGTTACATAGATAAGAAAAACAGATGCTAATGAGGCCAGGGAACTGACTAGGGACTGTGCTGGCTGAATGAATTTTGTGAGGAGAGGTGAATGACAAGGTCTGGCACCCCATTTCGACTTGACAGTCAATGGATTGACTGTCAGACATATAGGTGAGTGTCAATCTAAATGCTGATTTGTTTTTTTTTACCTATCAGATGGAGTCTGGATTCCAGGGGATTCAATGATGGGCAAATTGGAATGAAGGTGATTCAACTGGGCAATCATTGGCTATTATCTCATTGTCACTTATTTTTGGCCCCTACCTCACCCTACCTTGGGGAGGAAAAGGTCTGGATGATGATAATTATGATGAAGATGATGATGACCTTATTTGCCTCCTGCAGCAAAGAAGTTTATTACGGTTTATTTAACCCCTTCCGATTTTAAAATGGTCGCATAATTAAGTAACATATCTGGAGGGAGGAAGAATACAGTAAAAATAAAAAGAAAAAAACCTCCTAATATTTGTCCATATTATAAGTGAATTTGGAGGTTTCGTAATGCTTCCTTCTTAGCGATTTATTTTTCCGTAAATCACAAGATTTTTGTCACGAGGTGATCCTGAACCCTTCTAAATTTGGTAAAAGTAAAAGTATTGCTTTTGGCACAGCCAGAACTATTCTCAAGGGGCAGGAACTATGCTCATGCTGGCTGAGAGTTACTTCCTGCTTTGAGATACGGATAAGTCTTATCTGATTTTCATCAACCTTTGTGGAGGTGTTGCAGGGGTACCCATGAAAAAAACATACCTTTTCTTAGGCCAATATTTTATATGTCAACATCACAGGTATGGTCAAATTTAATCTTGTCTTGTAACACGGATGTGTGATCTCTTGTCCTTAAATTATATGACTTGTTGTTCATCAATACTTCACTGAATTTTGTTAAAATCCGAGTATGATTAATGGTTTTGGCATTCATGAGCTGTTCTTATGGGGCTGAAACTATTTTCACGTTGGCAGTGAACATAGGTCCGGCATTGAGATAATTTAGAAATTTTGACTCATTGCCACCATATTTTTTGAAGTGTTGCGGGCTAGCCCATGACGATACGTATTGTCATTCTGATGAAGAGCTTAAAGATCAAGATTGGAAAACAATATCTAATTTGAAGTTGTGTTGAATCAGTAAATGTTGGTGTACTGTGCTCAGCTGTAGTAGGTTTTGTCATAAGCTGTCTGTCAACCTATCCACCATTTTTTTTTTTTTTTGTCTTTCATTGAAGTAAACCACTTTGCTTCAGCACTGCCTGAAATATTCTCAGGGAGCCGAAGCTATTCTCACTGCAGCCGTGAGAATAGGTACGGCCTTGACATAAGGAGCAGTTTTTATCCGAATTTAACTTGAGACATCCCGTCGACGTATGGGTACGTTGCAATATTTTGTATTTGCCAGTCCCGTTGACGTACTGGTACGGTTTGCAATTGCAAGGTCCCTAATTTGCACAATTTTCAATTTTCGCGTGTGATTTTTTGTATGTATACACGGGACACCTTCCTCTATTCCTCTACAAGATGCCAAGCAGGGACAATGCCTTACATCACATAACCTCCTCCCCCCCCCTGCATGCTATTGTCTCGGCAATTCACCTGTTACCAGTGACCTGGCCAATAAAGACATTCGGGGCCAGAGTGATTCCCCAATCAATGACAATGTGGAGGACAAAGTTTACATAGCATTAGAGGAAGAAACAGTCAGAAATGATTATCAGGTAATGTGGCAAAAGAAGGTCAGGAATGGTGATGAGTTAGTGAGTGAAACTATGCTTATAATGCCTATATTACTGTTTGAAAACCAATATACTCTCATACTACATATAAATTCGTACCAAATAAATAAATAAATACCGTTTAGGAGTGGTGTGGAATAGTTATCCTCCCATAGAACTCGTTTTCTTTGCAGCCAGCCTGATAGGAAACTCTGTAAGGTAGGGAGGTACTCCTACCTGTATCAAGTATTTTAAACCTCAGGTGAGCGATTTCTCTATGAATTTTCGATGATTCTCACAAAAAGCGGAGGCTTGAGCAAAAAAAAAAAAAAAAAAATCCAAAAATTTTCGGGACTGGGGTGGGAAAGTGGTTGGGACGTGATGGGTTAACCAGGTTTGGTGGAGACGTTGCAAGGTAAACCATGACGATATGAACTTTTATTTTTTAGAACTATAGGTTAATGATTACAGGGCAGGGTCAGCTTTGCCCTTGCCCTGTAGCCCTGATCTTTGATCTTTAATGCTGAAACCTAGTAAGTCTCGTCATGAACGGTCTGTGAGCACCTCCACCAATTAGGTTAAATCGCAGAAAAACTGTTCATTTTAGCATGGACAGACCTCCTCTCATGGGGCTGTAACTTTTCTCATGGCCACAGTTCTCTGTTTTAGGTGGCTTTACGATATTGACTTCATGGCTGCAGTAAACAAAAGTAGTTATATGATGACTGTTTCTAACCATAGGAAACAAAATTAAACTTTCATACATACATGTTAAAAATCTGTGGAAAGAAAGGAAGTTGCGATGTGAACTGTAGTCCATGGTGTGGCGATCAGGTTGCAACCTGGATAGGCTCTGCTTCTGGATTATTGTTTGGCAGGTGTAGGTACACTTTGCTCCTGTGTGTACTTATGTCACTTTTAAGGATAAAATTCACCACTGCAGGTACTAATGTTATGCATGAATAATGATGTGAAAGTCTCTTGGAGAGAAATTGCATGTGGATGCTGTGTTGCTGTGACTGCTTTTGAGAGAGAGAGAGAGAGAGAGAGTCATCAAGGGAGCTTCGATCAGGTGTGAATATGGGCAGTCACTCCAAGGGACATGCTACCACTTCCCCATAAAAGTCCATCCCTGATCAGAACTGAACTCAAGTTAAGAGAACTGGGAGATGCACCCAGCCTCCAGAGACCATGTCGTAAATGATAGGCTAATTGTGAATATTTGGTATATTTTGAATTAAAATCGGAAATACAAGAACAATGGGAGATTTCATATGGCAGATTATGTCCGATAATTAATCCCCAAACGCCTGGGGTTCCGGGCCGTCATCCACTCCTTATGGGGGATTTCTGAGATTTGGCAAAAATACTCTTACTTCAGACACTAATATCTGCCAAATTATAATAGCTAGAGAAGCACATAAAAGCTTATAAGACTCACCAACTCTTCCCCTTTCCAGTGAAGGTATCTCAAGATCTCTAGGTGGTCCCGTCGATGAGTAAGGATGAGTTGGAAACATGTTTTTTTACTTTTGGTGGGGCGGATCTGACCTCACGCCACTGGCCATGGCCTTGGCCTCGGTGGCTAGCACTGGCAGCACTGACCGGAGTGGTGATTGTAACATTGCCCGTGTGGCCCTGGATAGAATGTGGTAAATTCCACTCGTTTCCAGGCTTCTCCTTAGTCACCGTTGTAAGGAGGAGTCATCAGCCTGTCCATGTGGCTCTCCAAAAGGTTTTCTGCCCGTTTCATGGTGCCATTATGCCCCATAGGTGTATGGGAAAGGAAATATCTCTTCGTCTTTTTGTACTCATTACTTCCGTCAATTATAAAATTTTCCCTTTACCACGATACTTATAATTGCACTTGACATCACAATTACGGGTAATTGCACTTTGACAAGTGAATGCTGTCGCTGCTTCACGCATTATCGTTGAGTACTATAATCTAGAATTCTAGACTGATTTGTACTAATCAGGGTTATCGTGAAAATCTTATAAATGGTATACAGAACTTACATTAATTGTACCTCACATCACAAATACACTGATGCTCATATTCAGCAATATTCCCCTGAGTGTCGAGTTAAATAATATATAGTTATAGCCAACCAGGCAATTTTCTTTCTGGCCCGCTCACAAGTGGCTCTCTTTCAGGTAACAGGTAGGACACACTGATGCCCATATTCAGCACAATTTCTCTGCGTATTGAGTGAATTAATATTCTTATAGCCAACCAGGTATTTTTCATTCTGGCCCGCTTACAAGTGGTTTTCTTCCAGGTAACAAGTATGATACACTGATGCTCATATTCAGCACAATTCTTCTGAGTATCAAGTGAAATAACTGTTACAGTCAACTGGAAATACAGGGAAATTCTTTCTGTTGGCCCTAATTGATCCACAGGACCGACCCAGCAAACATAAAATGAATGGGCCAGTATTTTTTCAATGCTGCCACCGACTTTTTATGTATTGGAATAATGATGTAAACTCTGGCTCTCGATGTTGGTCCGACTTATATCAGTTATTCGTTTAAACCCCGGGATGTATCGGTAGAATACAGGATTCGTAATGGGCCAGTGATGGAAGCCTTTAATCGTGCCTTAATCGGGTGTAAGTAATCATGCCAGTTTACACGTGTGTCTGGATATCTTGAAATTAACTGATCTTGAAACTGACTTTTTCTTCCTTTGAGGAAATAACATTGTAAACTTTTAGCCTTTAAATGCTTCTTCTTAAAAAAACAAAACAAAAAACAAATCAGGATTCGAACCTTTGTCCTCTGAACGCATACCGTACGGTCCACACATCTGACAAATGTTCTAGTGAGTGGAGTCTCTCTTACCCAAGTTACATACATCTATGAATACACATTATGTTACCATCTCAGTATCTCCTTATGTCCCGAATCGCTGCAAAGTGATGGAATGTCTGAAATAAAAATAGATTACCTGCATAGTGTTGCGCTCGAACCCGTGCCTCCAACACATCAAATATGTACATGGTACCAATGAACCAGGGACGACCTCCATAGCCAATAGAGCAACTCCGACCATTTTATAGACCCAGTTGTATATTATTTGTGTGAATACCAATGCTTCTATAACATTATTATTATCAGTTATGGTCTATGAAACTGAAAATTAATTCAGTTGCACAAAAACGTTACCAAAAATAAGACTTTTGTTTTATAACAAGACAGTTGCCTATGAAAAACACCCGTCTTTATCGAAATTTCTGTATTATATAAATATATTTCAGTTATCCAATATATGAAAATGGTCTGTGCTGAATGACGTATAATCATATCCAGTTGTTGGCTGCTTGATTAGCTTGGGCCAACATTTTATTAGCCTGCAATTCTTGACCCAGTTTTCCAAAAAGTTATATTTATATATCCGTACATCAATAGGCCCGTTTTACATACATATATTAATATATATATATATATATATACATATATATATATATATATATATATATATATATATATATATATATATATATATATATATATATATATATATATATAAACCATTACTGTCAGGAACTGGTCCAATGTATGGTTGCCATTTCAGCCCAGTGTCGGAAAAAAAGCTTTATTTATATATATATAAGCCCAGCACAATTTTTACATCAATTGGCCTGATTTAAAAAGAATGTTATGTTCAGGAATCAGTCCAATGCATGATTGCCATTTCAGCCCAGTGTCGAAAAACAAGTTTTATTTATACGAGAGATGTTCAAAAAGTATCCGACCTTTGGCCGGGAAAAATAGAATTATTCACCTGGCTGTCTGAAACTCTAATCCCCTTCAAAGTGCTCTCCTTGAGATTGCACACACTTCTGCCAGCATTCCCGCCATTGTCGGAAGCATTTCTGTGACGCATTTTTGGGAATCGAGTACAGCTGGGTCGTTGCGTTCCACATAATGTCTTCTCGTGACTCAAATTGAGTCCCTTTCAGCGGCATTTTCAGCTTGGGGAAGAGACAAAAATCCAAGGAGCCATGTCGGGAAAGTAAGAAGCCTGACAAACGACAGGAGTGTTGTGTCTGGCCAATAAAGTTTGAATCAGATGTGAGGAATGAGCGGGTGCATTGTCATGATGCAGCTGCCAAGCTCCCGCTGCCCACAGGTCAGGTCCCTTGCGCCGTTCATTCCTCGCATCTGATTCAAACTTTCCTTGCCAAACACATCACTCCTGTGGTGGAGAATCAACCCTTGAGGTGGTAGGCTGAGGTGTTGGAGAGCATTAAAGGATGAGACGTCGGCAAGCAGGTGGCGAGAGTGTTGGAGAGACGGCTCTTCGGTGTTTAATCTGGATATGACCACCAGGTCCACTGTCACCTTCCCGATGTTCTGGGTCATTAATCGCCTCCTCCTTGCCGAATTCATCACTTTCATGGACTGTTCCCTCTTCCTGTAGAAGTCTCGGAGCCTTCTCTGGCGGTGGAGAGTGGGTAGGGACTGGAGGGCGAGAGAGGTCGCGCTCCATGTGGTAGCTCTTCCTCTCCTCCGAGGATGTGCTCTCGCTGAAGGTCCGTGAGGGCATGGTGTCGTCCAAGGCACGTCCAATTGCACTATCACTTTGCCTCTTCCCGAGCACTAAGGGCAGAATTTTCACGAGGGTCAATGAGGCGATTCGCCCTTCATGCGGTGCAAGGGAATCGGATGATGACGAGGAAGAAGACATGGCTCCTCACGCTACCACTGCCGTGTACAGACTGAACTGTGCAACCGCGGGGTACCTGGGGGTCCTACCTACCCCGTTGGTATCATAGGAAATGGTCGCAAGTTCAAAGGGTGGCAGGAAGGTGAGTGCAGTATATCAAGTCAGCCGGTGGCACTCCGCACCCTGAATCATGATGGCTATATACCTCAGCCAGTGGTTAGGGGTTAAAGCACGTCTGATAGCAAACTCTCACCCCATTTCTGTCTAACTCTCTAATGCAAAAGTTGACCGAAACTCCCAGTCCTTCATTTATGCAGCAAGTCATCTCTGTCTGTCTGTCTGTCTGTCTGTCTCTCTGCATTTCCTTCAAGTTATGACTTCCAGTATTGTAAATGCAAAGTGTCCCTGTATCTCGAAACGAACGAAACATAAATTTGACTCTTTTGAACTTTTTTTTTTTTTGTGAGGGAACAAATATAGTTGGATTCTAGCCTTTGGTTCCTTCTTCCTTGCTAAAACAAATTTCCCCTCTGCCCGTTTTACCTACCTGTTGCTTGGAACTAATCATACAAGGCGATACTCATATGAATGGGAACCCGTGTGGATGGGAAGCTGTGCGATATAAAAGTAACATCGAAGCAACTAGAGACATATCAGACCATTTACTAACCGGGGTGAGGTGAAGGTCTTTAATATTCATGGATACTGGACGTAAGTGGGAAGAAGTTGTTTAAGCTGCTAAATTTACAGGGGAAGAAGTAGCTTAACCAGGTAAATATAAAAGGGAAGTTGCTTGCCATAATGAATTTCCAAATGAAGGCTGCTAGCAAATGGAGTATAAGTAAACTGAGAAGCATGGTTGATGTAAGAGAAAAAAATAAAGTAAAATAAACAGAGGGGACTGAAAGAAAGTGGATGAAATTTTGATCAGCCGTGCATGATGATACAAGGTATGAGAAGAATGGATTGTAGGGAAAGGTATACAGTAGTGGTTCACAAGGTTAAGGTATTTAAAAACAGATAAAATTAATTGGTTAAAAAGCATAAAGGGAAAGACTGTAAAAAGAGTGTGAGAAATAAAGGGCGAAAATGATATACAACAATTACCTTTTAAACACAGATAACCTTTAATCTAGAACGAGGTCATTCAAGATCATCATCATGGAGTTAGTCGAGTGTGGTGCGGATGTGGGTGGGGCGGTGAAGTGGGAGGCGGGTGAAGACGAGGAGCCTCGTCGACCACATCAGGAGGAGGCTCTCGAGAGACCACTCTGCGAAGGCGGCGAGGAAGGCTGAGTCGCCACTCACCACAACCACCGTCACGCACCATGACACCTGCCGCAGCTGCTGGCGACATCAGGGTGCAGGCTAGATGAGAGTAACCCTCTCGCCTCAGCAGTAATGTGAGAGTGACATACCCGCCTCAGCATTAATATAAGAGTGACCTACCTGCCTCAGCAGTAATATAAGAGTGATCTACCCGCCTCAGGAGTAATATAAGATTGATCTACCAACCTCAGCAGCAATATAAGAGTCACCTACCCGCCTCAGCAGTAGTATAAGAATGATCTACCAGCATCATCAGTAATATAAGAGTGATCTGCCAGCCACAGCAGTAATATAGGAGTATTCTACCATCCTCAGCAGTAATATAAGAATGATCTACCCGCCTCAGCAGCAATATAAGAGTGATCTCCCAGCCTCAGCAGTAATACAGGAGTAATCTACCATCATCAGCAGTAATAAAGAAATGATCTACCAGCCTCAGCAGTAATATAAGAGTGATCTACCAGCCTCAGCACAAATATAAGGGTGATCTACCAGTCACAGCAGTAAAAGAGTGATCTACCCGCCTCAGCAGTTATATAAGAGTGATCTGCCAGCCTCAGCAGTAATATAGGAGTGACCTACCTGCCTCAGCAGTAATGTGACAGCGACCTACTTGCCTCAGCGGTAATGTGAAAGTGACCTACCCTGCGATCCTGACTGCCCACCTGTGAGAGCTGTGCCTGCGTCAAGTTTACATTCTGGCCGTCCACAGCCACCTCGAACACCCACCCCACGGCGCTACAACACCAATCACACCTGCAAATTGTTCAGATAGTTTGACTGAAATCTGGCGGGAAAAGAAATGTTGACAAAATTTCAACTTTCATATGTCATTCGCATCTTTCCTACGTTTGGGGAGCTAGTACTGAAATGTGTAAGTCATTATTCTTACCGGGGTGTTTCTCGTGGTGACAAGGATAGCAAAGGAGTCTTCTTCAGAAGCCGTTTGTAAAACTGTGTTGAGAGCTTTTACTGTGTGGGTCGACTCTCCCGTGCCCACTGAAGTAGTCAAAATTCTAAAATAGAGACTTAACACTTCAGCCTACTGTATCAATGAATTACATTAAAAGTGAAAGGGAGGATATACATTTCAACATATTGTATCTCCAAACAACGTTAACAAAGAGATATAATTTACACTTCAACTTATTGCATCACTGAAGTACGTGAAAGAGAAGGAGGATTTACACTTCAGCCTGTTGTATCACTGAATAAATATTATATCAACCGACTGAGTTTCATAATACATCGATAAATTTTACAGCATTCTCAAGCGTCCCCCTCTCTTTCTTGGTGTGTATGGAATTTTGGCTCTATATAGCATGATAGGGCATAACTAAGATAAGCTACTGTGTTTGAAGGCGACTTACTTATCATTCCATTTCCATGGGCATGACTGTGACTCAGTAATACCCGGGAGTTTAGTTTAAGTTTGTTCATAAGGGCACTTACAATGTACTATATATATATGTGGATTTATAATGTACATAATAGTATTTATACAGTAGTAAACATAAAGGGATTTAGTGTGTATATAGAGGATTTATACTATACATCAGAGAATATATAATGTTCATTGGGGTATTTATAATGTACATAAGGGGATTTCAATCTAAACAAGGGTTTTATAATGTACTTAAGTGGATTTATAATATACATAAGGAAATTTATAATGTATATAAGGGGATTCAAAATGTACAGAAGTGGATTTGTAATATACCTAAGGAGATTTATAATGCATAGACGTAACAAGATATATTTTGGGAGGAACTACCATCTTCCTCAGACTACTTCGCCTGCTACAATTCAGGGACTCTATTTAGTACACATAATCGTTGCTCCATGATTTACTTTTTCTGTTGCAGCGAGGAAGAGGTGAGGAGAGGTGAGACACTTCAACAAGATGACCACCATCATCTCTGCTGGATAGTGGATGAATATCAAAGTGAATTACTGGTATAGCAGTAGTAGTAGTAGTAGTAGTAGTGATGGTGGTGATGGTGGTGGTGGTAGTGGTGGTGGTAGCAGTGGTAGTGGTAATGGTGGTGGTAGCAGTGGTAGTGGTAGTGGTAGTAGCAGTGGTAGTAGCAGTAGTAGTAGAGCAGTAGTTGTAGTAGCATTTGTTGTACTTGTTGTTGTTGCTGCTGTGATTGTTCTTGCTCCTGTTCTTGTAGCCCCAGGTTCATATGAATGTGAACCCAGTTGACTGCTGGCTGGTTGCCCCTCTCCTGCAGCACAACATCCTCTTTTAGTGGCGGGGAGCTGGGGGTGGAGGACAGTGAGGGAGTTGAGGGACATTTATAGAACCGGACAGCTCCACTGGTCAGTTATACCAGTGCTACGACATGAAGGCGTCCCTCTCCAGCACTACAGATATCACAGAGGCCGAATTACACTTATTTTCCCCCATACCGTAGATACACACCCAATCGCATGAGAGATGAAAAATAGGCTGTAATATCGGTAAATTCACGGGCATCAACCACCCGAGGCCTTTTCCATACTTGCATGTGTCAGCTGTGGTTGTGGCTGTGGTTCTAACTTCACAATATTTTGTGTGTGTGTGTGTGTGTGTGTGTGTGTGTGTGTGTGTGGGAACTGGGCCACTCCCTCCCTCACCTTGAACACTAAGTGATAGTTGAGTGAAGTTCGATCAGCCTTATTCATGAGGTGCAAATGAATCTTCTTGGTTACTAGTTGAAGCAATCCTCTAATCTGACTACACTTGGCCATTAACCAGACTATAAGAAGTTGGCGATCTCTGTCAGATTAAACACACTGTACCTTCCTAGTTAAACTCATTTCAGATAGATCGTTTTTATCACTTTGTCTCAAGTATTCCTTGTTTCACTTTTCGTTCATAGTCCATCCATAGTCATAATCATTCTTATCATTATACAGATGTCTTCTCCCACTGGCTTATATTTATTCTTATTCTTTAGTGGATGACTTTGATATTAGGGAGTACTTAGATTTATAGAGAAGAGAGGGCCACCACAAAGGGAAGTGAGCTCATCCAGCTGCTTTTAGCCATATATAAAAGTTTGCAATGTAAGCACACTAAATCTGTTGAAAAGTTAAGTAAGTAAAGATTAGATTTTTTAATGTGACATAATTTCTCATATAAATTTTTCCCGATCAGGCACCATGCCATAATGACGCACTACGGGCTATACAGATTTATTTACCAGGCCAAATATAGATCACGAGCAACTTTCTGCTTCTCTTGCACAGTATGAATAACAGCCTTCTAGTAGTAGTCGTAAAAATAGTATAATGGCAACATCCTTTTATTCATGGCGTAAATTCACACATGGATAAAACGTCAGTATATCTTTATTTCAGAATTTAATTACAAGAAATTGTTAACATACTTCATACTCATTTTTTAGTTACCTGTCACCATGTCTTATTTAGCAATGACTGTAGTACAGATTTACAGAAAAATTTACATCATCTCCTGCGCCTGCCTTCTGCCATTTTTGTGAGCATTTCCTTCCATTATAGTATCTTGCCTCCATATCATTTCATTTTACTAACTTGTGTTCTTCTTCATCACCGTTTTCTTTCATTTTACTAGTTTGCCTAATTCTCCATATCCTTATCATTTAATTTTACTAAACATGCAAAAAAAAAAAATAATTATTATTGTCGAACATAGATTTACTGAGGACGGTGGTAGGAAAGCACGTACAGGGGTGAGCAGTCGATCTTTAGGTCGCTGGTTCATTGCTGCCTTTGGTAAAAATAGATTAAGGATTGGCATTTCGTAGAGAGACAGACGGAGACAGAGAGATGGCTACTTTTCCAGACAACCCATCATACTTCAGGATTAAAGCCAAAGTGGTAACATGTAAAGGTGCGTGGAAGGATTTCTGACCATCATGCAACAAGTGGAAGAGCCTACGGCCACAGTTGGTTATACAAGTATGCCTTATCCTAATCTCGTCTTGCTGAGATCAAGGATAATTATGCAGCAAAATTGATGAAATATACATTAATGTTCCTAACGTTGGTATTTAATGATTCTTTAATTATATTTACTGCACCACTTATGTTTCCAGGGTAAAAGGTAGAGGGGCTGAAAAATAACCCTTTCAATCCGATGTTGTATATTATCTTGCTATCTTCAAACGATTTTATCTAGTTTACGGAGAGACATCAGGTTGTGAAAAGGTCGATGGAGACTGCGCATAACACCTCACTAGATATCATCTCTCCAAGATTAAAAACCGTCAGGGTTAATAAGTATATAAAGAAATGTACTCACACCACATCGTATCTAGCAAACATAGACGCCAGAAATGACTGTTAATTATAACCTTTGTTAATGCCACATCTGATTACTGTCCCTTAATATGCAGGTTGAATAATTTGTACAACCGATATTTACTCTTGTACATCTGTAAATAAGAGTAAAAGTAGATGATGTATATTCTAATTTCCACTCAATTCATGTCGGCGTGCCGCAGGGATCAGTTCTGGCACCAACCCTATTTCTGGTTCATATTAATGATCTCTTATTTGTCACCCACAATCCCATCCACTCATATGCAGATGACTCAACACTACATAGTTCATTAACACTTAGACACCCATTTACAAAGTCTAATATCTCTACCTCTCAACTTAGTACAGCCATCTCCATAAATCAAGACCTATCTACAATCAGTGAATGGGGACAAAACAACCTTGTCTCATTTAATGCTACTAAAACTAATTATGTACAATTTACTAACAGACAGATATTGTCAGATTCGTACATTACTTTCAGTGCTACTAATATTCCCATCTCCAAAAGTATTGATATTCTCGGCATCTCACTTAACAATGCCCTCAGCTGGACCTCTCATGTTAGATCACTTGCTAAAACCGCCTCAAAGAAACTTGGATTATTAAACAGAGTCCATAACTTCTTCACTGACGAGCAGTTAGCCATAATTTATGTCATGTGCACTCTCAGCTTGAATATTGCTCACCCTTGTGAAATGGATGTGGAGAGGTTGCCTTAAAACAACTATACAAAATTCAGAACAAAGCTGTTAGAATTATTAACAACCCTGCCATTATAAATAAACTACCTCCCCTACAAGTAAGAAGGAATGTTGCCTCCCTTGCATTATTTTACAGATATTTTTATGGCAAATGCTCAGAAGAAGTTGCGTCCATTGTGCCTCCTCTCTATGCCTTCCCTCGTCCTTCACGGGCATCTGGTAGCGCTCATGACTGGAATGTCACTCAGCCATATTGCAGAACTTCTTCCTATCAGAATTCTTTCATTCCCAGATCTGCATCTCTCTGTAACTCGCTTCCCCAGAGTTGTTTCCCTCCAAACTTCAACCCACAGCTGTTCAAGTCTAACTGTTAGAGATATTTTATGAACAGAGGACACCAGTAATCTGGTGTATGGACTATTTTCTTTTATTCATTTGTTTTTTCTTCCTCTGTTCTGTTATTCAAAAAAATCTGTATATTACTATTTTTATTTAAAATGGTCCCTTGCATATTAGCATGAGTTATACAGGAATTTTTAGGCATGTAATAAAGAAAAAATGGAAGACTGAATGAAAATTTTTCTCTTGGCAGTCACTTGGTTCTCGATACAAACTGTGAAATTTTAAAACAGATTTATTAATACATTTTCGATGAATTAACAACTCTTTTATAATTTTCTGACACAGGACTCAGAGGATCATGGCTCAGATGAGGATGCCTCTCTGGACAAAAAAAAGAAAACGGCACATCAGTAGGCTTCTAAATTCAGTTCTATGGATGGATAGGCAAATAAAGCTTGTTGGTTGGTATGGGTACACAGGTACTGGACTAGTTGTGGCTTTCCTGAAAAAAGGAAAGGAATTCCTCTCTCTGTACTTGTTGGATCGCAGGTCGCCCTCCTTCTGCCAGCGCCTAACCCATATGCGGACCGTATGGCGCTCGTGCCCATCCGCTGCACTATATCCCTCACTGATAAGCCCCGCATCCAAAACCAGGCGCAAAGACCATATAATAATGTGTCGGAAGACTTGCTAACAAATACTACTTTTTGCTGCATATCAAGTGTTACGACATCACGTGGTGGTTTTTAAGCTCAGTTGCTCACGAGCCTCAGGCGGGTGAGGGTGAACTGAGGTCGTGATCTCGACTCCCCTTTCCAGCTCTTTTAGGCATGATGAAGGTAATTCTCTTGCTCTTGTTTTACAGACCAAAGTCCATATATATATATATATATATATATATATATATATATATATATATATATATATATTCATTATCATCATCCGGATCTCCTTTCCCAGCCAACGGCAGGTTGAGGAGTAGCAATGTCCAGACAGCCTAAATTTGCCCAATCCAATGGGCCACGCTTCCATTCACTCATCATTCAAGCACTCATAATCTTGTCTCTATCGGATACGCCAAAAACATTCACCACGTTCTGTAGCTTCACATAAACCAATCCGACTGAGTTAATCTGGATGCTACCTCATTAAAAAGGGGTACCAAATCCCTGACCATGCACTTCTCACAACATTCATCCAGCCAGCTCGATCTCTGGACCTAGCCTCACCAACTTCCAAACCTCCATTCTCACACACTCATCCACCTCACACGGTGTAAATGCTACAATCACTGCCACTTTCACCTTCTCAAAATTGAATTTGACATACATACATCTCGAGCTGACACATTTGTAATCTCTCATGCCACTCTGTCACACTTGATTCATCAACAAAGCAACTTTTTCCTTGCATCTTTCTCGCCCATTCATTCCAGATCTTACACATTTCACACCCTTCTACTCCTCCACGTCGCACTCTTTCATCTTCATTTCACACAATGCCATCACAGCATATCTCTCATTCTTCAGCACATTCACCACTTCCACCTTCTTGTTCTCCTCATTCACACCTCTCACATTCCACATGGCCATGCAAATCTGCCTATTTGGTTGGGGCCCTGGTTAGGTATTGGGCCCTCCGAGGCTGTCTGAAACGACTGCCATGATTAAGTGATTTTGAATAGGGGAATCTGGGGGACACTTAACTCTGCCAGAAACCCCGGTTATATGGTTACCATACAGCGTAGTAAATGGTTTCCTGGGTACAGGAATCCATTTGGCTTGTCACTCAATGTAGTGCTCATACGACATCACTCTACATTGAATGAGTGGATGATGGGCACCCTCATCCACCACATACATACACACACACACACACACACACACACACACACACACACACACACACACACACACACAATTTTTATCTGATAATACAGTTAATATCCAGTTCTGTAATAAACAAGTGGTTGTGAACATTTTTTTTCTTTAATTCCTACCTTTTCCTTATGCTTACTGAATTATAAGACCCGTGTCATAGGAAGAAACCCTTCATCACCCCCTTACCTACCTTTAACCAACTCTTCATTAACCCTTCACAAACATGTGAACTTTTCATCATCTCATGAACATCAACCTTTTATCACCAGGATATTGTCTACCCATAAAATTACCAGAAATAGTGTGATAAAAATAAATAAAAAAGATAAGTTTTATGCTGCCATGGTATCTTATTATAGTTCATGTCCAAAAATCGTTGGATCCATTTTCTGAGTTAGCGTTAATGCCAAGTGACGTCATGACTGCAGCTCCTCCTTATCCCTCCAGTGTGCGTGCCTGACATGTTATGAAATAGACTTTGGCCAGACGAATCGCTTACAGTCCGCCATGGCAATTTGCTTATAGGATCGTCGAGGGCACATTCTATATCCCTGAGTAAAGCAATTAAAACTATATGCGATGAAATGGAAAGACGAAATATAGCAGGATAATTTTACTAGATCGGTTACACTATGGAATATTTATTTCCAGTAAAGGGGTGACACCAAACGTAATGCATCCCCAGTTTTGGAACATTCAAGATAATATCAAAGACAACATACGGTTATGGCTAAAGAAAAACAGGATTGTGAAACGTAAGTGAGTGTTGTGACTGCTAGACTGTGAAAACAAGTGATTGTCTGCTGATCGAAGGAGAAGAATGAAACGGAGGGGGAGAAGGAAGTGAGGTTTAAGATAAGCTTATACTAAGGAGCAGGAAAATTTGAAACAGTGAGAGAAGCCATGTGTACTATGTTGCTGTGTTGTGATTGTAAGAGAGAGAGAGAGAGAGAGAGAGAGAGAGAGAGATTCTGTAGAAAATCATCTGGAGGCAGCAAATGGAAATGCCTCATCGAAATAACGAGGGTAAAAGAGACTGCGTATGAGACAAGCAGGGTTGTTTGGTGTCTGGACGAAAAGCTGGGGAATTAAAGAAATGACCTGACGAACTGTGGAAGCATTAGTAACAAAGGATGAGAGAGAGAGAGAGAGAGAGAGAGAGAGAGAGAGAGAGAGAGAGAGAGAGAGAGATACTGATAGAATTATAACCATATAACTGAGGAAAGCCAAAAGACTCGCACGTGATAGTAAGAGGAAAGTAGAAAAGAACGTTGGACAACAGCAACAAGGGACAGGATAGAAGGTGGTTTGGCAAAGAATAAAAGAGTGTTACCGGCTGACGGGAGAGTGCCAGATCAGAGTCAGAGATGACCCTTTTTACCTTAACCTGGCCGACAGTTTCGTCCTTTTACAGCTTGTTTCACGTAGCGGAGTGGCAGAGAGACAACTTTATGGCGCTACATCCTTTCTGTTTCTGCACTTTTCCATAATTAATATCATTTTCTAGTGCCACTCTATCGTAACAACTCGGCATTCGAGTTAAAGACTTGGCAATTTTTAGGCCATGTTGGAGTAACAAGAGTATAGGCGACGACATAAAACCCTAAGTTCATCATGTGACCCCAAATCTCTCCTTCCGATAATGTTGAGGAGTTCCCTGGTTTCATGCAAAAGTTTCAGCTGTTGATATAAAATGGTTAGGATTTAGTATGAAATAAATAAACTAAACAAAGAACTTCATCATAACTGTTGTCGCATCTACAGAACAATACAATAAATAATTTGTTTCGTGAATTCTGATTTTTTTCTTGTACTACCGGTCCGCACTTACTGTATGCATTCCAAGCCTTTTCTTTCGTTTACTACGCCCATCCTTCTAAAATAATAATTTCTTCAGTTCAGTTAAACTAATTTAGGACAAATGATCTGACAATGCTGTAGTTAAAGTTTTTTTTTTTTTTTCTTAGAGAGACCGGCATGATCTAGGATGAAACGAGTCAGGAATTAAAACAAACAAGGCAGCACCATCACAGGTTCGATTCCGATGCGTCTTGGTTCGTCTGTCAGTTTAGTCACTTTAAGGTGTTCTTGATAACTTTAAGAAAAATTTTGCATGTGTGCATGAGTCACTGGTGTCATTAAACAAGAGACTGTATACTAAGACACGATGATCAGGTAAATGAGTTAGGCTGTCCTGGAGCTCATTGAGTAATTAACAGGACTTCATGAACCTGTAACCATATACGTTATATATAACTGAAATTAGTAAATTTAAGAACACACACACACACACACACACACACACACACACACATATATATATATATATATATATATATATATATATATATATATATATATATATATATATATATATACTGAACAGAGGAAGGAAAACCAAATTAATAAAAAAAAATCCATACACCAGTGATAACTGAAGAGAGGAAGGAAAATCAAATTAATAAAAAAAAAAAATCCATACACCAGATTACTGGCCTCCTCCATTCATAAAATATCAGTAATAGTTGGACTTGAAGAGCTGTAGTTGAAGTTTGGGGGGAAACAACTCCGGGGAAGCGAGTTCCAGAGATGTGCAGTTCGGGGAATTAAAGAATGTTGACAGGCAGAAGTTCTTCATTCAGTCCAATGGCTTTGTTTTCTTCTGAAATCTGAACCATGTTATATAATTTAGAATAGAGTTTTCAAACTGGAGGTGTTAAATAAAGCCTTTATTAAACCGTTCAATACTAAAGGGATCTTCTAATCTGAATAATATTGAGAGTAAAAAGAATATATGACAAAAATACATCATCTAGTTCAAGAAGTTAATGATAAGTCTCTGTACAAGGAGGTGGACATATACTTGGGCCTGTTTCACGTAACGTCTGCTCAAGGTGAGGCCATCGACTTTACCTTTTCCGCCATCCACATCTACACAAAAATCCTAGTATGGCAGGGTCCGGCCGAGATCGATCCGTGGGGCTCTCTGTTGCTCTTTAGGTCCGCTGTGTAGGTAGGTGTTGTGGCGGCACTGATGGTATTCGTGGCTGCCACCGTCATCATACCAGCCTTCTATAATACGGATGCTCTAAGCTGGACCAGGTTGTCAATTAACACTGATAGCGGTGTGCGGGTGTTACTGTGGCAAGGTGAGGTAACTTTAGTTGCATTTTTATTGTTGTTGGTATTATTATTATTATTTGTTTTATCTCTTTTTACCTACATTATTGTGTTTGATGACTTCGCGAAAATATATACTGACCGTGTATATAGATTATTGTTAATATTAAAACTACTTCGGGAATTTAAATTTCTTAGGAATGTATTTTAAATGAAACCATCATGCAGAAATTATTGAAGGGGGGCATAAGTGCTTTATATAATATACCATAATGGTTAACAAGGGATTGCTGAATCTGAGGGGTGGTGGTGGTGGAAGCGAGTGTTGGTGGGGGTGTGGATGCTGATGACGCTGGTGCTGGTACAGAGCTACGCCGGCACTCTCTTGTCACTCCTGGCTCTCAGATACATAAGGCTCACCATAGACTTATTGCGGGACTTAGTTGATCATCACGTATCCATCCTGGTACCAGGCTCTTCATCACTCTCACAATTTTTTTGGGGGTAAATACTTGAAAAGTTTTGAAACTGAGAGTGTAAAACTGTAGTCATCCACCCAGTTTTTAAGAGTAATGTATGGAATTCCAACCGTTATTAAAATTTATCAGCACTATATTGCCTTGTACAGATAACAACATAAAGAGGCCAGACTAACTCTATTTTTGTTAGACGATCCAGAAATCTATTACAGATGCTGTTTCAATCTCTGTCAATGTGAAGGAAATCTTCGGCTGAGCATAAACTGACGTCACGAGATTTGACAGTTATTATTGGCTGGCTATAAATAGGAGGAGCCAAGAGATGTGGCCTTATGAGTCCTGCACATCCCATTGGTTGGGTAGGTTAATTGGGTGGAGCTTAGCACAGTAATGTCACAAGTACTGGCACTTCCCAATGGCAGACACTCCTACTCAGTTGCTGTCTCTGCAAAGAAGCACGGGGACTATGCATCAGGGCGATTAGTAGTTATGATGACTATTAAAGTTCATAGTTATTTATTTAACAAAGTATGTTCCGACCGAAAAGTTCAGTAGCTTAGTAATTACTGATAAATGGATATACTATCCAGTAAATCTTTTGTTAACAAAGGTTTACGATTATCACATTTAATCCTACAAGAAGCACTTGAACATATTTATCTCTGTATCATTTTCAAGAAATTTTAGGGACGACAGGCTTTTCAGCATGAGTTTTTAATGTTTTATATACACTGCAGGTGGTATGGATGAAACTTCAAGGATCACTACAGCACTTAACAACACTGTACTAGAAGCTTCAACATGGACACTTTGTTATCCTCATTACGGAGAAGTGAACGCCTGTGAATAGTGCTTACTTCCAGCACAACCCAGGCCTAGGTTGCATCCACACCAAATCCATGCCGGTGCGGGCAGTTGGGGTGGGAATTTTTTATCACTGAAACCTATACGAGTAGCCTTACTGGACACGGGCGCGTACTTCTATGGGCTATAATGATGCAGTTATCCCACTAATGCCAGCATGCATTTAGTGTGGACATAATGGTCTGATTTGTTCTGTTGCTGCATTGCAAACAGATATATAGTAAAGAATATGTAGATCATTTACTTCTTCAGTTCGAGAATGTATTTTATATTCTGCTTTTTTATGTTCTAGATAAATGTGTTATATTATGAAAAACATACACCAGTGGATGAAAACACTCGTTAGACACTGATGACAATATTCATCATTCGGAGTTACAATAATGCTAAAGCTCAGTATAACTCCTGCCTGTCAAATGAGCTAACCCTCACGAGGATACAGAACCACTATGCACGTTAATCCTAAAAGGAGGGTAAGCATAGCATATACAGTATACAGTGATGAATATGTTTCGAGATGTCATACACACACATACATCACGTAGTTTGGTCTGGTGCAATTTCCACTTTAAAGTGTCCATATTAGTAATAAGGGAATTATAAGGGAGTAATTATGTCTATTGAGACATAATTAATTTCATTCATAATTCATTAAAAAATAAAATAATAAAGTCAGAGCAAAACATTGTTTACACAATACAGACCAGCATTTAAGTAAAAATGAGTCTCGTAATGTTACAGTATTCAATAAGCACGGTGAAGCTTTATTGTGATATTTTTAATGTTGCCAGATTGCAGGTGTGAGTGGTGTCGTAGAGTCGTGGGGTTTGGGGGTGTTCCAGGTGGCTGCGGATGACCAGGACGTCAACATGACGCCGACACAGCTCTCCCGGGTGGTTGGCCTGGCACGCTGGGTAGGTCACCTCACATTACTGCTGAGGCGGGTAGGTCACTACAATACTCTTATTCCTGTAGATTATATCATAGCTGTTTATTCACTTATTTTTAAAAAATATTTCGTACCAATCACACGACATGAAACATTAATACAGGCGGATATTCCTACTCAGTTGCCGTCCCTCCAAAGAATCATGGGGAATATGCACCCCAACGAATAGTAGGTATGATGGATATTAAAGTTGACAGTTATTCATCTGACGAAGTATATTCTGACTGGATAATTACCAGCAGTTTCTGTTTAAGAGTTTACCTTCTGAAACACAGCAGATGCAGTACGGAACACCAGACGGCGAAATGATTCCCCCTCCCCCAAGCGGAGAGAACCCAAGGCTGATAGTTCATAAGACTTGGTTCCTTCTAAAAAAAAAAAAATAAATAAATGAAAAAAGTAAAAAGACAGTAAAGTTCAAAATCCAGTAAATTCGAGTTGCCTAGGAACTTTACCAGAGAGTTCAGAAAACAGATTCCAGACTAATAGGATGAAAAAGGGAGTATAATGTATCTGTTCTTGGTTTGTTCATAATTAGAAATATTGGATTTTGGTCATTTACTGCTCAGGTTCATATTTGACTAATTTTGCATACTAAATACTAATAATATCACCAGGTGAGTCAAGTGTCATGGTTCGTGACGGTGGTGGAGAAGAGTGACGACCCAGTCTTCCTCGCCATCTTCGTTGAGTGGTCCCTCAAGGGCCACCTCCTGGTGCGGTCGATGAGGCTCCTCGTCCTCACCCGCATCCGGTTCCATCACATCTCCCACAACCGCACCACAATGGCCATGACAAACTCTATGTTGCTTCTTTTGAATGCCGATTTACCAGTGCAAAGGTCAGTACCGGATATTTTTTATGTTGAATTTGGTAGTGTGATTGGCATATATATCATCTGTCTATCTATCTATCACCAGACGCCTTAATCCTGTAAGGGGTGGCCACAAACAAATGGCGTCCATGTCGCCTTGTCTCCCACCATTTCACTGCCCAGCTCCCAGCTTACACCCCCTTCTCTCAGATACCTCTCCACTTCATCCCTCCATCTTCTCCTTGACCTTTCCCGCCTCTCCACATTCCCCTCCACCTCACTCACATACACACTTCTCGTCAGTCTCTTAGTCTCCATCCTCTCCACATGACTAAACCACCTCATTATGTTTCTCTTAACGCTTCCTATCACATCCACATCCATACCGCAACACTTCTTCACATCATCATTTGTCAGTTTGTCTCTCCATGTGACTCCACAAGCTCCTCTCGAATACATAATTTCCACTTCTCTCAGTCTTGACTTCTGTCCTTCCAACAAGGTCCAAGCTTCACTTCCATACATTAAAGTTGGCATCACAATACTGTCATGTGCTATCCGTTTCACTTCTATGCTCTCTTCTCTATTTCTTATCACTTCTTTCAAGGAACCATTCTTGAACCCTTTCGAGCACTTCCCTCTCTAAACTACCATCCTTAATCATCACACTACCCAAATATTTAAAACCAATCACATTTTCCATTTCCTCCTCATCCAACGTCACCTTACATTCACTGACTTCAGTTCTCTCAAAGACCATAACTTTACTCTTCTCTACATTCACCATTAGATTCCGTTTCTTGCACACTCTCCCAAACTCATTCACCAAGCCTTGCAGCGTCCCTTCTTCTTCACTTAACAACACTATATCATCTGCAAACAACAGTACAGGGAGTTTCCAAACACTGTCATCTCTCATTAGGGCCGTTCCACCATCCACTGCCCTGCCTTGTATCTCTTTTATTACCCCATTCATATACAAATTGAACAACCATGGAGATATGACACATCCCTGTTTCAATCCAACCTTCAAATAGTAAAATTCATTCAGTTCACTATCCGCACGCACTGCAGCCTTAGCATCCTCATACATACTCTTCACACCAATCAACAACTTCCCGGCTACTCCATATATGCTTAATACTTTCCACAATCCTTCTCTATCAACCCTGTCATATGCTTTCTCGAAATCCATGAAGGCCGCATACAACTTCTTTCCTTTCTCTAGAAACTTTCCAATAAAGATCTAAGAATGAATATCTGATCTACACAACCTCTTCCCTTCCTAAAGCCTCCCCGTTCTTCTCCAACCAATTCCTCTGTTATTTCCCTAACTCTGTCAGTAAGTATCTTATCGTATAATTTTCTCATAACACTAAGAAGACAAATATCCCTATGATTACCACACACTTCTTGTTCCCCTTTTCCTTTGTACAGGGGAATAATTATACCTGACTTCCAATCCTCCGGGACTCTATCTTCCTCCCAGGTCAATCTGCACATTTTCCACATCCATTCTACTACTATCTCTCCCTCATGCTTCTGCATATCACCACACACTCCGTCAATTTCTTGGCCTTTCCCCATTTTGATATTCTTCATTGCTTCCACAACTTACATCCTACTGATTTCTTCCTCTCTCCTCACGTCCCTCCTACTCCCAGTCATTCCCCAGCCACTTATATTTGCATTACTTTCATTCTTTGAGTTCAACAATAATTCCTCAAAGTGTTTTTTACATCTGCTCATGTTTTCTCCCTTCTTCACTAGTAATCTACCATTTTTATCTTTCACTCCCAACTAACTTCTTTGGCAACCTGTCTAACTCTCTTTACCCCTTTCCAGAACATTTTCTCACATTCTCTCCACTTTACAAATTCCTTCCAAATTCCTCATCCACTCTCTTCTTACTCTCTCTTACTAATCTTTTCACTTCTCTCTTCCTCTCTACATATAACTCTCTCTTCCGTCTCTTAACTTCTTCCACGCCTCTGTTTCTCATCCACTCACTATATGCTTTCTTCTTTATTACCACAGCCTGTCTCACCTCTTCATTCCACCATGCTGTTCCTTGTACCCCCTTTCGTCTTCTCTTCTCTTCACACACCACCTCACATGCTGCACAGATTTCTTCTGTGAATATCTTGCTCACGACTTCCACGTCCCCCATCTGCTCCAATCCATATTTATCCAATTGCTCCTCCACTTCTCCCTTATATTCTGCCCTTTTTTCATCCTCTTGTAACCTTTCCACTTTCCTTGCATATACTACTTCTTCCTGTCCTTCCATTCTTCTATTTTTCAATTTCATTTGGACCCCAATTTTCAGCACCACCAAGTGGTGGTCAGAAAGTCCACTCCCCCAACCTCTATATGCTCTTGCATCCATTACACATCTCATCCGTTCATCCACACACACATAATCAATCATTGCCTTCCATTCATTCAGCTTGAACACCCACCCTTCTCATCACTCGCCATGTATACTTAAGAATCATTTTGTGCATGAAGAGGGTATTGGCTATCATCAACCCCCTCCTGCTACAAATGTCCACTAAAGTGCTGCCATTCTCATTTATCTCCGCAGGGATATGCCACTCACCAACTACTCCATCCACCTTCACATTCCCTACTTTACCATTCATATCGCCAGTCAAAAACACTCATTCCTTTCAGACTTTTCCATGCACGCTTCCACATTTGTCTTCTCTCATTCTGCTTGCACAGTCTTGCGTTGGCACATACACGCTATCAATCCCCCACATTTGTAGCTCAACTTTTAGTCTTACCCACACAATCCTTGGGCCAACTGACCCATACTCTCTCACATTCTCATTCCATTTCTTTTTCACAGTACACACTCCTTCTTTTGCCCTCTTATTCTCACCTACTCCCGCGTATATACCCCATCCATACTCCGATTCTCTCACACTCTCACATGACCATGTAGTTTCAATGAATCAACATACATCCACTTTCGCACCCTCAAGCACCTGAACAATTTCTCTCTCTTTCACGTCATCATTTGCACCCCATTCATTACGCGTCGCGTTCCGTATCATAATATTGTTAATTTTACAGATACTGAGATACATATATTTAAAGGTACAGTGTCTGTTTCTGCCTTCCATACAGCGACAAAGAAACTCAACCCTTGCGAATCGCTGTGTGGACGTTGCTCAGAGGGCTGGAGAAAATGTCAGGTCTGTCTTTCTTTCTTGAAAATTTTGACATGTACGTTTCATATATTGCCCTTATAACGAAAGCTACAAATTTCCTAACACGTAACTTAAAACGTGTTCTTTTCTTGAATGTTTATTCCCTTTTTACTATTCTTGTCTGGCGGCAGTGACCTCTTGTTATAGAGGCATGTTTCTTTTTATACTGATCAGTCATTCAGTCCCTGTGATATATTCCCAATGGCAAATATAATTAAGTGGCGGTTACCAAGGCACCACGAAATAATAATACATGCATAGATCAGATGAGGTTTTGAGACCAGCGAGTAGCAGGGAGGAGAATAGTCAATGCTGGTTAAGTAGAGCTTTTGCCTTAGGAGTTTCTATTTGACAGAAATTTATGAATGGAAAAAGAGGCTGCTTTCCTCGTATCTGGATATTTACTTCTACACAGTACATCGATTGAGTTGGTTGAAAAAAAAGGAGGATCGAGACTAGTGTGTCCAGTACAACAGAGAGAATATATGATGGGGGATTGTGAGTCACTACAAGAGGTTTTTTTTTTTTACGAAGAAAGGCGAGAAATATCTAGAGGTCCTTTTATCATGACAACTCCTCACTGAATAAGGTACCAGGAAGCTACATTTGACTAATAATTAATGTCAGCTGAGAAAATGGGCAATGAGAGACTGACTAGGAAATTGTATGTGGGTGAGGTGGAGAGGAAGAGAATAGGGGGTAAACTGAGGGTAAGACTGAGTGATGGAGAGTTGTATGAATAAATGTGATGTGAGCTGGTGAAATGGCAGCCTGATGGTAGATGACAGGGCAACACAGAGGCACAATTTGTCTGCTGACAACCCTTGCGGGATTAATGCATATGTTTATAGTTACGTAGGAATTGGGGCAAAAAGTTATAGCAATTACGGTATATGGTTATAGTTACATAGGAATAAAGGCATATAGTTTTACTTACCCATGGAACACTAACCCTCAGTTCTAGTAACACTAACACTACCCCCGGGTGTCTCACACCCGAAATTTGGAAATAAATCAGATGCTACGCTTTATTAATATAAATGTACATGAACGAACTTTAGGCTTTGTACTATAAGTTACCATCACAAAGGAATGAAAATCTTATGATTTGGATATGTAAATGATAAACAAAAAAAGGAACTAAAAATACAAATTTCCTTGAAATTCTCACGAAAATATATATGCATGTAAAAAACTGGCAGATGTCTCTAATAATCCTCCCACATAATCCTAGGCTCATCGGGTCACCTCTGAAGGTGTTGCCATTCACTAGCTGTTATATCATCTGTATGGAAGAGCATTGAAAATAGGGGTTACCACACCCAAACCAAGTTCTGCAGCCTAAACCCACGAGCACAGAACAACGGTATAACCACTCTCTACCACGGCTGGTGGAAACCTGAATCTACTGGGAAGCTGGCTACCCCAGGAGCGCGGGAACCCTACACAATGGCAATGAGATCAAGTGCATCGGTTGTGATACACCCAGGGTTAGCGTTCCAGAGTTACATAGGAATATGGGCTTATGGTATAGTTACTTCGGAACAAAAGCATATGGTTTTAGTTTGACAGGTTACCACTATATCCTGCAACACTTTTCTGTTCTCCCTTGCTCATGATCAGCCTGTCTGTGGGGCACCGGCTGCAAGTGTCCTACCTGAAGATGCACTGAGAAACATAAGTCATTGATGATCCAAGAGCTCCTGGGGGTAAACGCGTTACGATCTTGGGGCCAGAGGTCACACTGCTTGAATATATTGCATAGGCTATGAATTATATGTAAGTTCAGTCATTATATTCCATTTATTTTTGTTACAATTCTTTCACTTTAACTTGGCCCCGATTATCATCTTGTGGCTTATTTCATGTTCAGTAGTATAATAACAATGCTTCAGCTCTACATCCTTCCCAAAACAGTCCCTTGTGACTAGCATCATATTCTTACATTAACCATTTCTAGTACTGAGTATTCAAGATGGACAGATGGTAGTCTTAGGCCAGGTTAAAGTGAAGAGAGTATAGGCAAAATATTTACATCTTTCTATCTTTAGTGCTTTCTGTAACAAGAGATTAATAACAGAAAATGAATCTAGTCATGAAGAAGTGCTGTGGAAAGGATGTAGAGTAATATTTTTGTCTTATTCCGCACTTGAGCTGCAGAAACCAGGCTGCAAAACGATGAAAATCTCCAACTAGTTAAAATGAATGAACTACATGAGTCTGAATTATCACTAAAATGAGAAATTAAGTAAAGATATACCAGAGGTGAAATGTGAATCAATTATTTTACCACAGCATAAGTATAAATACAAATAAAGGATACATTAAATTTATACAGTATTTCATTGACTACAAATGGCGAACCGAGACTTCATATCATCATCTAAATATTTTTCTTGCATATCCTCGGATTCGATTTCTTTACTCCAGTCACGGGAAGCTGGGATGGCAGATTATCAAATGGCTTCTGGACAGGCATGGTCAGCACGGCCATGAGAAAGGTTAGTTGTACACACTGACAAATTACTGGCTTTCGTTAACTACATGATTAACTACATGTAGAGTCCATCATCTTTTAAATATTTTAGTAATGGTTTGGTATTTTTCTGTGTGACCTAGATTATTAGTGTTGAAAGTGTGACAGTTGCAGCTGTGAATATAAAATCCTCCCATCCTCTTCGGTAACTATACAATGTTTGGCAGACGATAATGGCCTGCTAACGTGATTCTTCCTGTCTTATTTTTTTTTTTATTTTTTTTTTATAATATTTCATGCCGCTGACTCACATATCTGTTATCAGTTGCGATATGATTCTACAACTCAAGTTTACGTAGCATTCATTAACCCGCGCCGTCCCGAGGACGTACTTCCACGTCCTCACGTTTTGTCACAGCCAGTCCCGAGGACGTACTTCAACGTCCTGCAATTGCAAGGTTCATAATTTCCACAAATTTCAAAATTCGCGGGAGATTTTCGTTTCGCCCGGGTACTCAAGCCTCCCCTACCTGCCGCCAGGCGGGCAGCGTCCTAGACCCCGCGTGACCCGCGCTCGCCCTTGTCTCGGTCACTCACCTGCCAGCAGTGACCCAGGTCAGACATGGCGCGGAAAGGTCTCTCAGATGAGCAAATTGCATCCGTCCTGGAAGCCTTCACTGGAGACAGTGATTCTCCACTCGATGATGATGTGGTGGATCGCGATTACGTCCAGCCAGAGGAAGAAATAAGTAGCAGTGATGAGGAGGTCCCTTCGCCCCGAAAAACGCGGTATGTGACATACCGTAAGGCAAGGGAAGGCCAGGCTGCTCCCCAACCACGTGCACAGCTATCTCTCCATCACGATTCTGATCAGGACGAGGATGAGGACGATGAGGATGACGGAGGGCTAGGACGTGATATCGCCGAGTGGTTGGGAAAGGAAAAATATCACCACGTGGATCAGAAGGTGGGGCGAGACGACACCTAAGGTATGGTTCAAGTACTTTGTCTGGGGAAGTAGCAAGTGGTGTGGTGGGATTGCTGGGAGAAAGGGAAAGTGTTGTGGCGGCAGCGCGGGGTGAAAGTGAGAGTGGTGTGGGGTTAGTGCGGGGTGAAGGGGCCATTGGTGGGAGGGAGGCAGCACGAGCACGTGGTGCTCGTAGGCCTAGGGGAGAGGAGGTTGAGTCACTCCCAGCACTTCTTTCGCCCCTGAATATGCCCAAACTTCCTCCCCACAGCCCCAGGATGTGGGGAAAGGAAAGAAAGGGAAGGGAAAGGGTAAAGGAAAAGGGAGAGGGAAGAGAAGTGCGAGTGATGAGAGGCGCCGCCTCTCCACCTCCCCAACCTCCCCCACCACCCTCACCTCCCTACCCTGACGAAGGGGACGATGGTGACGTGGCTAGAGACGGTGGTGTCACGTGGAACTGGGAGGATGGGAGTAATTTTACTCCCATCATTCACCAGTTCACTGAGGAGTGGCGGTCAGGTTGCACGGCTCCAGGTGTAAATGCTGGGTCGTCACGTTTAGATTTTTTCAATTTGTTTTTTGATGAGGCGTTTGTTGGGCGCATAGTAGAACAGACGAATATATTTTCACAATCCCAGCGCCTTGAAAGTGAACGCCTAGGAACCACAAGCAAGCATGCAGAACAGTATGACTTTCCCGTGACTATATCAGAGATGTTCCTATTTTTGGCCCTGGTAATCTTGATGGGTGTAGTGAAGAAAAATCAAATTCCTGCCTATTGGACAACGGACCCAATCATCCTAACACCTTTCTTTGGAAAGGTGATGGGTCGTAATAGATTTCAGTTTATTCTCGGCCGCCTCCACTTTTTTGATGCAGATGATCCAGCCAATGCAAATAACACCGATAAAATGAGGAGAATTAGGCTGGTATTTGATCCTTTTACGGGAAATGTTCCGCTCCTCATTTTATCCCTACAGAGACCTCGTCATAGACGAGAGTCTTGTATTGTGGAGAGGCAATATTTCCTTTAGGCAGTATATACCCAGCAAGAGACATCGTTTCGGGTTCAAGATCTTTGTTATGTGTGACTGTAAGACTGGTTATGTGCAAGACATAGTCTTGTACACGGGCGCACAGAACAGATATAATAGAAGATCGGAGTATAGGACTCTCTGGGGCCGTGGTGAAGACAATGATAGAAGAGTACCTTCATCGTGGTCATGTTTTGTACCTGGACAACTGGTACACTAGCCCTCTTCTCGCTAGGTTCCTCCACCAACACGACACCGGAGTCTGTGGTACAGTCAAGAGAAACCGTCGCCATATGGTCAAGATAGGGAGGAAACTTGACAAGAATGAGGTGGTTTTCTTCCAGGCCAATAACATCCTTGCAACCCTGTGGAACCACAACAGGGAAGTTTGCCTCCTATCAACTGTTCACAGCCCCCTGATGCACCGCACAGACTCCGTGGATCACCGTAGCGAGAGGAGGCGCAACGTATGGAAACCAGAGTCTGTACTTGCCTATAATCTGAACATGAGGCAAGTGGATCAGTCAGACTCGATGATTTCAAGTGTTGACTGTGCCAGGACAACGATGAAGTGGTACAAGAAACTCTTTTCCACTTGCTCGACATCACGGTCCTGAACGCCCACTACCTGCACGCAATGACCACCGGAGTATCCGAGACCTTTGAGGGGTTTGTGAGGAGCTGGCACGTGAAATAATCGCCAAGCATGCCCAGGAAAGACCCCCACACCGCCCCCGCGCCCCCCGTGCCTGCTCAGACTCCCCTACGTCTTGCAGCCCGCCACTACCCCAGCGCAATTCCTTCCGGAACCAAACCGTCGTAAACCCCAGCGTCGCTGCCATGTATGTAAGCACTCGACAGTCAGACCATCAACGCAGAGAAAAGACACAAGATACGAGTGTGTCGAGTGCAATGTTGCGTTGTGCCTTCAGCCTTGTTTCAAGGAATACCATAATCTCGTACACTTCTGAAACTGTGTGGGAAGGCGAAATGACGCTCATGGTAATGGTAAGGCCAGTCAGTAGGTGCTAAGTCAAATATAAAGTTGAAACGGGTGTTATTTTTTCAGAAAAGTAATGTATAAGATGAGAATTAGTGTAAGTGGAAAGAATTGTTATCAAAACTACACCCACTGTGTAAATCTGGTCAGTAAATATGTGATAGCAAGGAAATAAAGTGGAAACGGGTGTAACGTTAGCATGAATGAAACATAAGTTGAACATTACTGTAAGTTGTCATAATTGATGTCACGATTACACCCACATTCTGGTCAGTAAGTATGTGATAGGAATTATATACAGTGGATGATGTTGTGATGTTAGTAGTAAGGTATTTTATAAGTTGATTACTTGTGTAAGATGAAACAAATGATATCGCGATAACACTCCCTGTGTAAGTACGCGCAAATATGACGCTAAGTTCCATCGTACGTTCAGAAATGATGTAATATCAATTATATCAAGTGTTTACATGTGCAATGTTAGTGTAGAATAATTATATAAGTAAAAAAATAGGTTGTAAGTTGAATTAGTTGTCATAGCGACTTCACCGTGTGTGTTACTATGCGCTATTATTACGCTATATATTTACGTAAGGCCTGAAATAATCTCAAAACAGTTCTATAAAGTTGAAAAGTGTATAATAATATTAGAAAGGTATTATGTTAGTAGAAAAAGCACAATACGAGTTGAAACATCAGTCACAGCGAGTTCACTCACTACGTAAATTAGCGCTAGCATTAAGCTAAATGTTATCAAAAGGCCTGTGAATACGTAAAAACAGTTCAATATAATGTAAAATGGTATAATGTTATTGTAGAAGTATTATGTAAGTAAAAAAAATTATATGTATCATGATTTTAGAATGTTAGCGATTCATGGGAACCAAGTTGGCCGATTTTCCTCGTTTCTCACGATGGTACAATGCTTATTTCTGCTCTATTTTTGTATAAAATCCAATATACTCTTTTATCACATGTTTTTATGTTTGTAATAAATTCATTTCTACTTACTTTCATTGGTTTCCCAAACTTATAATACCATAGAAAACGTTTGATGCTCACACCGCATAGGGAGAACACGGGGCCAGGTGGGACCATCGCATACCTGGTTAAGCTAATTAGGGACCCCAGGGACCACTTTCTTTGCCACCGGCCATTGTTTCTGACCAAAAGCGAAAGTTTAAGCCAAAAAAAAAAAGGTCGAAAATTGCCCGGGACTGGGGGGTACCAGTGGTCGAAAAGTTGCCGGGACGGGGCGGGTTAAAGTGTTCTTGATAACTTTAAGAAAAACTCTGGATATGTTGCATGAGTCAATGGTGTCATTAAACAACAGACCACATATTAAGACACAGTGATCTGGTAAATGAGTTAGGTTGCAATTTACCTGAATGAGTAATTAACAGGACTTCATGAATCTATACCAATATACATTATATATAACTGAAGTCAGTAAAATTAAGAGGAAATACAACTTATATTAATTCTTTCAGTCCAACAGCTTTGTTATTTTCTGATCTCTGAACCATGTTGTATAATTCAGCACTAGAGGGATCTCCTAATCTGAATAATATTGAAAGTAACAAGAATATATGACAAAAATACATCATCTAGTTCAAGAAGTTAATAAGTCTCTGTACAAGGAGGTGGACATATGCCTGGGCCTGTTTCACGTAAAGTCTGCCTGAGATGAGGCCATCGACTTTACTACTCCTGCCATCCATATGTACTAAAAAAAAATCCTAGTGCAGCACGGTCGGGCCAAGATCGACTCGTTCGGCTTTCTGTTGCCATTTAGGTCCGCTGTGTGGGTAGGTGTTGTGGCGGCACTGATGGTAGTTGTGGCTGCCACCGTCTTCATACCAGCCCTCTACAGTATAATATGGATGCTCTCAGCTGGGCCAGATTGTGGATTAACACTTATAGCTGTGTGTAGGAGCTCTTGCAGCAAGGTGAGGTACCTTCAAATGTATTATTATTATTATTATTATTATTATTATTATTATCATTATTATTATTATCTCTTTTACCTGCATTATTGTATTCGATGACTTCGCAAAAATGTGTACTGAATGTGTATTATTTTTAATGTTAAAGGTAATTCGGGAGATTAAATTTCTTAGCAGTGTATTTTAAATGAAACCTTCATGCAAAAATTATTGAAGGGGTGCATAAGTGCTTTTTATAATATGCCATAATTGTTTATCAGGTATCGCTGAAACTGAGCAGTGGTGGTGGCGAAAGTGCACGGATGCTGAAGATGCTGCTGCTGACACAGAGATATGCTAGCAATCTCATGTCACTCCTGGCAGTCAGATACATATGGCTGCCCATAGACTCACTGCCGGACATTGCTGATGATCACGCAACCGCCATTGTACCAGGCCCAACAACACTCACACAGTAGTTTTTGGTAAATACTAGACATGTTTTGGAACTGAGAGTGTAAAAATGTTGACATGAACCCTGTTTTTAAGGGCGATGTATTGAATTCTAATTGTTATTAAAATTTATCAGCACTATATTGCTTAGTACAGATCACAACATAAAGTGGCCAGACCAACTCTATTTTTGTTAGACGATTCAGAAATCTATTGTATTGAAGATGCCGTTTCTATCCCTGTCAATGTGAAGGAAATCTTTGGCTGAGCATAACCCGACGTCACGAGACTTGACAGCTATTAATGGCTGGCTATAAATAGGAGAAGCCAAGAGATGTGACCTCATGGGTCCTGCACATCCTATTGGTTGGTTTAGATAACTGGGTGGAGCTTAGCACAGTAACGTCACAAATACTGGCACTTCCGACTAGCTAAGACCTGAGTGGGAGGAGACGATGCTGGAATCACGACCTCTAGTATAAACCGGCTAACCGAACCCCACATACATTACCTCCCTGTCATTGCTGAAAGCCAAACCGACCCAGTGTTGGAGTCGACGTCACACGTTTAGGTGCCGCCCATTGGCTAAATTGTGTAAGAAGACTGTGAGAGATACGTGTTGTCAGGTTTACACTGACTTGCCAACACGAACGCACAATACCTTCCTACTGTCGTTGAAAGCCAGTCGAAGTCAGTTGGTTTATGTTGCCAGTTATAATCAAATCATGGGGGTTATTAATATCTGGACTACTAGAGGTTTCGGCTTATGAATATGTTCTTGAAAAATTGTTTACCTCCATAAAGGTGCTGGAGAAAGACACCTTCACGTGATGGCACTGACATTGCCAGGGAGTTCCTCTGGCTGATTATGCAAGAATCCCTCAACTCCCTCAATGAGCCCAAAAGGAGGAGGATGGACTGCTGGAGAGGGACAACTTCATCATTATTTAGTGATCTATTCAGCCTATTTTTTTTTCCATCGATCCTTGATGCCAAGGCCCAGGTAATTAAGCCATTTTTAGTTGTTTTTAATGTTTTATATTTTTGTTTTTGTTTTAATTTTTAGTGACATTAATTAATAAAAAGAAAAAAACAAAAATGTAATTTAGACTGTAGCACCAGTCGAGCAGGGCAGTACTCCCAAGGTGGATGGAAAGTTGATGACAGGGAGAGCTGGAGCTCCCGTTTCATCAGCCCTCATGACTAGTTCCTGACCATCCCCCTTTGCTGAACTTTTTCAGTGTTTCAGTAACACAGAGAGTAGGCCAGCATGCTCTCCAATACAAGTTTCTCTAACTATCATCACTAAACTACATGCACAGTACACACGACACCTCCTTTTCAAAATTAAATAAAAGAAAAATGGCGCAAAACAATAATATCTCGGAGTCCCCGGGCGGGGGGAGGGTACCATAAATGCCCCTACCATCCGCCCCTCTCCCGGTAACGACACTCAGAGTTGCCTGGATCCACTGTCTGACTCACTTCATTTCTGCAACATTCTCGGCCTTTCCTCTTTCTGTCTGTTGAACACCACCTCTCTTTCTCTAATCCTCACTTTCTCTTTCTTACTGAGACCCAGCTGTCTGAGGCAACTGATAGCAAACCCTTCTCTGCATCCTCCTACTTTCCCTATACTCATTTCAAAGCCAAAGGTGGATGTTGCGTATATGTATGCGACTACCTATTTTGGTCTCGTGTTCCTGAACTTGTTTCTTCTGAATTCTCTACTCTCTGGCTTCGGCTCTCCTGTCATTCTCTAACTAAATATATCTGTGCTGTTTACTTATCTCTTAATTCTACTGACTATAAAAAATTCTTTGACTATCTTACTTCTGCGATGGAAAACATTCTATCCATTTCTCCTTTCTCTGAAATCTCCATTCTACGAGATTTCAATGTTCACCACCACCTTTGGCTCTCCTCTCCTTTCTCTGATCCACCTGGTGAACAAGCCTTCATCTTTTCTATCGTTAATGACCTAGAGCAGCTTGAACAGCACCCTACCCATATCCCTCACCGCCTTGGAGAGAGCTCCAACATGCTTGACATTTTCCGTATAACTAATCCTTCCGTTTACACTGTTATTCTTTTATCTCTGTTGGGCTCCTTCAATCATAACCTTGTTACTTTAACCTGTCCTATCGCTCTGGTACGGCCTGTGGACCCTCCAAAGAAACGACGTCTGTGGCACTTTGGAGCTGCGGATTGGGAGGCCCTCAGGCAGCACTTCTTTGATTTTCCCTGGAATATTGCTTCCGTGGCCGGGAGCCATTTGACTGTGCCTCGTGCATTACGGAGGTTATTCTCTCAGGCATGGAAGCATACATTCGTTTCTCATATCCTCTGACTAATGCAAGAAAGCCTCGGTTTAATCACGTTTGTTCTAATGTTGTCTGCAACAAGGAGAGGGCCCATAAAGGTACCGGAGCCAACCCACCACCGAATCACATATTTTTATGTTTCTGCCCGGAATTGTGCTAAGTCTGTTCTTCGTTCTGCAAAAAATAATTTCATCTATACTAAATGCTCTTAACTCTCCAACTCGAATTCTTTCTGCTCCTTCTGGCACCTTGCCAAAAATCTTTCTAATAGTTTTACCTCATCATCCTTCCCTCCTCTTTTCTGCTCTGATGGCTCTGTAGCTATTTCTTCTACTGATAAAGCAGATCTCTTCGCTCAGACTTTCTCCTCCAATTCCACCTTAGACGATTCCAGTGCTGTTCCTCCCTCACTTCCCCCTTCTGAGTTCCTCAAGGCTGTCATAAAAATTACTTCAGCTGATGTATTTTCTGCCATCACTGGCCTCAGTACTAACAAGGCATATAGGCCTGATGGGGTCCCTCCTGTTGTTCTCAAGAACTGTGCTTCTTTCCTTACACCCTGCCTAGGTAAACTCTTTTGCCTTTGTCTTTCTACTTGTACCTTTCCTTCTTGCTGGAAGTTTGCTCTCATTCATCCGGTCCCAAAGAAGGGTGACCGTTCCCAACCCTCTAACTATCGTCCAATTGCTTTAACATCCAGTGTTTCAAATGTTTTTGAGTCCATTCTTAACAGAAAAATTTTAAAGAATCTTTCCTATTACAACCTTCTTTCTGATCGTCAGTATGGGTTCCATTAGGGACACTCCACTGGCGATCTTCTCACATAGCTTTAAGATTCCTGGTCATCCTCCTTTCGGGACTTTGGCAAAAGCTTTGCCATTGCACTTGACATCTCAAAGGCTTTCGATCGAGTCTGGCATAAATCTTTAACTTCCAAACGGCCCCCTTATGGTTTCTATCTTTCTATCTGTGCCTTTATCTATAACGTCCTTTCCGGTCGTTCTATAGCCGCTGTTGTAGACGGCCATCATTCTTCTCCCAGATCTATTAACAGTGGTTTTCCTCTGGGCTCTGTTCTATCACCAACTCTCTTCCTTTTATTCATCAATGATCCTCTAAGCTGTACATCTAACCCTATCCACTCGTATGCTGATAATTCCACCCATCACCTTTCCATTCAGTTCCCACAACGCCCATCTCAGCAGTTACTTCAGCAAACAAGGGATGAGGCTATGGCACACCTAATGTCTGACTTGGTTCATATCTCTGACTGGGGTAAAAATAATCTTGTTGTTTTTAATGCATCTAAGACTCAGTTCTTACACCTATTAACTCGTCAAAATCTTCCACAGGTATACCCACTAATGTTTAATAATATTCAGCTTAATCCTGCATCATCCTTGAACATGCTTGGGGTTTCATTTACTGGGGACTTATCTTGGAAAGATCATATTACATCTCTTGTAAAATCTGCTTCCAAGAGATTAGGTGTGCTAAGCCGACTCCGTTCTTTCTTTACCCCTGCACAATTGCTGACTCTATACAGGGGTTTTATCCACCCCTGTGTGGAGTACAACTCTTATGTGAGGAGGCTCCCCACATACAGCTCTTCTCAATGTGGTGGAGTCAAAGGCTTTTCGTCGCATTAACTCTCCCCCCCTTACTGACTCCCTTCAACCTCTGTCTCTCCACCACACTGTTGCATCTTTATCTCTTTTCTAACACCACATTAATGGTCACTGCCCCTCTGAACTGTCTGCATGCATTCCTCCACCTCTATGACGGGCGTGTAGCACCCGTCTAGCAGCAAACTCTCATCCCTTTTCTGTCCAGCTCTCTAATGCAAGAGTTAACCGTTACTGTCAGTCCTTCATTTATGCAACAGGTCAACTCTGGAACTGTCTCCCTCTGTCTCTATTTCCTGCTGCCTATGATCTCCAGTCTTTCAAACACAGTGCGTCCAGACATCTCGAAATGAATGGATCTTGATTTTGGCTCTCTCTTGTATTTTGTTTTTCTCTTGGAGGGAACAGTTATTGTGGGTTCATGGCCTTTGGTTCCTTCTTCCTCGCATTAAAAAAAAAAAAAAAAAGGATGAGGCTATGGCACACCTAATGTCTGACTTGGCTCGCATCTCTGACTGGGGTAAATATAATCTTGGTGTTTTTAAATGCATGAAAGACTCGGTTTTTACACCTATCAACCTGTCAAAATCTTCAACAGGAATACCCACTAATGTTTAATAATATGCAGCTTAATCCTGCATCATCCTTAAACATGCTTGGGGTTTTATTCTCACAAGACTTATCTTGGAAAGATCATATTGCATATCTTGTGAAATCTGCTTCCAAGAGATTGGGTGTGCTAAACCGACTTCGTGACTTCTTTACTCCTGCAAAGTTGTTGACTTTATAAAGTGGTTTTATTCGCCCCTGTTTAGAGTACAACTCTCATGTGTGGGGAGGTTCCCCCACATACAGCTCTTCTCAATAGGGTGGAGTCAAAGGCAGTTCGTCTCATCAACTCTCCTCCTCTTTCTGTCTCCCTTCAACCTTTGTCTCTGCCGTGTTGTTGCCTCTTTATCTATTTTCTATCGCTACTTCAATGGTCACTGCTCCTCTGAACTGTCTGCTTGCATCCCTCCACCTCTACTACGGGCGTGTAGCACCCGTCTAGCAACAAACTCTCATCCCTTTCCTGTCCAGTTCTCTAATGCAAGAGTTAACCGTTACTGTCAGTCCTTCATTTATGCAACAGGTCAACTCTGGAATTGTCTCCCTCTGTCTGAATTTCCTACTTCCTATGATCTTTTGTCTTTCAAACGCAGTGTGTCCAGGCATCTCGAAATGAATGGATCTTGAATTTGGCTCTATTTTGTATTATTTTTCTTTCTTTCTTGGAAGGAACGTTAATGCAGGCTCAGACTTTTGTTCCTTCTTCCTTGCATAAAGAAAAAAAAAAAAAAATTGATAAACCTATGCTACAGATCGCTACCCTACACTAAGGTCTAAAGACACCAGTAGCTAAACCAAACAATATATTCAAATAATGCCTACACTAATGGGTAAAATACCTCGACCAACAATGCACCATCGACTGCAAATGGGTAATGCCACTTGTTTGTTAATGATCTCTTTTGTTTTCTTAGACTGCCAACCAGGGAATTATGAAAGAAGTGGGTGATCAACTCAGATGGGTCGATTTGGCATCTTCTCACCACAAAATATATGACCATCCTTGATTCTGTGGTCAGGAGCAGCACCTTCATCATCATCACCTCAGGCGCGACTACGAAGATGCTCATGACACAAGATTTTCCAGAAACAGGTAAGATTAGTTCTATGGAATACAGACAGTGATAATGTTGTATAAATAATGTTATCACTATGGCTTATCAATAAAAAGACAGTATTATAAAGAAGCCACATATCAGTAATTCAGTTTCAGTGCATTTAGATTCTACTTTGCAATGTTCATAGTGAGTGCGAGAGAAAGGTGTAAGAAAATGAATGATTTGTAACCTGGAGAGAGAGAGAGAGAGAGAGAGAGAGAGAGAGAGAGAGAGAGAGAGAGAGAGAGTACTCAGTGTCTATTGCCTAATCCTCTTTATTGCCTCATCTGTAGCATAAGGGCCCTGGGCTAGACTGCTTACTCTCGACCTTTAACCCGAGGTGTCCCGATAACATATGGATACGTTGCAACGTTATCTCACGGTGAATGCCAGTAACATATTGATATATTCTGCAATTGCTAGGTCCGTCATTTACAAAATTTTCAAATTTTGCTCGTGATTTTTGGTACGTTGATGCAAGACTCCTTCCTCTACCTGACACCAGGTGGGGAAGCTGCTTTACCCCGCATGACCTCCCCCACCCCAAAAGCCATTGTCTCGGCAACTCACCTGTTAGCAGTGACCTGGCCAGTAAAGACATGTTGAGCTACGGTACGAAATTCAAGGCGAGAGTGATTCCCCAGTCGATGACGATTTGGAGGACAAAGATTACGTGGTGCCATAGGAAGAAACAAACTGAAGTGATGAGGAGGTAACGTCAACAAGGAAGGTGCGGTATGTTGATGTGTTCATTGACTGAAACAATGCTTATATCGCCTATAATGTTGTGTGAAAACCAATATATTCTAGTACTACATATAAATTCGTACCTAATGAACAATTATCTACCTATTCTGAGTGGTTTGCAATAGTTACCATTACATAGAAAACGTGACAGCCACAGTACATCTCCAGAGAACACAGTACCAGGTGTTTAAAGGGTCACCTGTTCAGACCACTTCTAAGCTCAGGTGAACACTTTGGGGGGCATTTTCCAATGTATCTCATAAAAAGCATAGGTATTAAGCGAAAAAAAAAAAAATCGAAAATCTGCCAGGATTAGGGGGGGGGGGGGCAGTGGTGAAAAGTCGGTCGGGACACGGCAGGTTAAAGTGAACATGACCATTTGCTTTCTTTTGAGTAACATTATTTGAATTATGTAAGCAATAACGTAAACTCAGCAACACTTTGATGGATCTTCCCAAAGTTTGACGAATACACAGCGGAAAAATCGAGCCATCTGAAACGTGCTTGCGGAGATAGGGTTGTCACTGTATTTTGCTAGTTGTAAATTTTCTTCAGGCGGAACTGGGGAGGTAGCTGTATCTTTGGCTATAGACCCTTGTGGGTCACATCCCATTAGAGCTCATTATCTCGCTAGGTAAGCAAGCGTCTATTTGGTTATATGGTCACCATCCAGTGCAGTGAATGGTTTCCTGGGCTATAAGAAACCATATGGCTCGTCAGTAAGTTATGAGTCACTGAAGGTAGTACTACATCAAGTGAGAGGTTGTGGGTGCTCCCATCTACTATCAGTGTCACTGTCCATACGTCTAAATGATATAATGCAACTGAAACCAGTGATGCTACCAGCCTACGCACATCGCTCGCTGGGTTGGTAAAATATTTGAGTCGCAAGTGAAGGGAAGATCAGACGGGACATTATTTACATTTTAGCAGTGGAAGCCTTCATAACAAAGTATAATTCGTACCAAAGGACTAACTAATAGTTATCTAACTTAAAAACCCTGAAGGCATAATAAATCATGAATCCTGTATTGGGGCAAACTATGGATGTCTTGAGAAGATTTCAAATTAGCATCATACTGATTTAAAGTTTTGTGCTTTACAAGTACATGGTACTTCTACCTGGTCCGTGAAGAGATTGTGCCCATGATGTTCGCGATGGTAGGACCCAAAGACAGCCCTCTTGTCCCCGCCCTTAGTTATGTGTAAGACAATAGACATTTTTTTTTCTTTTTAGGCCCGCTTGGTTCAACTGGGCAGATGGAAAGTTTTTCGGTGCAGTGATGACAGCAAGTCCACTAATGAATTTTTTGTCAGCGCAAGGCACGGTAGTATAAAAAAAAAAAATCTTTCAGAATTTCAGTGATTTATACCTGGTTGCCAGTTTATGATATTGCTGAAAACGAGTTAATAGCAGTGTTATATGAAAACAGTATTTATTTTTTGAGAAATCAGTAACAGTGGAGATATTTTGTTGTCATTAAAAAAGAAACCTATATTACAATATATCATGGGCTTGTACAAAACAACCAATATTTCTATAGCACGGTAAGAATGAAATGGAAAGTGGGATGCAAACTTTTACTCACTAGATGCCATTTCTGGTTCAAAGAAAAAAAGTAGATGAATGCAAATAACTTACTCCAAAAGCAACTTACAATACCTATTTTTGTGTGAATGGTAAAAGTAAATACTGAATGGAAGCATTATATTATTATTCAATATCTGCATTACGTATTTTCTGAAATAGAATAATAAGGCTGGTGGAGTGAGGTTTGTTTGACCACTAGCTTCAACTCTACTCGCCAAACTTCACCTCACGCCTCAGTCTTCCACGAATAACCATCAGATCTTCACTCAGTATCAATAATATATGGGTAAATATGCCTTCACGACTGTTTGAGTTTTGCAATAAAGATGAGCACGATTCTTAATACCACCATTCATATAAGTGCTGTCTGGGGCACTGAAAAAGACGCAGTTCAATTCAGTACCACTGACTGTATGTACTGTTGCACAACCCATGTGTGTATTGAGTGGTATAATAATTCGTGTAGGAAGTACGTGAAAATTGAGTAAAATGAAATTACTTGTATAGGATTGTGATATGTATTTTTATCATTATCAAGGTAGTGGTGGAAATATATAAAGACTTGCAAAGTAAGGCAATGTATACACACCAAATGTGAGGTGAATGTCAAATGCTGCACCTACCGGATATGTAAGGCAAATAGTTATTAATATTGAAAAAAATAGGCATGCAAAAATTCTGGCACTTTTCACCGACTGGACATGCTAGTGGTGCTGGCTGGGGAAGGTTTGTCCAGCCTGGTCGTGTTTTGCCTCGAATCTCTCTCTCTCTCTCTCTCTCTCTCTCTCCCTCTCGCCACCTACTGGATAAAATTACTATATCAACGGTACTTAATACTGAACATGAAGAATTCCAAATCGGTTATTAACTGTTGCATCCTGACAATAACCATGCTAAACATGCCCGTATAATTAATGCTAACCAGTTTACCCAATCACAGCTTTTATCACGTACTGTACATTATGTATATAATAAGGAGTTTATGGACAAAATAAAGGATTATTATACCCATCTCAACAATTATCCTTATGACTATTTTCTTTTTTCGAATTATAGTTGTTTTAACTATTTCCTTAAAGTGAAATGGAAAGAACAAGAAGAAGAAAAAAATCCATTATCACCTCCACTCAGTGATCATGATAATGAAATGAACGGGTTTGTCCAATAATACACCCAGTCACAGAAATTCATGCCCCTTTCTGTCAACTTAATTCTAGTTAAACCCATTATACTTCATCAAGATCAGTTCCAGTCCACTTATGAGGCAAATCATATATTATAGGTTAGTGTAGTTCCGTTTTCTGTAAATATAAACCAAGAGATCCTTTTATAATAGAGTATCTGAGCACGTTAAGTAAAATATTATGCATAATTAACGCTACAGCTTGTATATAAAAGTCACTCATATTACTGACGTTTGTTAGAATGTTGTGATAGCTATTAATGGCCATTAATGATAAGAGACGTTGAACACACACACACACACACACACACACACACACACACACACAGTTTAAGAGCATTACTACATAAAATGGAAGAGAAATCGGAAAGAATTATACTAACTGGAGATTTTAATACAAATATATAGTGGAATACTCTACATATAATAAACCAAGAAAGCTGTTGGGACCAAAAGCTCCTGGATCTCGTGCAAGAGTTTTTCCTAACGCAACATGTAAGGGAAACCACGAGACAAAGAGGACACGATGTACCTTCAATGCTAGATCTCATATTTACTAGGCAAGAAAATGATATTGACAGTTTAATATATCACCCTCCACTCGGCAAGAGCGACCATGCAATACTAAATTGCAACTTCAGGATAGCATATGACAGAGTTAACAGCAATGAAAGTTACAAAAAGAGCCTAAACTATAAAAAGGGAAATTATCATGACCTAAAGAAGTACTTCTTAGAAATTGATTGGGAAAATGAGCTTAGAGGACAAGATTTAAATGCTGTATAAAAAAAAATTCTGTGAATTTTATGAAATAGGAGTCCAGAAGTACATCCCACAGCACAAAGAAGCAGAAAGGAAATAAAGAAATAGTTCAATACACAATGTAAAAAATCAAAAGAAAGAAGAGATTTGTTGAATAGATACAGAAGATACAATAGTGAAAGGGCATATATTAATTACAAACAGGCAAGAAACGATTATAGAAGAATAAGGAGGGAAGCCCAAAAACAGTTTGAGGAGGATATCATAAATATGAGTAGTGATCAACCGAAGCTATTTTACAGCTACATCAGAAGCAAAACCAAAGTAAAAGATAAAATATAGTCCATTACGGACGAGGGAATCACCTATACACAAGAGAAAGATATTTGTGAAGCACTAACTAAGAATTTCTAATCAGATTTTACAGAAGAAAAAAATTTTGAGAGGGACTATGTGGAACATGCATGCCCACACATACTACCAGATTTGCAAATATCAGAAAAAGTAATACAGGAGGAGTTAAGTAAATTAGACAAAGGAAAAGCAAATGGTCCTGATGAAATTTCATGTTGGGTGCTACGAGAATGTGCAAAGGAGTTAAGTAAGCCATTATTTTTAATTTTCAAGAAATCCTTGAGTCAAGGTAAACTACCTGATATTTGGAAGAAAGCAAACATTGTCCCCTTATTCAAGAAAGGGAATAGACAAAATCCACTCAACTACCGACCAGTATCATTGACCAGTGTTGTAAGCAAGGTAATAGAAAAGCTTATAAGAAAAGCTTGGGTAATTCATCTAGAAGAACAAAATATGATAACAGAAAGACAGTTTGGTTTCAGAAAAGGAAAATCATGTGTTACTAATCTGTTGAGCTACTATGGCACAGTAACAGACACAATACAGGAAAGAGAAGGATGGGTGGACAGTATCTACTTAGATTTCAAGAAAGCATTTGACACAGTACCACACCAAAGACTTTTATGGAAACTGTACCATCAAGGAGGAATTCGAGGCAAACTGTTTTGTTGGATGCAAGAGTTTCTCATAAAATGAGAAATGAGATCAGTACTAAGGAAATTACTCATCATGGAAAGAAGTGACTAGTGGAGTACCACAGGACTCGTGCTGGCACCAATCATGTTTTTAGGGTATATAAATGATATAGACAGTAACACTGGAAATGAAAGCTATTTAAATATGTTTGCAGATGATGCAAAAATACAAAGGAGAATTACTAACACAGACTCTTGAAAAGAGCTACAAGAAGAATTAAATAAACTTCATGAATGGAGTAATACATGGCAAATGGAATTCAATGTGGACAAGTGTCATGTAATCAATTTTGGTAAAAGTGGAAAAAGACCTGATTGGGATTATACGTTAGGAAATAAAACCCTACACACATCAGAAAGAGAGAAGGACCTAGGTGTGATTATCAATAATATCTCCGGCTGACCACATCAGTGAGAAGGTACGGAACATGTATACACTGCTTGCAAATATGAGAATAGCAGTCACACACATAAATGAAGACATGCTAAGAAGGATAATAACATCATTCATCAGACCAAGCCTGGAGTATGCATCAGTAGTCTGGAGTCCTCATCTCAAAAAACACATAGACAAGACTGAAAAAGTTCAAAGGGCCGCTACAAGATGGATACCAAGCTTAAGGGACCTAAGCTATGAAGAAAGACAAAATAAACTGAATCTACCAACACTACAGGAGAACAGGAAAAAGAGATGATATGATAATGCTATATAAATGCATATCTGGGAAGGAGAAAATAGACATAAATGATTACTTAACATATGGGGAAGCATCAGCAAGAGGACACTGCAAAAAACGGCATAAGAAGAGAGGTGATAAAGACGTAAGGAAATTCAGTTTCCCAAACAGAGCAATTGATCAGTGGAATGCACTACCGAATGAAATAGTGTGTGCCAAAACAATTCACAAATTTAAGGATATGTACGATAAATATGATTTAAGACACGGGACAGTACGAGCTTGACTCATTCCTGTAAAGATACAATTAGGTAAGAACAATTAGGTAAGAACACACATATCGGAAGGAAATAGAAAAAAAGTTCCGAGCGGAAACAACCACTCAGAATAAAATATCAGAAAATGGGAGTTAACTACGTAAATGACACCTTAAAGTCATAATTTAGCATTTATTTACTCTGCAAATGAAAATACTGTGGATCTGGAATTTTGTTGGCCACATTTGTATTGTTTTAATATT
>NC_137003.1:20208405-20213400 GCF_032717465.1 Coenobita brevimanus | reverse complement strand
GCTGTCCTTTGGTGGCCAAAGTAATTCCGTACAAAATGAGATTGGCCAAGTGTAAAACCAATACCGTGTGTAGCATAGTACAGTAGTCTGAAAATGATCACTGATAATAATATATGATTACTACATAACCCTCCCGAATGACCACACCCAGATTCTTTTTATTTATTTATTTTAATGTTGGGTGACATGGAATGGATATGAGTAAATGACACGATAGCCCACGTGGATTTGTTGAATATAACCTAGCCAGTATGAAGTTTCTTGATTAACACGATGTGTGAGCGTATGGTTATCAGGTAAAAGTGAGAACCTACACACACACACACACACACACACACACACACACACACACACACACGGTACATAAATATGGTGGGGTATTGTTAGAATTATGCTAAACAGACAGGTTGAAAAAATGATTTTAGAGTGTGGAGAGCAGCACGTGGAAAAAGACCAGAGTATAGAGATGTGTTGATCGTATGCCTGACACTTCTCTATATGACTTACCACGTATTTTATATTCATAAAATTTAATGATAGAGGCGACAGTACTCTAATGTATATGTACAGTTCGTCAAGAAGAAAGTGCAACCAAATATGCTGGTGTTTGGCGATATCTGGCAGCTGCTCCGTAGTAAACACTCGTATTTTATCAATGGATCACCCAGAACCTACAACCTTTGCAAGGATGGATGTGATTGGCTAAAGAGTTAAGGATCGGAACAAGTGTTTTGTCCCTTGTATATCACTGAATACAGTATTTACGTGGCAGGAAGTAATATATATACAGATGATGTCCAAGTACTAAATAAGCTAGATATAATTACAGTTATTGTAGGAATAACACGTAGCAATGAGCACCGATTAACTTACGGTAAAATGTTAGCATACAGAAAAGTGTTTCAGGGGTTAGTTTCGAATGGCTTTGACCTTTGAAGCAGCGGAACGTGTCCGAGGCAAATAATTGTCTAACTGGTGTCGGTATCTATCGAGATGCAAAGTTTCCTTACGAAATGGGCTACTATGAGAGGTCAGGTAATTACACACTCTCTGGAATACTTTAGTCTAATATATAAGTGACATAAGATTAGGCATTCCAGTTCAACATCACTAGCAATGCAAATTTTGTAAATCGTTTATGCACGTCTAATAATATTCCCTCAGTACGATAAGAAATTTATAATTAATTCATTTCCGTTACAGGAAATTAAATTCAACTGAGAGAGAATAACTGGCTGCTCAGGTAAAGAAACTGCCTTAACTAATCCCCCTAGTATCATGATTCGTAACTGAATACACGATGCAGTTTAACTACTTCACTGCAAAGTGATACTGACAGCAGTGATTGTCCACACTATGTGTCTGGTAGCACGCCACTTGTAGAGCTCCACCTGTGAATAGGGGATCTCAACCTCAGTTAAATTACCCCCAGTACAGTCATTGCAGCCATTCGGCATGTATATACATTCTTCGTCATATATACGCTAGGTCCAGTGTCTACATAAACGGATGTATTGTTTGTGTATAGTATGGCCAACGATCCAAAAGTATTTAGAATATAAAAATAAGTTTAGGTAGGCTGCAATGCTCTAGTGAGTCAACCAGGGATCAAACTCGCTACCCTAAATCCGCAGCCATTCATCGCCCCTCATTTCCCTATGTCAGTGCACCCCGCCGCATCACCGTCCATGTGACAACAGATATGGCCTAACTACCTTGCATATTAGGATGTTCATGTAGAAACTTTAAACATCTACTAAATGTTTGGATTTCGATATGATTCAGTGTTGTTTGCTTAAATTCATAGGATGTTTACTATGACGAGATTGCTCCAGTCGAACATAGCAACTGGAGGGGCGTAAAATCCATGCTCGGCATACCTCTCTACACCACACATTGTTCCCATGGATCCTTCCTCCCTTCTCATCCCACTATGGTGTGGATAGGAGGGATACTTTTAATAATTACGTATCCTCATGCCTGTCATTACACCCATATGTAATGCTGCCGGGCATCAATATATATATATATATATATATATATATATATATATATATATATATATATATATATATATATATATATATATTGTGTCCATCACGTATTTCTATGTAGTTCAGGATACAGTAACTGCTTTATGATAAGGAGGGTAGGAAGAACCAGGTAAAAAAAACTGTAAAATGCGAAATAGAGAAGAGGGGAATGTTCGGCATTTAACTTTACATTATTAAACCGACACATGTATGTTGCGTACTGTTATTTATATAAGGCTGGCTAAACTGATATCATCAGATAGGAGTCTGTGCTTAATAATACTGTGACCGGGAAAATCTGAAAGTTATATCAAACATAAACACATTCACCAAGATGCCAGGCAGGGAAATGCCTAATATACCCAGCATGACCTTTCCCCCCCCTGCAGGTTAATACTGTATTTTCCTTTGATCAGCATATTCTAAGCATTGTTATCACTCCACCTAACTCATCACACGTTCTCTGACCTTTTTTTGCCACATTACCTGATCATCATTTCTAACTGTTTCTTCCTCTAATGTTTTTCCTCCACATTGTCATCGATTGAGGAATCGCTCTGGCCCTGAATTTCGTACTGTGGCATGACACGGCTTTACTGGCCAGGTCACTGATAACAGGTGAATTGCTGAGAAAAGGTCATGCAGGGGGGGGGGAGGAGGTCATGCTGGGTAAGGCATTTTCCCTGCCTGGCATCTTGTAGAGGAAGGTGTCCCGTGTATACGTTCCAAAAATCACTCACGATAATTGAAAATTGTCCAAATTAGGGACCTTGCAATGTTGCTGCGTTAATTTACTACTCTGGGATATGAGTGCACATCATGTGAGGACGTGAATTCACGTCTCCAGGAAAAAGCACTTTTCGTTCCCCGTAGGTTTTCCTGTCACATATTTGAACATAGTCCAATCGTTACAGGCATGAGGATACGTAATTATTAAAAGTATCCCTCCTATCCACACCATAGTGGGATGAGAAGGGAGGAAGGATGCATGGGAACAATGTGTGGTGTAGAGAGGTATGCCGAGCATGGATTTTAGGCCCCTCCAATTGCTATGTTCGACTGGGGCAATCTCGTCATAGTAAACATCCTATGAATTTAAGCAAACAACACTGAATCATATCGAAATCCAAACATTTAGTAGATGTTTATAGTTTCTACATGAACATCCTAATATGCAAGGTAGTTAGGCCATATCTGTTGTCACATGAACGGTGATGCGGCGGGGTGCACTGACATAGGGAAATGGAGGGGAGATGAATGGCTGATGGTTTAGGGTAGCGAGTTTGATCCCTGGTTGACTCACTAGAGCATTGCAGCCTACTTAAACTTATTTTTATATTCTAAATACTTTTGGATCGTTGGCCATACTATACACAAACAATACATCCGTTTATGTAGACAGTGGACCTAGCGTATATATGACGAAGAATGTATATACATGCCGAATGGCTGCAATGACTGTACTGGGGGTAATTTAACTGAGGTTGAGATCCCCTATTCACAGGTGGAGCTCTACAAGTAGCGTGCTACCAGATACATAGTGTGGACACTCGCTGCTGTCAGTATCACTTTGCGGTGAAGTAGTTAAACTGCATCGTGTATTCAGTTACGAATCATGATACTAGGGGGATTAGTTAAGGCAGTTTCTTTACCTGAGCAGCCAGTTATTCTCTCTCAGTTGAATTTAATTTCCTGTAACGGAAATGAATTAATGATAAATCTCTTATCGTACTGAGGGAATATTATTGGACATGCATAAACGATTTACAAAATTTGCGTTTCTAGTGATGTTCAACTGGAATGCCTAATCTTATGTCACTTATATATTAGACTAAAGTATTCCAGAGTGTGTAATTACCTGATCCCTCATATTAGCCCATTTCTTAAGGAAACTTTGCATCTCGATAGATACCGACACCAGTTAGACAATTATTTGCCTCGAACGGGTTCCGCTGCTTTAAAGGTCAAAGCCATTCGAAACTAACCGCTGAAACACTTTTCTGTATGCTAACATTTTACCGTAAGTTAATCGGTGCTCATTGCTACGTGTTATTCCTACAATAACTATAATTATATCTAGCTTATTTAGTACTTGGACATGATCTGTATATATTACTTCTTGCCACGTAAATACTATATTCAGTGATATACAAGGGACAAAACACTTGTTCCGATCCTTAACTCTTTAGCCAATCACATCCATCCTTACAAAGGTTGTAGGTTCTGGGTGATCCATTGATAAAATGCGAGTGTTTACTACGGAGCAGCTGCCAGATATCACCAAACACCAGCATATTTAGTTGCACTTTCTTCTTGACGAACTGTACATATACATTAGAGTACTGTCGCCTCTATCATTAAATTTTATGAATACAAAAATACGTGGTATTAGAATCATACAGAGAAGTGTCAGGCATACGATCAACACATCTCTATACTCTGGTCTTTTTCCACGTTAACTGCTCTTCCACACTCTAAAATCATTTTTTCATTATCCTGTCTTTTTATCATAATTCTAACAATTACCCACCATATTTATGTACTCTCTCTTGCTGTGTGTGTGTGTGTGTGTGTGTGTGTGTGTGTGTGTGTGTGTGTGTGTGTGTGTGTGTGTAGGTTTTCATTTTTACCTGATAACCATACACCCACACATCATATTAATCAAGAAACTTTATACTGGCTAGGTTATATTTAACAAATCCACGTGGGCTATCGTGTCCTTTACGCATAGCCATTCCATGTCACCCAACATTAAAATAAATAAATAAAAAGAATCTGGGTGTGGTCATTCGGGAGGGTTATGTAGTAATCATATATTATTATCAGTGATCATTTTCAAACTACTGTACTCTGCTACACACGGTATATATTGGTTTTACATTTGGCCAATCTCATTTTATAAGGAATTACTTTGGCCACCAAAGGACAGCTGGACTTATAACCACACCAAAAAATACGTGAA
>NC_137003.1:20201587-20204087 GCF_032717465.1 Coenobita brevimanus | reverse complement strand
GAAAGTCTGCTTTTATGAAATTCAAATCCTTAAACTGGTCCCTGCCCCAGCCGGGATTCGAACCTGGGTCTATCAGGACTGCAGGCCGCCTCTGTACCGATTCAGCCACTGCCTCCCCCAATACACATACACACACACATATACATGTGTACACTATTCATGCATATATGCACATACAAATTCTCCATGTCAATACACATTCAAATGCAAATACATAAATAGCCATATAAATATATATACACATACATATATTGTCACATACATACACACACTGCATATACATTCACATATGCATAACACATCCCACATACATATAAATACTGTATACATACAAAAAGATACATATGCATTTATATAAACATACATTATACCGTACATACACAAAAACATACACACACATACACAACACAAACAAACATATGCACATATGTACACACACATACATATCCAGACACACAGAGGCATATAGGACATACACACATGCAACTTCATACACACAGACACACATAAATATACATCCACATACAGATACATACACATGAACATATGCATACTCATAGATATTCAAATAGTTAAATATGCATACACATACATATACATATATACATTATACATACATGTACATGCATGTACATACATACACATATAAACAGATACTTGTACATGCACATAAACATACACATATACATATAGATTTACATATACATACACATATATATACAAATACACATACACATAAATACACACATATATGCATACAAACATACGTACATATATACAGACACATGCATATACACAAAAACATATACATATTCATATATACATACATACATTCACATACACTTACATTTGCACATACGCAGATATATATATATATATATATATATATATATATATATATCATCTCATCAGCCGTTTGAGTGTCCACTACAGGACCGGCCTATCACAACCGAAGTGGGGACGATACAGGCGAGATGTATTCTACCAAGTGGCTTAGGCTGTCTGGTAGAAGTTTACTGTCAAATGAGTATGTAAGGGTGAGAAAGTGCTTGTAAGTGTGGTGTGTGTTGGAGTGGCTTGGATGTGTGTGTAGTCTGTGAACCAAGTGTAATCGGCCCGCGCAAGCCGACTGGGTGCAAGCATACTTTATAGTATGCAACACTGGTTCAACCACAGCACCCCTTATGTCCGCCAATGCGGTACATTGCCAGAAGAACGCTCCACAAGATTATTACCCTGGTGGGCAAGGCCTCGAACCCTCCGTTCTTCCAGGTGTAACGAAAACGCATGACTTTACCACTGTACCACAGAGGCTCTCTTTCTCTCTCTCTCTCTCTCTCTCTCTATCTTTATATATATATATATATATATATATATATATATATATATATATATATATATATGGGACACATTTACATATACAGTATATACATATAGCATATCTATATATCTTTATCTACCTATCTATCTATCTATATACAGTACACACACACAAACACACACACACACACACACACACACACACACACACACACACACACACACACAAGATGTGCTACCCAAAAGTTACAGTAATTTTAATATTTTAGGAATATAACTTAACTTACCTCTTAGTTATCAATGTCACCTTGGAAGTAGTCCCCTTGGGCATGTACTGTATACAGTGGTCCCACCATTTTTTTGTATGAGTCATGCATCCCTGGAAGGGTTCAGGCTTTATAGTTCTGTTTGGATCTCCTCAATAAAGTCAAATCGACACCCTTTCAGTCATAATTTCAGCTTGAGAAACAGGAAGAAGTCAGTGGGGCAATGTCATGTTAATATGGTGGGTGGGGAATGACTACCATGTTAGTGGTAGCCAGGTACTGCCGTTCAAAAACTGATGTGTGGACGGAGGCGTTGTCCCATGTTCTTCCACTGTTCTGGATGTTTTCGGCCGGATGTTCTCCCCTGAGACACTGTAAAACTTCTCAGTAAAACTTTTCTGCTGACAGATTGACTAGGTGGGACGAATTCCTCAGAGCAATCCGCATGGTTATCAGAAGTAAACGAGATCGACATCGACTTGAAACTTGATGCGCCTTTTTTTGGCCTCGATGAATTGGGAGTACTTCCATAGCGATGACTGCTGCACTGTCTCCGGGAGTCATAACCATAAACTCCATGATTCATCACGCCAGATTTATGACCTTGGAGATGAAGGTGACGTCAGATCTGACCTGATTCTTGGAGGAATCACTGCACAACTGCAATGCGATGTGCCTTCCCATGCTCATCACTCAGCAGTCTTGGCACAAATTTTGCAGCGATGTCATGTCATGCTAACTATCGTGCGAACAAAATGCCTATGCACTCTCTCGTGCGACAGTCCAGCAATATCACAAACATCATGGATAGTTCGTCTCACAGTCTGGCCAAGGGTGGCCTGATGAACAGTTCCGAATTACTTTCTGGTGTTGTTGCCGTTCACGGTCGTCCAGAACGGATTCATCGTCTTCAA
>NC_137003.1:20176587-20196587 GCF_032717465.1 Coenobita brevimanus | reverse complement strand
CGAAAGCCTTTTTGGTAATTTATAAGAAAAAAATAAAGCAAGCACAATCGTTCATTATAGGCTGTGGTATTCTCAGTTAACTGCTTTATTGTGTGTAGATGATCAGTAGTTGGTACCCGTCTCAGAATCCTGCCTGCTCACTAGGTTGGTTGTCATCATAATTTGTTGTTATTCTGTGTGTAAGTATTTTAGTTAAGAGATTGTAAATAAGTGGTAATAAGCTAATGGGTCGATAGTTGCTAAGATCTTTTTTTAACCCCTTAAGTCCTAATCACATCAATTAATCCAATTTGAGTTTTATGCCAAAATACCTAATCGCATCAATTGAACGCGGCCTGTAAAAAACTGCGGAGCACTTGCTCCACCCCGATTATGATGTACAGCTCCGGACAGATGAAACGGCTACACCCCATCCACCAGCGACTTGGTTTGGGTCTCAGTGGTTCTGGTAACAGTTGCAGGTGGAGGGAGGGGGGATGTGGGAGGGTGAGGAGGGGAGAAATGTGGGCGGAGTTATATAGGGGGTAGTGTGGGATGGTGAAGAAGCAGCACAGTCTGGCTGGTGGGAGGGGGAGACGAATGGTTGGGCAGCGGAGACGAGAGTCTGCTGGAGAGTAAGACAGGTGAGTGTGATTAGATGAAAAGAAATTACAAAAAATGAATTATTATAATATCTGCTGCATATATTGCATTTTATCTACTAAATAAAAACACTGTCTATTATTCACCACCGTATTTGGGTATCCTACTCATTATTATTATCCTTTGGATATTAGGCAATAAATATATTGGACGGTCTTTCGGACCCGAACCAATTTTTTCATAACTTTTTTCTTCAGCTATTTCCGTATTCCTATTATCCCTCGTGCTTGAAGTCCCCCTTTTTATCACTTTCTCCTACGCCATACATTTTTTTTTAGGCATAAGACAGTTTAACTTTCTCTTTAAATAACCATATTTGTCAACAGATATTCCTTTCATTAATCTATTTAATTACCTGTTTTCTTTCAATATGCATTTGTCTAATAATGGGTGTTACACCTTAATTGGCGCCGCTATTTGACGTTTTGAATAAATTTGGTCTAAATTTAAGCATATATTGCAGTCTCTCTCAAGTAGGCTGGCAACCTCACACATCCTCCCCCCTGCTTTCTCCTTCTCTCGCTACCCGTTCCCTCCTTTCCTTTTGTAGTACTGTTTATCTAGTCTTTCTCTTATTTTTAACCTCATTCCTTCTTACAAACTTTTAGTGCCATAGGAATTTCTCCCTTATCACCTACAGTCCTACTACATGAAAGTGGTAAAAACTGCCATCGGGAAAAGAATAACTGGAAATTTATGGCGAAGGTTACGATATTAGTTATTTAGAATGAAAGTGTTGGCAGATACGCATTCTTGACGTGATTATCGCAGCCACAGCATTTCGCCTTCATAAAACAGAAGGACTATAGGTTTCATGCATTACCTCCTTACGTCCAGCATTACTGTGCAGAACGCCATGTATAACACTTTAAGGACCACAAGGACAGTACTGGTAGTCATCATGATTCTCATGAATCTCTCCATAGGCTATTGAAAACAGTGCTTTATGCTCAAATTCAGAATTATGTTCTCATCATGGCAATGATAGGCAAAGATAATAAAAACAATATATACAACCAAATTATCATTTATTATACAACAAAGCTCAAACTGCCTCCGTGCTGCAGTCTCAAGGGTGTAACCAGATATCACAATCACATGTAACCTGAAGAAATTAAATACATGATCCTATATATATATATATATATATATATATATATATATATATATATATATATATATATATATATATATTCATGAACAACACTGTTTGATCTAAAATTTATTGTGTTGGGTAAAGCAGAGGACACTAACTAGCATGGCAACCTACCACACGGAAACCACCATGTTGCACTACACGCCACAGAAACCGATGCACAAACCATGATGTCAGCGAAAAGACTATGAGAAGAGTATTGCACGAACCAGGGTTGCATCACAGGACCCTAGCAAACGTTATGTTGACAAGCCTGAGTAACGGTGTTTATTGCAGTCCATAGAAAATACAAGTGAACCACAGTCGTTTCTCGTGGATGTATAAATATCCATGTGTTTGTGGTGTATTAGTCATTATGGCGTTATTCTCACCCCGGTACTCCATGTCTGAGTTTCAGGAAGTGGGTGAAGAGGTGGCCAGTTACGAGGATACTATCTGTTTGATAAATTTGAGCTCTATGCATCCCCCATACTATGCTACGAACCGGATCCCTCATAAGAAACACCAAGGTCACCTGCTTCCTGGCATACAGTCTAGAGTATTCATCGAGCTTCAATTTACGAAGAAAAAACACTTCTGATACAGTCTGTGGTATAAATTAGTTCGCTTTACAAATACCCTTCCGTCACAGCAAGATTCACTCTATCAGGACAGATTATCATTACTATATCATACTTATCACGTAATATAGACGATAAGGATATCTCTCTACCCATTTATCAATTTATATCAGTTATATCATCTACCGAAATGTTCCGAGACGCAATAACGGCGACATGCAGACCTATAAAAATTATTGTCAATAAACGGGGTCTCGAATTATTACTGACCATTAGAATTTACTTCAAGTAGAGAAAATTTTCCTTTCATCTCGTTCCCTTGCGACAATTATCACCGTCGTCATCCCTGTTATTCCCTTAAGCGCTACGACATGGCATCATCCATATATATATATATAGATATATATATATATATATATAGATATATATATATATATATATATATAAGATCAGGTATTTAATTTTTTTCAGGTAGCACGGAGGCAGTTTGAGCTTTGTTGTATAATAAATGATAATTTGGTTGTATATATTGTTTTTATTATCTTTGCCTATCATTGCCATGATGAGAACATAATTCTGAAGTTGGGCATAAAGCACTGTTTTCAATAGCCTATAGAGAGATTCATGAGAATCACGATGACTACCAGTACTGTCCTTGTGGTCCTTAATGTGTTATACATGGCGTTCTGGACAGTAATGCTGGACGTAAGGAGGTAATGCATGAAACCTATAGTCCTTCTGTTTTATGAAGGCGAAATGCTGCGGCTGCGATAATCACGTCAAGAATGCGTCTCTGCCAACACTTTCATTCTAAATAACTAATATCGTAACCTTCGCCATAAATTTCCAGTTATTCTTTTCCCGATGGCAGTTTTTTCCACTTTCATGTAGTAGGACTGTAGGTGATAAGGGAGAAATTCCTATGGCACTAAAAGTTTGTAAGAAGGAATGAGGTTAAAAATAAGAGAAAGAATAGATAAACAGTACTACAAAAGGAAAGGAGGGAACGGGTAGCGAGAGAAGGAGAAAGCAGGGGGGAGGATGTGTGAGGTTGCCAGCCTACTTGAGAGAGACTGCAATATATGCTTAAATTTAGACCAAATTTATTCAAAACGTCAAATAGCGGCGCCAATTAAGGTGTAACACCCATTATTAGACAAATGCATATTGAAAGAAAACAGGTAATTAAATAGATTAATGAAAGGAATATCTGTTGACAAATATGGTTATTTAAAGAGAAAGTTAAACTGTCTTATGCCTAAAAAAAAATGTATGGCGTAGGAGAAAGTGATAAAAAGGGGGACTTCAAGCACGAGGGATAATAGGAATACGGAAATAGCTGAAGAAAAAAGTTATGAAAAAATTGGTTCGGGTCCGAAAGACCGTCCAATATATTTATTGCCTAATATCCAAAGGATAATAATAATGAGTAGGATACCCAAATACGGTGGTGAATAATAGACAGTGTTTTTATTTAGTAGATAAAATGCAATATATGCAGCAGATATTATAATAATTCATTTTTTGTAATTTCTTTTCATCTAATCACACTCACCTGTCTTACCCTCCAGCAGACTCTCGTCTCCGCTGCCCAACCATTCGTCTCCCCCTCCCACCAGCCAGACTGTGCTGCTTCGTCACCATCCCACACTACCCCCTATATAACTCCGCCCACATTTCTCCCCTCCTCACCCTCCCACATCCCTCCTCCCTCCACCTGCAACTGTTACCAGAACCACTGAGACCCAAACCAAGTCGCTGGTGGATGGGGTGTAGCCGTTTCATCTGTCCGGAGCTGTACATGGCTTCAGGCCAATGAGAACTCGCCCCTGATGTGGCGTGAGGGGTTGATCTGACCAACCCGGGTGGTGGGGGGGCACCCACCTCTCGGCCGCCTCCATGCCACCCTCTACTCCACTCCCTCATGCCCTCCTTGTCCCTCATCACTCTCCCACCCCTCCACACAACTGCATCTCTTCTCCCACAACAACCTGCGTCTCTTCCCATCCTCGCTTGCCCCTCCTCCCTCCCTGCTAGCCACATCCCCCTGCCAAACCCCACCCCATCTCTCCCTCCTTGTCCCTTATTACCCTTCCAACCCCCAACAGGCCCCCGAGTGTCAGGCCTGATGTACAGTTGCGGACATATCAAACAGAAACACCCCTTCTGCCAGCGAGGTGGTGTGATGCTCTCGGTACCTGGTAACACTGTTAGGTATGGAACTTCACCAGGTTTCGTTCAGTCGCTAGAACCGAACGTGGTGATCACTGCCGCTGTGGTATATAAACGATGTCTTACCTAACAATACACTGAAAATACAAACGTTTTGTGAATATGGTAATACAGTTATTTCATACCATACATATTCCTATTATATTCAATTGAAATACACAGGTTTCGTGAGTGTGACTTCCGACAAACATCATGATTCATACAACATACCGACGGCCAGCATATAAGCCATTATAACATTATCTGCATTCCCGCACCTATCATAATAATCACAAAATTACCGTGACCCACCTCCCCCATAACCGTGAACCCAAAACTGGTAAACCTCTTTAATCGACGCAATTGCATAAGAGCTGGCGTTACAGGGGGAGGCAGAGTGGGGCGCCTGGGAGAAAGGAGGGAGGAGGGTGAGGAGGGGGCAATAGAGGTCTGGCTAATGCGAGGGGGGGGGGGACTCTATAGGAGACGAGTAATAGGGTGGTTGAGGGTGGACTGTGGCAGGAAGCTACGATTTAATAGATAAATGATGCGCTGGTGTCATGGTGCTAATTCAGTTATAGTTTTACGTTGATTACTGTATGGAATTTGAGTCAGGCCGTTAAAAGTTACGCATACTTTGGCACGTTATGCAGTCTACCGCCATGTTTTGTTCTGTCGTCTATAGGACGACCTATTCCCCAAGGGGTGGCACATGACAAAAAAACATGCATTATTATTGTATGGTGACGACTGTGTCATCACATGGTGATATTATGTAAAACATTCCTAGACTGTTTGATCTCACACATGTTGTCATGGCGGCTGGGAACTATTCTTGTTACGTTTGATAGGAAGATGGTTGATGACGACTGTGATATCGATAGCAGAAGAGGGGAGGGAGTAAATTTCTCTTGCCTCAATACATAATAGTTAACCGTAATGGTTGGTGCCTATGGTTCTCGTTAAATATATACCGGTATATATATATATATATATATATATATATATATATATATATATATATATATATATATATATATAGATAGATCTCCCTACGTGTCAGCAAGTAGGTTGGTGGAGGGTTAGTGGCCCTCTCCGTAAAACAAATAACTCAGTCAGTGGCCACCCCTTACGGGATTATGGTGTCTGGCAATACATAGATAGATATATAGATGATAGATAGATAGAGGCGGTGGCTCAATCGGTAGAGAGTTGGCCTGCAGTCCTGACGGACCCGGGTTCAAATCCCGCTGAGGCAGGAACAGTTTAAGGATTTGAATTTCATAAAATCAGACTTTACTGATCTACCAGAAGGCCAGCCGACATGTAAAAATACCCCCGCTAACACTAATACACCAGTCCTGTATGAGACAGCCCTATCCTGTATTCAATATGGACGGTGGGTGTTAGCGCCGAAGTGGTGACATGTAGAGGTGTGCGGTACGTAGGAAGACTACTGGGCCTTGCAAGCAGGCTGTGAAGCCTATGCCCAGAGTCGGTCACATAAAAAAAAAAAAAACACATACGTACTATTGGCCACATAAGTTTCGTTCCTCTCATTGTGGGCGATTTGATGAATGTGGCAACGTTGCATTCTCCCCCTCTACACCCCCTCCCTCCACCCGTCTCCCCAGATAGCTTCTGAGGTTTATGAACCGCGTTGTGAAGCACCTGAACGTCCGAGTTTACTGCATGTTACTCGATATGATGGGCATGATATATTATGCCTGTTGCTAATGAAAATTTACGAGTTTCATGTCTGTATTCATTTTTGCAGGAGTTATTAGAATGTATAAATGTGTCATGCCATTTGTACCCAATCACAGTAGTACTACCAAATACTAAAGCATCTGGCGTTACTTCCGACATTCTTCCAGTGTTATTAATGACTACACTCTTATAATCTGCTTAGGCCGACCAGTGCTACGAACAAGTTAAGGAAATGTTTTTTTTTTTTCTCATATATTCATTCATTTCTGAATTCATTAATATCGAAAGAGTGAGAGCAACAGATTCAAAATAGAAATTAATAATACACAAAAGTCTGTCAAAGTGATAAGCACATTAGAAACTGGCAACATCCAAGGGTGAACATACTAGATGAAGTAATATTTAAAAAAAAATTAAAGAAGATTACCCGACAGAACACTGACAACCAGATAATTAGATTGTTTCGATAATATAGGTGATATGGCAGCCCTATCACAATCTAGGGCTCAGCCATAAAATCCCTCGTTACGACAGTAAGATCGGTGTAATCTTTTACCTTTCTTCCATCTTGCGTTTCTCTGTAATACCAGTATCCACTAGAATAAGACCAGTGATGAGGAGGGATCCAGTAATGAAGACATTATGTGAACGGATGTGTCACTCAGAACGCATGTATGAAAAATAAAGAAACGGCATCAGAAGTGTGACTGTAAAAAAGCATAATAATACGGCGCCGTCTAACAGGGGTGGAGGATGAAAAGGCTCACATAGGAAATGATGAAAGGCAAATAAAAGTTAACACTGATGAGTATGAAATACTCTACAGACAAAAGAAGAGACTGAGCGACGACAATAACATGTCGAAGGACAAGGATAGACGTGGAAAGGCAAGGTGAGAAGGCGAAGGATAGGAAGACTGAAACCAAGTATATAAATGATATATGAGTAAATATTTGTCGGTAGTAATAGTCATTCTATTTGTAATATATATTACTGTATGCAGTTTTACAAAAGGAAAGGCAAGGTGAGAAGGCGATGGATAGGGAGACGGAAACCAAGTATATAAATGATCTATGGGTAAGTATTTGTCCGTAGTAATAGTCATTCTATTTGTAACATATATTACTGTATACAGTTTGACAAAAGGAAAGGCAAGGTGAGAAGGCGATGGATAGGGAGACGGAAACCAAGTATATAAATGATCTATGAGTAAGTATTTGTCGGTAGTAATAGTCATTATATTTGTAACATATATTACTGTATACAGTTTGACAAAAGGAAAGGCAAGGTGAGAAGGCGATGGATAGGGAGACTGAAGCCATGTATATAAAAGATAAATGGATATTGTCCGTACTAATGGTCATAATATTTGTAACATATTACTATATATAGTTAAAAAGATATATGAGTAAACTATAATGAAATAACTAAGCATCATTTACTCTGCATTATTTCTTCGCATCTGTATATTTGTCCGTAGTAATAGTCATTCTATTTGTAATATATATTACTGTATGCAGTTTTACAAAAGGAAAGGCAAGGTGAGAAGGCGATGGATAGGGAGACGGAAACCAAGTATATAAATGATCTATGGGCAAGTATTTGTCCGTAGTAATAGTCATTCTATTGTAACATATATTACTGTATACAGTTTGACAAAAGGAAAGGCAAGGTGAGAAGGCGATGGATAGGAAGACGGAAACCAAGTATATAAAATAATGATATATTGGGAAGTATCATCAAGTAAGTAAACATCGTTAACTCTGAATTATTTCATCATATTTATATATTTTTCCGTAGTAGTATCATTATATCTATAACATATATTACTGTATACTGTTTAAAAAAATAATACACACCATTAAGCGTATATATATATAAATAATATATATATATATATATATATATATATATATATATATATATAGAGAGAGAGAGAGAGAGAGAGAGAGAGAGAGAGAGAGGGGGGGGGAAGGAAGAATTCAAATTGTAAAGTGCGAATTCTCCGAACCATCTGTAAGGAAGGCGTTTATCCACCCTCTTCCTCCCCCTCCACTCCCTCCAGGATTTACTCCTCAGAATCCGAGGTGTTCTGATTTCTCATGGCACGGTTTTGTTCTCTTAACCAGTTGCACCACCGCCAGGAAATGACAACCTTAAGCAATGGATCCACCTCAAGACAAGTTAGCAAAGCGAGGCCAAATTATTGGCATGAAGGAAGCAGGCCACACTGTAGCAGAGATAGCAGCACACCTCGGCTTATCTAAGCCAACTGTGGAACGGTGGATTCAAAGATGGGAGGAATCTGCCTGTCCACTAGATCGCCCTAGGTGTGGAGCACCGAGAAAAACCACCCCTCAAGAGGACAAACAAATTATTGGCTAAGTTGAAAACGATCCTTTCACCAACGCAGTTGCTATCCAGGAAAAGCTGCATATGAATGTGTCTGCAGAAACTGTTAGGAGGCGACTTCACGAAACAGGACATCATCACCGAACTCCTGCAGTGAAAGGGCTACTTGACGATAGACATGGTGAGGCCAGGCTTCGCTTTGCTCACCAGCATGTTGACAAAGATTTATCATTCTGGGGCCGAGTTATATTCTCAGATGAGAAGTCATTTTCTTCGTCAACCCATGGCCGACTTCACTGTTGGAGGGTAAACGGCACTAGGTATAACAGGCGCAACATCTACGAGGTGGCCAGAAGTGGCCATGTGACGGCCAATGTGTGGGGTTGGATACACCTCTATGGAATTGGAGAAATGGCAGAAATAGACGGGAGGTTCAACTCTGAAAAATACATAGAGATCCTGGAAGAGGTAATGCTGCCTAGTGTACGAAGTTTTGCCCTGCCTTATCCTGAGCAGATCATCTATATGCAGGTGTGTGTGTTTGTTATTTATAGCAAATATATATGCCATATACTATTAGTCACTTTTACAATTAAACACTTTTTCATGATTAAAAATAAGTGCATTGGGGTCCTATTCATATGAACTGTCTCATCGTAATTTCAAGACCAGTTTGACAACCATTTGGGTATTTAATGGCTCTTACTAAATTCATTATACTAAACGATAGATGATTTTTTACTGGAATTAGTCTTAATCATTGCCTACAAGCAGTAGGAATGAACTTTACCGGTCACGTGTGAACACTGTAAGACAATCGTTAACCTGTCCTGTCTTCTCTCCATTCCTAGGATAATTCGCCCATCCACACAGCGAGAATTGTCAGATGCTGGTTTGAGGAGCAACGACATCTAGAGCTTCTGGAATGGCCTAGCAGGGGATGTGACCTCAACCCTATAGAAAATGTATGGGGAAGCATCGTTAATTCATGGGTGCCTGGCCAGGAGAGAACCTCCCGCCAGTTACTGGATCACAGCAGGGCTGAGTGGGAGACATTCAGACGCAATGCGCACATCATATATAATGATGTTTCATCTATGCCACAGCGATTGCAAGAGGTAATAGAATGCGATGGAGGGTGGACTAAATATTAGATTTAATTTTGAACAGGTTGAAACTTTTATTGTAACCATGTTTGGTTACCTGACTGTATCAATATCATTTAAGTTTATTTATTTACCGGGTGGGAGAAGTTAAGCATTGTCCTGTGAATATATGAAATGAAATGCATGACCTTTTACACATGTATGAACGTGCGTAAATAACCAAAGGTATCGGGTCAAAATTGGAAACAATATATATATGTTTTCTTTTAAGGTTCTCCTTGCAGGGAAAATGTCACTTCATGTTGTAATAACTATAAAATAAACACTATGTATTACATATTTTTCCTTATTACATTGACATGTAGCTTAGTGACGATGATTCACTGGTTTTCATGCACGATGCGTGCCATATTATGTTAACTGTAATACATAACTGAATAATCTTCCATAATACAGTATATTTGGGAAAATAAAATGTTTATCTACATTTGTTTCATAAACATAGTCATTTGTCATGAGCTGCCTCTGACTTGGTTACCGGATAATTTTATAGTTTCTCTCTATCATTGTTTCTCTCGGTAATTTGTTTTTCTTCTTCCACCACCCCCCTTCTCTCTCTCTCTCTCTCTCTCTCTCTCTCTCTATATATATATATATATATATATATATATATATATATATATATATGCATAATGGTTACCTTTTTAAAAAAACACAATACAGTAATGTTATAGATACAATGATACTACTACGGACAAATATGTAAATATGATGAAATAATTCAGAGTAAATGTTTACTAATTTGATTATATTTCCCTATATATATATATATATATATATATATATATATATATATATATATATATATATATATATATATAATTTCAGTCTGCCAATCCTTCCCCTTCTCACTTTCTTTCCTCGTTTATTTTTATCAAACCGTTTACAGTAATATAGGTTATAGGTAGATACGGTGACTACTACTACGGACAAATATACAGATGTGAAGAAATAATGCAGAGTAAATGATGCTTAGTTATTTCATTATAGTTTACTCATATATCTTTTTAACTATATATAGTAATATGTTACAAATATTATGACCATTAGTACGGACAATATCCATTTATCTTTTATATACATGGCTTCAGTCTAACTATCCATCGCCTTCTCACCTTGCCTTTCCTTTTGTCAAACTGTATACAGTAATATATGTTACAAATAGAATGACTATTACTACCGACAAATACTTACTCATAGATCATTTATATACTTGGTTTCCGTCTCCCTATCCATCGCCTTCTCACCTTGCCTTTCCTTTTGTCAAACTGTATACAGTAATATATGTTACAAATAGAATGACTATTACTACGGACAAATACTTACCCATAGATCATTTATATACTTGGTTTCCGTCTCCCTATCCATCGCCTTCTCACCTTGCCTTTCCTTTTGTAAAACTGCATACAGTAATATATATTACAAATAGAATGACTATTACTACCTACAAATATTTACTCATATATCATTTATATACTTTGTTTCAGTCTTCCTATCCTTCGCCTTCTCACCTTGCCTTTCCACGTCTATCCTTGTCCTTCGACATGTTATTGTCGTCTCTCAGTCTCTTCTTTTGTCTGTAGAGTATTTCATACTCATCAGTGTTCACTTTTTATTTGTCTTTCATCATTTCCTATGTGAGCCTTTTCATCCTCCACCCCTGTTAGACGGCGCCGTATTATTATGCTTTTTTACAGTCACACTTCTGATGCCGTTTCTTTATTTTTCATACATGCGTTCTGAGTGACACATCCGTTCACATAATGTCTTCATTACTGGATCCCTCCTCATCACTGGTCTTATTCTAGTGGATACTGGTATTACAGAGAAACGCAAGATGGAAGAAAGGTAAAAGATTACACCGATCTTACTGTCGTAACGAGGGATTTTATGGCTGAGCCCTAGATTGTGATAGGGCTGCCATATCACCTATATTATCGAAACAATCTAATTATCTGGTTGTCAGTGTTCTGTCGGGTAATCTTCTTTAATTTTTTTTTAAATATTATTTCATCTAGTATGTTCACCCTTGGATGTTGCCAGTTTCTAATGTGTTTATCACTTTGACAGACTTGTGTGTATTCTTAATTTCTATTTTAAATCTGTTACTCTCACTCTTTCGATATTAATGAATTCAGAAATGAATGAATATATGAGAAAAAAAAAATCCTTAACTTGTTCGTAGCACTGGTCGGCCTAAGCAGATTATAAGAGTGTAGTCATTAATAACACTGGAAGAATGTCGGAAGTAACGCCAGATGCTTTAGTATTTGGTAGTACTACTGTGATTGGGTACAAATGGCATGACACATTTATACATTCTAATAACTCCTGCAAAAATGAATACAGACATGAAACTCGTAAATTTTCATTAGCAACAGGCATAATATATCATGCCCATCATATCGAGTAACATGCAGTAAACTCGGACGTTCAGGTGCTTCACAACGCGGTTCATAAACCTCAGAAGCTATCTGGGGAGACGGGTGGAGGGAGGGGGTGTAGAGGGGGAGAATGCAACGTTGCCACATTCATCAAATCGCCCACAATGAGAGGAACGAAACTTCTGTGGCCAATAGTACATATATACAGACACATGCATATACACAAAAACATATACATATTCATATATACATACACATATACATTCACATAGACTTACATTTGCACGTACACACACACAGATATATATATATATATATAAATATATATATATATATATATATATATATATATATATATATATATCATGTCATCAGCCGTTTGAGTGTCCACTACAGGACCGGCCTATCCCAACCGAAGTGGGGACGATACAGCGAATGTATCTCTACCAAGTGGCTTAGGCTGTCTGGTAGAGACTGTACGAGTATGTAGGGTGAGAAGTGCTTGTAAGTGTGGTGGTGTTGGAGTGGCTTGGATGTGTGTGTAGTCTGTGAACCAAGTGTAATCGGCCCGCGCAAGCCGACTGGGTGCAAGCATACTTTATAGTATGCAACACTGGTTCAACCACAGCACCCCTTATGTCCGCCAGTGCAGTACGTGGCCAGAAGAACGCTCCCAAAGTTTATTACCCTGTCGGGGCACGAACCCTCGTTCTTCAGTGTACGAAAAGGTACACTTTACCACTGTACCACAGAGACTCTCTCTCTCTCTCTCTCTCTCTCTCTCTCTCTCTCTCTCTCTCTCTATATATATATATATATATATATATATATATATATATTTGAACACATTTACATATACAGTATATTCATATGGCATATCTATATATCTTTATCTATCTATCTATCTATCTATATACAGTACACACACACACACACACACACACACACACACACACACATGATGTGCTTCCCAAAAGTTACAGTAATTTTAATATTGTAGGAATATAACTTACCTTACCTCTTAGTTCTCACTGTCACCTTGGAAGTAGTCCCCTTGGGCATGTACTGTATACAGTGGTCCCACCATTTTTTTGTATGAGTCATGCATCCCTGGAAGGGTTCAAGCTTAATAGTTCTGTTTGGATCTCCTCAATAAAGTCAAATCGACACCCTTTCAGTCATAATTTCAGCTTGAGAAACAGGAAGAAGTCACAGGGGCAAAGTCAGGTTAATATGGTGGGTGGGGAATGACTACCATGTTAGTGGAAGCCAGGAACTGCCAAACTACAACTGATGTGTGGGCGGAGGCGTTGTCATGTTCTTCCACTGTTCTGGATGTTTCCGGCGGATGTTCTCCCTCAGACACTGTAAAACTTCTCAGTAAAACTTTCTGCTGACAGATTGACTAGGTGGGACGAATTCCTTGTGAACAATCCCATGTTTATCGAAGAAAACGATCGACATCGACTTGAAACTTGATGCGCCTTTTTTGGCCTCGATGAATTGGGAGACTTCCATAGCGATGACTGCTGCACTGTCTCCGAGTCATAACCATAAACCCATGATTCATCACCAGTTATGACCTTGGAGATGAAGGTGACGTCAGATCTGACCTGATTCTTGAGGTCACTGCAAACTGCAATGCGATGTGCCTTCTGCTCATCACTCAGCAGTCTTGGCACAAATTTTGCAGCGATGCATGTCATGCCCAACACGTGCGACAAAATGCCTTGCACTCTCTCGTGCGACAGTCCAGCAATATCACAAACATCATGGATAGTTCGTTTACAGTCTGCGAGGGTAGCCTGATGAACAGTTCCGAATTTTTCTGGTGTTGTTGCCGTTGACGGTCGTCCAGAACGGTCATCGTCTTCAACGGATGTTCGTCCTTCCTTGAACTACTTGTACCAGAAAAATGTTTTGCTTTGGGACATGGCATTGTCACCAAAGGCCTGCTGAAGCAACCGGTGAATTTCTGCAGCCGTCTTGTTGATCTTGAAGCAGAACCTGATGCAGGTTCTTTCTTCCATGAGGTCCACCACTGCAAAACTTCCAAACCACCTAAACACCACGTTACAATAGTAAGTGTACCTCAACAACTTGTCCATTCACAGACACGACCGGGGCCACACTGACATACATAGGGTGCTGCTGACTCCTCCTAACGGCAAAAGGCAAAACGGCAAATGGTTGGCTCCGTCTGTTCAAATTACTGGATCTTTTGGGTAGCATATATATATCTATATATCTATATATATATATATATATATCTATATATATATATATATATATATATATATATATATATATATATATATATATATATATATATATATGGCCAACTGATGAAGAGGGTAGATATGACACCATACCCATCTATGGTGAAGCTCGTTTGGGACACTATCAGCAACGTTGACCGTCCTGAAGTTCTTGCAGAACAAAATTCTCTCAATGACTTGCCCCTTAGTTGGCAGGATGCCTGGTGGGAAACTTTCGATGCTGCTGAATGTGTGACCACTATGCAGAACCTTGACTTTTGTTACATTCTTCGTAGTCTACATTATTGCATACCAATACAGATAACATTGGCATATACTATCTATCTATCTATCTATCTATTGCCAGACGCCTCAATCCCGTTTGGGGTGGCCACAAACAAATCGCCTCCAAGTCGCCCTGTCCCCCGCCATTTCACTGCCCTGCTCCCAACTCACACCCCCCTCTCTCATATACCTCTCCACCCCATCCCTCCATCTCATCCTCGGCCTCCCCCTCCCTCTTCCCCCCTCCACCTCACTCACATACACTCTCTTCGTCAGTCTTTCACCTTCCATCCTCACGACATGGCCAAACCACCTCAGTGTGTTCCTCATAACGCTTCCTATCACATCCACATCCACACCACAACGCTCCTTTATATCCTCATTCGTCAGCCTGTCTCTCCACGTGACTCCACAGGCTCCTCTTAAATAACTCATTTCCACTGCTCTCACTCTTGACTTGTGTCCTTCCAACAATGTCCAAGCTTCACTTCCGTACGTTAGAGTTGGTATCACAATACTGTCATGTAGTAACTTTTTCACTTCCATGCTCACTTCCCTGTTTCTTATCACTGCTTTCAAAGAACCAGTAACCTTTCTTCCCTGCTGTACTCTTTCAAGCACTTCACCCTCCAAACCTCCATCCTTACTCATCACACTACCCAAGTAGTTAAATGTACTCACATTTTCCAATTCCTCACCATCCAACCTCGCAGTACATTCACTAACTTCACCTCTCTCAAAGACCATCACTTTACTCTTCCCTGCATTCACCTTTAGATTCCGTTTCTTACACACTCTCTCAAACTCATCCACCAAGCCTTGCAGCTCCCCTTCGTCTTCACTCAACAACACAGTATCATCTGCAAACAACAGTACAGGGAGTTTCCAAACACTATCCTCTCTCACCAGGGCCACTCCAACATCCACTACCCTACCTTGTACCTTTTTTATTACCCCATCCATGTACAGATTGAACAACCATGGAGACATGACACATCCCTGTTTCAAATCAACTTTCAAAGAGAAAAATTCACTTAGTTCACCATCCACACGCACTGCAACCTTCGCACCATCGTAAATACTCTTCACAGCATTCAACAACTTCTCATCTACTCCATATATTCTTAACACTTTCCACAATCCTTGTCTATCCACCCTGTCATATGCTTTCTCCAAATCCATATACACAATAACACAAATCTCACCTATACCTGCAAGGCAAAGCAACACACTATTTAGGATGAGGCCGAATATATTACGCAATTGATTTAATTTGTGCATAATTTCAGCTGAATTTCAGAATCTCCAAGCAGTTAACTCTGATTAACACTATTTTTAAAAAATTTCCCGTAGTTGAAGACTTTTCTCGAGGAATAAAGTGAGGGTTGCCGACACGCAGATGATGGCAACTCCCAAACATGGAAATTTCTCAAGTTTTGACATGTTTCTCAATGCTTAGCACGTACAGTTTTTTAAAATTGACGAAGAAAATTTTCACTCCACACTAATATATATATATATATATATATATATATATATATATATATATATATATATATATATATATTATCACCATCAGTCAGCCGTTGATATCCACTTCAGGACCGGCCTATCCCTACTGAAGCAGGGACGATACAGCCAATGTATCTCTGCCCAGTGGCTTAGGCTGCCTTGTATATACAGACTGTATGTAGCGTGTGAACTGACAAGTGCTTGTGTGATTGTAGTGTTGTAGTGGCTTTGGATGTGTCGTGTAGTCTGGGAACCAAGTGTAATCGGCCCGCTATAAGCTGGCTGGGTGCAAGTATATTAGTATGCAACACTGGTTCAAACACAGCATCCCTTGTGTCCGCCAATGTGGTCAGTGGCTCGGTGAACGCTTCTCAAAGATTTACGACTCTGGAGGGAGGCAAACTCGCGTCCACCAGCGGGCAAGATGCACACTCTACCACTATACCACAGAGGCTACAATATATATATATATATATATATATATATATATATATATATATATATATATATATATATAAATATATATATATATTTTTAAATATATATATATATATATATGTGTGTGTGTGTGTGTGTGTATGTGTGTGCATATACTGTACATATACGTACAAATCCATATACCTGCACATACACATATACATATGCACACACATACCCATAGATATGCACATTCACATACACATACATACCCATAGATACACACATACACATACACATACATACACATACCCATAGGTGTACACATACACATACATATACATACATACACATACCCATAGGTGTACACATACACATACATATACATACAAACACATATACACATACACACACATACACATACACATACACTTGCATTTACATTTTCACTTACACATAATTATACATATAAACATACACATACACTTGCATTTACATTTTCACTTACACATAATTATACATATACACTTACATATACGTTTGCACACACACTTACACATATGCATACACATGCACTTTCAATTACACACACACACACACACACACACACACACACACACACATATATATATACAGTATATATATATATATATATATATATATATATATATATATATATGAGGAGTAGACTGTAGCACCAGTCGAGCAGGGCAGTACTCACGAGGTGGATGGAAAGCTATGACAGGGAGTGCTGGAGCTCCCGTTTCATCAGCCCTCAGGACTAGTTCCTGACCATCCCCCTTTGCTGAACTTTTTCAGTGTCTCAGTTACACAGAGAGTAGGCCAGCATGCTCTCCAGTACAAATTTCTCTAACTATCTTCACCAAACTACATGCACAGTACACACTACACTTCCTTTTCAAAAATCAACAAAAATGGCGTCTATTAATCAAGCCTCGGAGTCCCCAGGGGGGGGGACCATAAATGCCCCCGCCATCTGCCCCTCTCCCGGTGACGACTCGAGGTGCCTGGAACCACTGTCTGACTCTCTTCTTCTTCATTTCTGCAACATTCACGGCCTTTCATCTAACTTTCGCTCTGTTGAGCACCACCTCTCCTCCTTTAAACCTCACCTTCTTTTTCTGACGGAGACTCAGCTGTCTGAGGCAACAGACAGCAAACCCTCTTCTGTATCCTCCTACTTTCTCTATACTCATTTCAAAGCCAAAGGTGGCTGTTGTGTATACATACGCAACGACTTATCTTGCTCTCGTGTTCCTGAACTAGATTCTTCTGAATTCTCCACACTCTGGCTTCGGCTTTCCTGTCATTCTCTGACTAAATATATCTGTGCTGTTTACTTATCCCCTAATTCTACTGACTATCAAAAATTCTCCGACTATCTTACTTCTACGATGGAACACATTCTGTCCATTTCTCCTTTCTCTGAAATCTCCATTCTTGGAGATTTCAATGTTCACCACCACCTTTGGCTCTCCTCTCCTTTCACGGATCCACCTGGTGAACAAGCCTACATCTTTTCTATCCTTAATGACCTAGAGCAGCTTGTACAGAACCCTACCCGTATCCCTGACCGCCTTGGAGAGAGCTCCAACATACTTGACCTCTTCCTCACAACTAATCCTTCTGCTTACTCTGTTAATCTTTTCTCTCCATTGGGCTCCTCCGATCACAACCTTATTACCTTAACCTGTCCTATCACTCCGGTACGGCCTGTGGACCCTCCAGGGAAACGTCGTCTGTGGCACTTTGGAGCCGCGAACTGGGAGGCCCTCAGGCAGTACTTCTTTGATTTTCCCTGGAATGATTAGTGCTTCCATGGCTGGGAGCCATCTGAGTGTGCCTCGCGCATTACGGAGGTTATTCTCTCGGGCATGGAAGCATACATTCCTTTCTCATATCCTTTGACTAACGCAAGAAAGCCTTGGTTTAATCACGCTTGTTCTAATGCTGTCCGCAACAAGGAGAGGGCCTACAAAAGGTACCGGAGCCAACCCACACCTGAATCACATCACCTTTACGTTTCTGCCCGGAATCGTGCTAAGTCTGTTCTTCGCTCTACTAAAAATAATTTCATCCATACTAAATGCTCTCAACTCTCCAACTCGAATTCTTCCCGCTCCTTCTGGCACCTTGCCAAAAATCTTTCTAAAACCTTTACCTCATCATCCTTCCCTCCTCTTTTCTACTCTGATGGTTCTGTAGCTATTTCTTCTACTGATAAAGCAGATCTCTTCGCACAGACTTTCTCCTCCAATTCCACCTTAGACGATTCCTGTGCTGTTCCTCCATCACTTCTCCCCTCTGACTTCCTCATGGCTGACATTAAAATTTCTTCAGTTGATGTATTTTCTGCCATCACTGGCCTCATTACTAACAAGGCATATGGGAATGATGGGGTACCTCCTGTTGTTCTCAAGAACTGTGCTTCTGTGCTTACACCCTGCCTAGGCAAACTCTTTCGCCTTTGTCTGTCAACTTGTACCTTTCCTTCTTGCTGGAAGTTTGCTCTCATTCAGCCAGTCCCAAAGAAGGGTGACCACTCCCAACCCTCCAACTATCGTCCAATTGCTTTAACGTCCTGTATTTCAAAAGTTTTCGAGTCAATTCTTAATAGAAAAATTTTAAGGCATCTTTCCTATCACAACCTTCTTTCCGATCGTCAGTATGGGTTCCGGCTGGGACGCTCCACTGGCGATCTTCTCACCTACCTTTCAGACTCCTGGTCATCCTCCTTTCGGGACTTTGGCGAAAGCTTTGCCATTGCACTTGACATCTCAAAGGCTTTCGATCGAGTCTGGCATAAATCTTTAATTTCCAAACTGCCCTCCTACGGTTTCTATCCTTCTATCTGTGCCTTCATCGCTAGCTTCCTTTCTGGTCGTTCTATAGCCGCTGTTGTAGACGGCCATCGTTCTTCTCCTAGGTCTATCAACAGTGATGTTCCTCAGGGCTCTGTCCTATCACCAACTCTCTTCCTTTTATTCATCAATGATCTTCTAAGCTGTACATCTAACCCTATCCACTCATACGCTGATGACTCCACCCTTCACCTTTCCATTCGGTTCCCGCAACGCCCATCTCAACAGTTACTTCAAGAAACAAGGGATGAGGCTATGGCACACCTAATGTCCGACTTGGCTCGTATCGCTGACTGGGGTAAAAATAATATGGTTGTCTTTAATGCATCTAAGACTCAGTTCTTACACCTATCAACCCGACAAAATCTTCCACAGGTATACCCATTAATGTTTAATAATATTCAGCTTAATCCTGCATCTTCCTTGAACATGCTTGGGGTTTCATTTACTCGGGACTTATCTTGG
>NC_137003.1:20169087-20171587 GCF_032717465.1 Coenobita brevimanus | reverse complement strand
GGAGGAGGGTGAGGAGGGAGCAATAGAGGTCTGGCTAGTGCGAGGGGGGGGGGGGACTCTATAGGAGACGAGTAATAGGCTGGGGGAGGGTGGACAGTGGCAGGAAGCTACGATTTAATGGATAAATGATGCGCTGGTGTCATGGTGCTAATTCAGTTATAGTTTAACGTTGATAACTGTATGGAATTTGAGTCAGGCCGTTAAAAGTTACGCATACTTTGGCACGTTATGCAGTCTACCGCCATGTTTTGTTCTGTCGTCTATAGGACGACCTATTCCCCAAGGGGTAGCACATGACAAAAAAACATGCATTATTATTGTTTGGTGACGACTGTGTCATCACATGGTGATATTATGTAAAACATTCCTAGACTGTTTGATCTCACACATGTTGTCATGGCGGCTGGGAACTATTCTTGTTACGTTTGATAGGAACATCGTTGATGACGACTGTGATATGGATAGCAGAAGAGGGGAGGGAGTAAATTTATCTTGCCTCAATACATAATAGTTAACCGTAATGGTTGGTGCCTATGGTTCTCGTTAAATATATTATATATATATATATATATATATATATATATATATATATATATATATATATATATAGATGATAGATAGATAGATTGATAGATAGATAGATATAGACAGATACTTAAACCTAGAAAGATAGATATATAAATTCATATAGATACAGATATATATAGATAGACTGATATATAGATAGATATAGATATGGATACTGACACACGCACACACACACACACACACACACACACACACACACACACATATATATATATATATATATATATATATATATATATATATATCCTGTGGTAGGTGGGGCGCTCACCATCAACTCACTCGATGCAGTGCTGCTCCAGGGTGTCTGCCTTTTTGTCTCTTCCATCGTTCTTTCCTTCCATCCTTTTCTTTCTTTATTCTTTCCTCGTCCTTCTGCCTTCTCCCTATATATATATATATATATATATATATATATATATATATATATATATATATATATATATATATATATATATATATATATATGCATATACATTGACATACATATACATCCACATACAGATACATATGCATTTACATACACATACATTATACCGTCCATTCACAAAACATACACATAGAAATGCATACTCTCCACATACATACACATACACATACAGATTCATACTGTATATGTACACATACATTTTTTCTTTTTTTTTTATGTGTCTGACTTCTGGCTATAGCCTTCTCAGCCTGGTCTCTAGGCCCATAAGTCCTCCTACATACCATACACCTGTCCACATATCACCATTTCGGCGCTAACACCCCCCGTCCATATTGAATACATGCTAGGGCTGTCTCATACAGGACTGGTGTATTGGTATTAGCGGGGGTACTTTTATGACATGTCGGCGGGACATCTGGTAGATCAGGAAAATCTGCTTTTATGAAATTCAAATCCTTAAACTGGTCCCTGCCCCAGCCGGGATTCTGAATGCTTAGCACGTACAGTTTTTTAAAATTGACGAAGAAAATTTTCACTCCACACTAATATATATATATATATATATATATATATATATATATATATATATATATATATATATATATATATATATATGTATATATATATATAATCACCATCATGTCAGCCATTGATGTCCACTACAGGACCTGCCTATCACTACTGAAGCAGATACGATACAGCCAATGTATCTCTGCCCAGTGGCTTAGGCTGCCTTGTATATACAGACTGTATGTAGCGTGAGAACTGACAAGTGCTTGTGAGTGTGATTGTAGTGTTGTAGTGACTTTGGATGTGTGTGTAGTCTGTGAACCAAGTGTAATCGGCCCTCCATAAGCTGACTGGGTGCAAGTATATTAGTATGCAACACTGGTTCAAACACAACATCCCTTGTGTCCGCGAATGTGGTCAGTGGCTCGGTGAACGCTTCTCAAAGATTTTACGACTCTGGAGGGAGGCAAACTCGCGTCCAGCAGCGTGCAAGATGCACACTCTACCACTGTACCACAGAGGCTACATTATATATATATATATATATATATATATATATATATATATATATATATATATATATATATATATATATATATGTGTGTGTGTGTGTGTGTGTGTGTGTGTGTGTGTGTGTATGTGTGTGCATATACTGTACATATACGTACAAATCCATATACCTGCAAATACACATATACATATGCACACACATACCCATAGATATGCACATACACATACACATACATACCCATAGATATACACATACACATACACATACATACACATACCCATAGGTGTACACATACACATACATATACATACAAACACATATACACATACACACACATACACATACACATACACTTGCATTTACATTTTCACTAACACATAATTATACATATACACATACACATACACTTGCATTTACATTTTCACTTACACTTAATTATACATACACACATACATATACGCTTG